>NC_056627.2:41251536-41563036 GCF_002870075.4 Lactuca sativa | reverse complement strand
CACTTAAATTTGGTTGAGGAATGTTACCGAGACTTGTTTGAATCGAAGGAATGAGTTTACAGCCCTAGAACTCGAGTTTACGGTCTCTGAAGATGGGTTTACAGTTTCTGAAATAAGTTAACGGTTTCAGCAGGTGGCTGAGTTTACGGCCGTAAACTCAAGAACTAAGTTTACGGTCTTTGAAGCTCGAACGTTAAACTCGGAAAACGAGGTTTTGAATGCTGATTTCGATGTGAGGTGTGATTCCAGACGCTCCAAAGTGCTCCAAAATGTGTTTTTCGATGTTTCCCGGAGCTTAAATGTGATTTAAGGAGTTTACGGTTGAAGAACCTTAAAGAGAGGAGGAGAGAATGCGGCCAGAAAAACGTCCCAATGAAGTCGGAGGCATCGTATTTATAGGGTGAAAGTGGGGGCCACTCATCACTGACCGTAAACGAGTTTACGGCCGTAAACCTAGTTTACGGTCGTAATCCCCTTTAGACCAAAAATGTTGATTTTCGAGATTTTCAGGTTCATGCGCGATTTTTTTTTTTTGGTTTCGACTCGTAAACAATTTATCTAAGCATAACTAGATTATTTTATTAAACCAAAATTTTGACAGAAAGTTAACGGATCTGAAATTTCATTAACGGAAATGCATAACAGAAACCGGAAAAAGTTTCGGGTTGTCACAGTAAAGTTGCAAGCTTTACGTCCATGCATGACACTTAGGGCTTGAAATGCCAAAACAACTTCCATTTAGGGTCTTAAACATAAAAGCTCTTCTATTATTTGGATAAAGCTGGGACCTTTGGACTCTAGGGACCTGACAAGGTCCAGATGTAAAGTTTCAATCTCTTGGTAAGCTCAACACACTCAAAGCCTCAAGGAAAGATGGAATAAGCCCTAAAACTCCATAAAATGAGATCTAATCAAATTAATGAGCAAGATGGAGACTTTTTACCTTCAACAAAAGCTATAGATGAAATAACACCAGATGCAACAGTCCCTTCTCGTTCCTTGCTTTGATACTTTTCTCTTCTATTCCAAAAGTGTACTAAAATGCCCAAAGATTAGCTCTCTTTCTCACTTAGATCAATATCAACGATTAGGGTTTCACACAGGGGATTAAGGTGGTTGGTGAGGTGGAAATGGGGGTTTAAGGTCCTTTAAATAGGACCAAACCCTGAAGATTTATGGTTTCCACTCACAGCGCCAACTCGCCGAGTTGGTCCCTCCGACTCGTTGAGTTGGTCATAACACCCACATGGCTAATTCGCCTCTACTCGACGAGTTGGGGCATCCAACTCTTCGAGTTGCTCAATCAACTCATAAATAAATAAATAAATAAATAGTATACCTGGGATTCAGGATGTTACAATTTTCATTATGCTTATATTCCTGTATTGACGATAACATCCTGAAGTTATTAATGAAACACATTTCTTCATAAATGCTTGGTAATAATATTATCACTTTATTAGTAACAAATTTTGCATTATAATTCTTCAAAAAGGGTACTCTGAAATGAAATAAGCATAATTAAATTGGTATTTTCTGGCTGGGAAATTTTGGGATGTCATAGCTGGTATCAGAGCATTAGATAAAGCAAACTAGGGATTGTAGGGAATTTCTTGACTTAAAATTAGAATGCTAGGGAATGATTGTGAGAAGTGTGTTTATTATATTTAGGTAGTTTACCTGAACTGACATATTCACTAGAATACTTGAGGATAAATGCCTAAATTACTATCATATGCTAAATGACTTATGTTATAGTTTGCTTCAGGAGACCTGACTAGGATCCTCTTAATAGAATGGATCTAAGGTCTGTTGCCGACCGGATCTAGAAACTTATGCATGCGAAAAATATAAATAATAGAATTGACATGAAAATTTTGGGAGTAACGAGGAGGATGTAAGTATCACAACATAACTAAAACCTCCCTTATCATAATATACTCGACTCTCGGTATACTAAACACATGCTTTGGTGTAGAGAACGTCATGTCGATCACAAGGAGCAGAAGTGTCGTCAATAGTGAAGGAGGCCCAACACCTCAAAACATCAGAACATGAGCTGGTCAGTTCCAGATAGATGAAGTTCGATTGATGATGCATAACATGCTAGATCAACAAAGGCGCAAGATTATGGATCTCTTAACTCAGGGGCTATGTAACATTTGATTCAAGTATTATTGGGTTTGGTCGAATTTTTAGGGTTGTGGTGCGTGGACTCGGCGAGTTGGGAGTCCAACTCGTCGAGTGGAGGCATTTAATGGCGGTCACGAATCAGGACCGATTCGGAGAGTCGGAAGGCCTGACTCAGCGAGTCAGCGCTGTAGGGAGAAAACCCTAATTTTGGGATTTTCCCCTATATAAATGTAACACCGTAAATTTTTATACAAATTTTTCATTTTTAAAATCACATACATATCATCAACACATGTCACAAAATCTCAATATATCAATTATCAAAAACACGTGTTCATAATTATTTAAATAAAATCTAGGATCCTCAGACACAACTCCATCTCGTGCGTACAATGTAGCGGGCACCTTCCCGTGATCCTGAGAAGTACCTAAAACACATAACACATAACACGGTAAGCACGAAGCTTAGTGAGTTCCCCTAAAATACCACATACAACTCATTAGCCACTCGAGGCTATAACTCTGCAAGACCCTCTTGGTCAATGTGTCTCAGTGGGACCCTCCAGTCCCACAGCTTGTTCGACCCTCTGGTCCAGTCTAGCTCGTTGGACCCTCTGGTCCGGTCTGACTGAGAACCCTTTGGCCTCATAGTTCGTTGGACCCTCCGGTCCAGTCTAAGCAACATATAATATAGCATACAATAGATATCACACCACATGTATAACTCAAGCAAACACATAAGAACCTCTGGTCCTAGCTCTGTAAACTCATAACAATACACGTTATAAAACACATAGACATAATGTAGGATATCACAATACTCAAATAAACACATAAGATCAACATATGCATAGATTACTATAACAGCATAAGTCACAAAGACAGTATGAACGATAAACATAACACATTATAAACGAATAAGACCCTCTGATCGATAATGTACTGAGATCCTCCGGTCTATTTGTACTGAGACCCTCCGGTAAATAATGCACTAAGACCCTCCAGTCAATAGTGTAAATAAGACTCTCCAATCACACGCAAATCACCACACATATAAGTATAGTGAGGAGACTCACCTCGGATGGCGGACATAATCTATAAATGTTGCTGTTGTACTCCGGCTTCTAACACTGAGCCAAACCCACAATTAACCCCATTAGAATCTAAGATCAAACCTTCACACATTAGACCAAACCTTCACACATTAGGTCTAAATAAGGTCCACCAATCCGGTCCAGAAATAACCCAAGCCTAATGGGCCCACCAATGCCCAATACCAAATTGGTCCACAAGAGTCCACTAATGGCCCAATTGTACAGATTGGGCCTAAACCTCATATGGGCCTTACCATGAAGCCCATCTAAATATTCTAATCCACAATATCAATCTAACCGTCCAATCGTGGGTCCCGATAAAATCCAAACTAACAAACCCAAAATTAGGGTTTTCTAAACCCTAATTAGGGTTTCTAGCCCAATCACGAAGCATTCCAGTCCAAAATTAAGTGTTTAGGTCCATTAAGGCTCCACTAGGCCGGGCACCACCCACTGCCACCTCGGGTAGTGGTGGTCGACGGCGGTTCATGGCGGCAGGTGACGACAACCACCATTTCCAATGGTGGTGGTGATAATTCCTGTCCAAAAACGCATATACAAATATATGCCCATGAAATACACATTTCCACACACAAAACACACACACACACACACAGCCACCCTTCACGGTGGCTGGTGATGGCAGAAGACGATGGCAGCCACCACCTCTAATGGTGGTGGAGGGTTTCTAGCCTAATTCACACATAATGATCCCCATGAATGCAACAGTCCACAAGTACCCTCTAATATTCAACCATACAGCCACCACCTAGGCGGTAGGAGTCACCAGAAAGGACGTAAACGGTGGCCCCAAGGCCACCAACGACTGTTGTGACAATTCCCGGCGCCACAGCCGCCGAAAAGAACAAGTGGGAGAAAAAGTAAGGTTACAGAGGACTTGCCCAGCTGTTCCGGCAATTAACGACCCTCCCATGACAATGACGCAGCTCCCCCCTCCGCCAACTGCGACCTTCCGAAGATTCACTACGTCTTCGGCGGTTCTTTGGCTGTACAACGCATCTCCAGCAGCAGCAAAGAGGTGGTGCTCGTCGGAGCTTCATGGAGAGGCAACAGGCGGCGGACGACATGGCGATGATGGCGGTGGCGGCGGCTGAGGAAGCTCTTGGTGGTGGCGGTTGCTGAAGTGTAAAGGATTAGGGCTAAGGTTGCTTTCGTTCACGAGAGCGTAAGGGGGATCGGGTATATCCCGTAACTCCAAACAAACTTTAACTCATTTATGCATTAATAGTCCCTCCCCACAATAATTGTTTTCAATTTAAATCCCAACTTACACTTTAACCCTTGCCTCCATAAATCTTTTTAACTTTAATCCAATACTTACCATTCAGCCCCTCTCTTCGTGATTGTATTTCAGTTAAATCCAGAATTTACCGAACGCACCCTAACTTTTGAAATCCTTTTCAAATTAACTCCAGAACTTGCACTTTTAACCCCTAACTTCTGAAATTGTAACAATTAACCCTCTGGACCAACACCTTGCTATATAATTATGAATTTTAGGATTTCTACTCAAATTAACCCTTATTTCTATATTTATTTAATATACAGGATGTTACAACTCTCCCCCACTTAGATTAGATTTCGTCCTCAAAATCTTTCCTTGCCATCCCTTACATGCCCGACAACTTGAATCGCATGGCCACAAGCCCGAGCATAACCCTAGCCGTTCAATCCAACCGAGCTATCTCAACCTACCACATGTACATGCAACCACTAAGTTCTCTTTACTCCAAGCTATATTACATCCGATCTGTAGCCACACATCATTTCTGACCGCTATCGTTTAACACTCAGTAACTTCATGCGTGTTGCGGTCCTTCTCAAGCCGAACGAACTGACCCTCCAAGGTCTAGAACATCAAATGGAAACCTTAACCTCTCAAAAAGAAATCCATCAGGAATCCGAGATCTCAACTCATCTATCCTTTACACAGATAGGGCCAAACTCAAACTCGAGAGTTTGGTTCTACAACAGAATTGGAACCACTCATCTCCAATCTAATACTCAACTCACAAGCCGTGATCCGTGAATCTACGTGTACATTACTCTCCAGTTCATTCTGAATTACGACAACCTCCCTTCAATTCAAGATATAACGGATCCCAACCATCATGGAGACCCCAGTCTCGCCCCTGGCCCGGCCACCAGGTTCCCACAGACTCAGTCGTCAAACTCTTCCATGTCACGCTCTGACTAGTGAATACTACGGCTCCCCGTAGTCTTACGATACTCTCTCTGACTCGTGATCGCCACAACTCCCTACAGTCTTACATTAATCACTTGCTCTCCATGGGCTCACCCCATGGTTTTTCCCCGATAATCCCATGTGATTACTCCCACCTGGATCCCTCCACTCTCTTATCACCCCACAATCTCATCATTAAACCATCACCATAATGCGTTCAATAAACTCATGCTCCACGATCCATCATGGACAGGTGCACATACCCACCCAGATTATGCATCTCTACCCCTAACAATAATCACCGCAACAAAACACTTTCCCTTGATACAACTCACATTCCTGGACAATCCCCACCCGATGACTATTAGCTGATGGGTTCCCACTGGAACGATAATCACTCGATACTCCACTTGTCGCCTCGCAAACCTGAGTCTCAAAATAATCCATCAATTTAGGGCATCATACTTGGATACCTCGATGCACCACCACAGAATCTCATGCTCTTGCCACTACCTCGAATCTTCAGCTTTCACCACTCGGAACCCTTGGAGCATTTGAACTCATACTTGAAGTACGGAGGAATCGTCGGTGACTGAGAATGCGTCAACAACAATCCGAAATCCCATACTCTACTAATCAATCCCATGCGAAACTACTCTTACCGAATCTGAGTCTAATTGGCAAATCAATTGTTGCTCCTCCTGGAGTATTGATAACAATCTATACATTAAACCGACAAATCCCAACAATTGAAATTGGACCTCAACGAACCAACCACCTCGAACTCAACCAATGCATACCGAAGAGTCCCTGACCACAATAAGATCCCCGACTCCCGGCTACTCGCCGTGGGTACACTCGTTCTTTCCTGTATACGTACAATATGCCTCATCTCGCTCTGCACCTTGCCTCGTCCAACAACAAGCCCAAGGCTCATATGTTTGTACCGCAGATCCCCATAACCAAATCTTCTAACCACAACTTGAACAGATTGTTGATCTCCTCGATAGAATACCCAGTTCTCCCCCACTCAGGGTTTAACCATCACCAATTGAAATATCAATAGTCTACTCCACAGACTGTTTCCACCAGTTACTCCCCACTTGACTCTTGGAACATACTACGTAACACTTAATGATCTTCCAAAGAAGGACCAAGCAACTCCACATATCCCGAATCTCAGATGAAATCTCAAAACTTCCCAATGTGTGTCTCCAGTCACCTAGAATCTCGTCCGGCTGCACATGCACTTCTTCCGACGATCCTAGAATAGCACTTTCTCCTTTTTTGGATATAATGGACTAGCACACACACTTCATTCTCTAAATCCTCAATCATCACCCTACTGCAAGAATCGACATAGCACAGGAGACCTCACTCTCACAGTCGATCCACTACATAACCATGAAAATCGTCATCTCGATACACTCCCCTCGTTTTCTCGCAACGGTTGTTAATATACGACTTAACAAACTCAAGAAAGGCATACTCGAGCCCTCGCCGGTCACAATCCCCACTAATGACTCCTTCCTGACATAGGAATGCAATCCAATGCTCTCATACAACAAAATACTCTTGGTGCCGATATCGTAACTACCTGGTGCCCCACAGGGTCTTTTTCCAATCTCTGACATCAGAAACTCACTCACCCATCCTCTCAAAATGGGAAACAGGAACAATATAATCCTCAACATAGAACTTTGACATCACAGGCCATCGCCTGACCACTCAACTCATACTACAATTCTCCACTATGCATCATCTCTTCCCCTTATTTGAGTCTTGCGACTCTAATTGACCTCTCACCAGTCAAAACCCTCGAGATCTAAGCTTAGATTTTCCCACCCAGGGCATACTCCATTTAAACTCAACCGACATGGCCCTCTGGCCCCACAATCTCCCATATCCACTCTCCGACTGGACAATCACAACCGGATAACTGATAAAAGCGAAAACACACTCTGCTACGAATCATGGTACCCGAACCATGTTATTTATCCTCATCCTGCTACTCAGAACCTCTGGTATTCTCCTTGCTTCAAGTATGGGTCCTCTGCTTTCAGTAGTACGGGCCCATACTACCTGCCACATCTACCCATACTTTCCACAAGGATCCTCTCAGTTTTTTTTAAGTAGCTGCTCAACCTCTTCGATCACCCTTCCCGTTACACATGTTCGCTCTCAAGAAAATATTCACTCACCTCTAAACAACATACTCCTCGAACTAGAATTACTCCAAAAGTTCTCACAATTCTCTGCCATCAGCTGCTGAAGAACTACTTGTGATGCCAGCCATCTACCTCCTGAATATCGTCATATTCACTTAGTAGCTGACTCCTATCATTCGAGGGTTCCACAAAGCACAAAGCAAGCAGCATTCGGGCATCGAAAAACCAACACATGAAACCGCTCAAGCATCCCACTCCACTCGATCTTTTCGTGACTCAAAAGGCATCACCGAACTCAGGCAATCCTACCTCTTATGGATCTCTCACTACTCTCCCAGATTCCTCAAATGATCGTCTAGGTATCTCTCCTAGATTACTCCTCGACTCAAGACTCTCTCTAAAAGATTCTTGCTAGGCTTCTACTCAGTACATGCAGGGAAAAATAGCAGATAATATGTATTAATAGTATCCCCTAGGCTATGGCATCATGAATCAGGCAACAATTTCTGAAATACCTTGCCTATCATCTAGCATGCAGCTATAATATCTCATAAACATCTCATAATACAAACAAATAATGGTATTTTGGGAAATCACTGTTCGGGCTTTGGCTGATTGTACACATTGTTCCATCTCGTTTTCTCTGTAAAACTCTTACTCGTTTTAGAAAAATCATTTCTTTTTAGAAAATTTTCTCAAATCCTCAGTTTAAATTCAGAGATACCCGAGAGCACATCTGAATCCCTCAAACCAAGGCTCTAATACCAACTTGTAACACCGTAAATTTTTATACAAAGTTTTCATTTTTAAAATCACATACATATCATCAACACATGTCACAAAATCTCAATATATCAATTATCAAAAACACGTGCTCATAATTATTTAAATAAAATCCAGGATCCTCGGACACAACTCCATCTCGTGTGTACAATCAAGCCGGCGCCTTCCCGTGTTCCTGAGAAGTACCTGAAACACATAACACGGTAAGCACGAAGCTTAGTGAGTTCCCCCAAAATACCACATACAACTCATTAGCCACTCGAGGCTATAACTCTGCATGACCCTCTTAGTCAATGTGTCTCAGTGGGACCCTCCAGTCCCACAGCTCGTTGGACCATCTGGTCCAGTATAGCTCATTGTACCCTCTGGTTCGGTCTGATTGAGAACCCTCTGGCCTCATAGTCCGTTGGACCCTCCGGTCCGGTCTAAGCAACATATAATATAGCATACAATACATATCACCACACATGTATAACTCAAGCAAACACATAAGACCCTCTCGTCCTAGCTCTGTAAACTCATAACAATACACATCATAAAACACATAGACATAATGTAGGATATCACAATACTCAAATAAACACATAAGATCAACATATACATAGATTACTATAACAACATAAGTCACAAAGACAGTATGCACAATAAATATAACACATTATAAATGAATAAGACCCTCCGGTCGATAATGTACTGAGACCCTCTGGTCTATATGTACTGAGACCCTCCGGTCAATAATGCACTAAGACCCTCCAGTCAATAGTGTAAATAAGACTCTCCAGTCACACACAAATCACCACACATATAAGTATAGTGAGGAGACTCACCTCGTATGGCGGACAGATCCTATAAATGTTGCTGTTGTACTCCGGCTTCTAACACTGAGCCAAACCCACAATTAACCCCATTAGAATCTAAGACCAAACCTTCACACATTAGGTCTAAATAAGGTCCACCAATCCGGTCCAGAAATAACCCAAGCCTAATGGGCCCACCAAGGCCCAATACCAAATGGGTCCACAAGAGTCCACTAATGGCCCAATTTTCCAAATTAGGCCCAAACCTCATATGGGCCTTAACATGAAGCCCATCTAAATATTCTAATCCACGATATCAATCTAACAGTCTAATCGTGGGTCCCGATAAAATCCAAACTAACAAACCCAAAATTAGGGTTTTCTAAACCCTAATTAGGGTTTTCTAAACCCTAATTAGGGTTTCTAGCCCAATCACGAAGCATCCCAGTCCAAGATTAAGTGTTTAGGTCCATTTGGGCTCCACTAGGCCGGGCACCACCCACTGCCACCTCGAGTAGTGGTGGTCGACGGCGGTTCATGGCGGCAGGTGACGACAACCACCATTTCCAATGGTGGTGGTGATAATTCCTGTACAAAAACGCATATACAAATATATGCCCATGAAATACACATCCCCACACACAAAACACACACACATAGCCACCCTTCACGGTGGCTGGTGACGGCAGAAGAAAATGGCAGCCACCACCGCCAATGGTGGTGGTGGGCTTCTAGCCTAATTCACACATAATGATCCCCATGAATGCAACAGTCCACAAGTACCCTCTAATATTCAACCATACAGCCACCACCTAGGCGGCAGGAGTCATCAGAAAGGACGCAAACGGTGGCCCCAAGGCCACCAACGACTGCTGTGACAATTCCTGGTGCCACAGCCACCGAAAATAACAACTGGGAGAAAAAGTAAGGTTGCAGAGGACTTACCCAGCTGTTCCGGCAATTCACGACCCTCCCATGACGACGACGCGACTCCCCCCCCCCCCCCCCCGCCAACTGCGACCTTCCGGAGATTCACTACGTCTTCGGCGGTTCTTTGGCTGTACAGTGCATCTCCGGCAGCAGCAAAGAGGTGGTGCTCATCGGCGCTTCAATGGAGAGGCAACAGGCGGCGGACGACATGGTGATGATGGCGGTGGCGGCTGAGGAAGCTCTTGGTGGTGGCGGTTGCTGAAGTGTAAGGGATTAGGGCTAAGGCTGTCTTCGTTCACGAGAGGGTAAGGGGGATCAGGTATATCCCGTAACTCCAAACAAACTTTAACTCATTTATGCAATAATAGTCCCTCCCCACAATAATTGTTTTCAATTTAAATCCCAACTTACACTTTAACCCTTGCCTCCATAAATCTTTTTAACTTTAATCCAATACTTACCATTCAACCCCTCTCTTCATGATTTTATTTCAATTAAATCCAGAATTTACCGAACGCACCCTAACTTCTGAAATCCTTTTCAAATTAACTCCAGAACTTGCACTTTTAACCCCCAACTTCTAAAATTGTAACAATTAACCCTCTGGACTAACACCTTGCTATATAATTATGAATTTTAGGATTTCTACTCATATTAACCCTTATCTATATATTTATTTAATATACATGATGTTACAATAAACATCATTAGCTCCCTCATAGCCTTCCATTTTACACCCTAGAAGTTGTTCTCGACCGCAAACCTTTTGAGTGTGAAGAGAGAAAGCATTTGGGAGCTTATCTTTGGGATTTTGGGGAGGATTTCAAGCTTGAAAAGGAAGTATCAAGGGAGGAGCACTAGATTGAGTATCTATTTCGTGTTGGACACCTTATTGAGGTATTAATCTGTTACCTTAAAGCTTAAAGCTCTTAGATTTCTTTTGGAAGATTATGGCCATCCTTGGGGAATGGAAGCAAGTTTGGATTTGGACCTATCACAATTATATGGTTCCAGATCTAGAACTTCTTAGGTCTCAAATGTCATAAATTTGTCTTCCTGGTGCACCCTAATTCTTATTCATGCATTGGGGACTTGTAAGAATCTTGTTGATGTGGTTTTGGCATTGAGACTTAGTATGAACGTAAAGTTGTCAACTTTACTTGGCATTATCACTAGGAGAATATGCATCTGAAGTTTGGGACCTTAAATCCCACTGGAAAGGACCGAATACATGGGAGCTCGTCGAGTCGCTCTTGTGACTTGGCGTGTCAGGAGGGTTTTCTCTTTCGCGGCCAAGGGTTTATGGCCAAGGGTTCACGGCCAAGGGTTCATGGTCAAGGGTGTTCGGTTGGGAGTTTACGATCGTGAACATCAAGGAGCTCAACAAGTCTCTTGAGTGACTCGGCAAGTTGACGAGTAAAGTAAGGAACCCAACGAGTGGCTAATTGTACTCGACGAGTCAAGGTCAATATGGACTGTTGACCTTGACTACAGACATAGACTTTGACCAGGTTTGACCTGAGGGTATTTATGGGTTTGTGTCAAGTTAATCACCTGATGATTATGGGCAGCTGAGAAGGAGCAACGTGTGGGATATGTCTGATTTCAGCTTATCAGTTCATCAGTCGAGAGGTGAGTCTTCTCACCATACCAATGGGTCTAAGGCACCAAGGCCAGCCCATTTATCTAGTTGTGATGATTTTTGTGAATGTGCTATTGATACATTATGTATTAAGTTCAGACCATGCGGGAGTTCCCATGGAAAACGGTTATATATGTGTTATGCTTGTTGATTGTGTGGTTTTTGGTATGCTAGATGTCATTGTGATGCTTGCATGGAAGACCCCAGGGGGGGTTCCCGAGGCAGTTGGACATAAGACCATGTGGGGGTTCCCATGACTTTCTAAGCTAAGACCATGTGGGGGTTCCCATGGCAGTGGGCTAAGACCACGTGGGAGTTCCCGTGGCACTCGGTGTAAGACCTTCAAGGGTTTCCAAGGCATCCTTATATGTTTGTGTGTTTAGATCATATGTCTATATGTATAGTTTGCATTATGTATTATTTGGCAGGAAGACCTTGTGGGGGTTCCCAAGGCAGATAAGACCACGTGGGGGTTCACGTGGCACTAGGTGTAAGACCTTGGAGGGTTTCCATGGCTTCCTTATATGATTCTGTGTAGGGCTTATGTGGTAGAGATAACTTTTATAGCTAATATGTTATGTGGAACGTGTGTGGGGTATGCTCTGGGGGACTCACTAAGCTTTGTGCTTACGGTTTACATTTTTGGTTTCAGGTATCATCGATTTAGAAGTGAAGAGCTTGGATTGATCGCAGTGCACACACCTATGATTTCCGCAATGAATGATTTTGGGATGAACTCTGATAAAATGGTTTACTTAATGATGATTTGAAATGTTTGAAATAAACGGTATCAATGTTTTAGCTATATTAAAAAAGAAATTTTTACCCTTGATTTTTGGGTCGTTACAGGCTAGCAAATGCTAGAGGTGGAGCACTAGTGATCGACGAGCCGATTGTCGTTGAGCAAGTCAACAACAAACTGATTCCTTCTCATCCATAAACATTTTAAGAAGGAAATAATGAGGAATTGGAAAGTTATCAAGCACTAGAGCAACCAGAGGTCCAAAGAAATGATGAACCTAGAGGCTACTGCAAGTATTAGGATTTCGCGACTTGCAAGCCATCATCATTTAATGGGAAGGATGATCTATTAGGAGTCATGGACTGGATTTTCGAAATGGAGTTGTCTTTCTTAACCTACGAATGCAAAGGGATTTTGCAGACCACCTATGATGTGAGATAGTTCAAGGGGACAACACTTCGTTGTTGGAACACGTTAGGAAAGATATTGAGTCCTAACAAAAACCTAACGTGGGAAGAATTTTTGACCCGCTTTAAGAGGAAATTTTGTTCAGCTGAAAACTTGATGGAATTGGAGAATCAACTTTTGACTTTGAAGAAGGGGAGGATGATGGTGGAAGAATACACCAATGTTTTCACCGATATGATGGAGTTTTCCCTACGGCCTACGCGTTGTCCCGGACGAACTAACCAAGATTGATAGGTACCCCAAGAGGCTCGCATGGGAGTACACAGTGCCAGCCAAATAGTCTCCTACTTTTGAGGTAGTTGTTTGGGCTACAAGAGCGGTTTAAAGCATGATAAAGGTGAGTGATTATGATAAAACCAAATTCATAGAAAAGTGGAAATTTGATGGGTCTTCGGGAAACAAAAACAGTAAGGGGGAAGAAGAATAAGTTTTCAAAGTCCGGCCCCGATAATAAGTATGTGGATAACAAGGAGGCAAGGTGGTGCGGAAAATGTAAGGTGAGGCACGCAGGGAAATGCAATGAGGTGGTGACCTTCTACAAATGTGGCAAGACAAGTCACTATGCTAACAAACATACATCTGACCAAAAGTTATGCTTCGAATGTGGAGAAGTCAGTCATTTTAAAGATGACTGCCCGAAGAAGAAAGAGGGAACCTAATCAAGTGTGCCAAAGGCAACGACATTCCAAATGATCTTGAATGCAGAAGCAGATGATTCCTAAGGGAGAAAAGAGTAGAAAGCCACTTCTCCAAGGTTCAAGACTCAAAGTGATTTTCCTATATAGATAGTAATAGGATGTGTAGCCCAATATAAAAGGCTTGATGTATGAATCAACAGTGTAATCAATTTCAGAAGTTATAAATTTTCTAGTTATGTTACATTTTTTGATGTGTGACAGTAAGTAATCATGATTCCAACATAATGGGTTGATTAAGAATAAATTTTGGTATAGTGTACCTAGTAGGCAGGACACTACATGAGAAAGAATCTATACCAAAGATTGGGAAATGTAATTGTGGTTGAAGATATGCATGCAGTCTATGAAATTCGTTGTATACTATTACTTGAACACGTCTTTATGTGTTAAATTGCTTTTGTGATTTTGAAGAATAGTAACTTAGGGACTACAGGAATAAAGAAAAGAGAAAAACTATGATGTGACAGTGGGTTGGATAGGTTGGGAGGGAACCATTCCCTCCTCCTTTAGTGGGGATTTAGTGTGGTTTTAAATATAATCAATTTCTTGTCTCATAAATACTTATAGTTTTACAATTTGTACATTTTGATTAGATGTAAATATTGATATTTAGTGAAAAAAATATATTCGAGTAAAAAATGAGTAAGGTCCCGTTTGATAGACATCTTTCCAGGTCCAAACAGATATTTCTGGCTGAATGGATCGGAAAGACTGTTTGATATACACAAAAAATGGGTCTTACCCGGTAAGATATGTCTTTCCCAGAAAGCTCCAAAACCATATCTTTCTGGCATAACAGGCTAGAAAGACAATTGTTCCCCAAACTCTACTTCTTTCTTTCTTGGATTATTAATTTCTTTTAAATAAAATTTTTAATTTCTTTTTTAATGGATTATCATATATTACTAAATATTGTTTTTAATATATGATATTTATGTATGAATTAATATTATTTTATTGGATTATTAATTACTTTAAAATAATTTTTTTTACTTCTTTTTAATGGATTAATTTTTTTTATTGGATTATTATATATTAAAAATATTATTTATAAGTATATAATATTTATATGTTTATAAATATTACTTTATTGGTTTATTAATTTCTTTTAGTTAATTTTTTAATTCACTTTTATTGAATTAATTCTTTTTTTTATAACACCACCATCATCCTAATATATTTTTAAAAAAACCATCCATCCCACCATTATCGGACATAAACCGAGTCAAGAATCACATGTTGAGTTATAAAAAAATTAAAATTGTTAGAAAGAATAACAACTTAACATCAACTTGAAAAAAAACAACTTAATCAACATTCTATTTGGATTTTTAAATGATTATTGTGTAATTTTGATTTTGTATGACAATTTATATGTTTTTATAATTATTCAACAACTTTATCCATTATAGTATATAGAAACAGTGTAATATTGCCATTTTTCATCATTCAGCATAGTCAATTAGATGTATAATCAAACAACATGGTTTCTTTCCCAATAAGAATACTTTCTCATACAACACTTTCCCAGACAGTACTTTTCCGGACAGAAACTATCAAACAGGACATAAGACAAGTTTTACCAAAAACCGTTAAACCATTTATGCCTTTGAAACCCAAAAAATTGATTAAAACTGGTTAGGTTTTAACCTAAACCAATATATAAAAAACCGTTAAACCATTTGTGCCTTTGAAACCCAAAAAATTGATTAAAACTGGTTAGGTTTTAACCTAAACCAATATATAAAAAAACGAGCAAGTTTTTTAAAACTCATTTTGGTTTTAACAAGCAAATATGAACCTCTACTCCATATATAAAGCCTTTTTTTCACTTATCATCAATTTGCATTATATTTTATGTTGAAATATCTATCAATCTAACACTTCATTTTCACAATAGCTCTATTTTTGTTGTGAAAATGATTTTGGAAGATTCTGGACACAAAAACATTAAACAAAATGGTTTTTCCGACTAAAACTTATGATTTTCGTATTTAGCAGGTTATGTATGCGAAATTATCTACGACTTTTTTTAGGTCAAAACAACAATCTAAAGCTCTTTTTATGAGAAAAATGTCACTTTGAGTTTTGGTGAGTACGATATTTCGAAAATAGACTATATATATGGGGGGGCCACATAATCGGTCGGATACACAGTCGAAATCGAGTTCAGAATATCCCATTCTAGACATGTTGGGTATTTAAAAAATGGTTATTTTCTAAGTATTACATTAAAATATTGTTAGTTTAATCAGTGACGTATCCAATATTTTATTTTAGGGAAGACCAAATAATTTAAAACATATGAGCGATTAGCAAAATACTTGAAATGATAGCAAAATGTAACAATGTATGCATTCTAAAGTAAAATATTTTTCATTTAAGTTGCACACGACACTCTCTTATTATGCGTAAAAACGAATCTAATCTTGTTTGCTTTGTTCCCATTGCTCAACAAAATTCACTAATCACAAAAAAATTCAATTACAAACATACTATTTGTTAGCCTAATAAGATTATGGGCTTTATTTTATATTGGATCTTATGTTGACTCATTAGCTAGAAAAACATAATTAGCTAGTTTATATATTGTCTTTTCCTTTCATTGTATCTTTGTACTTCTCATTAGGTAATAATATGAAACCCTAGTCGTTCTATATCTTATTAGTTTTCATGGTATCAAAGCTCAATTGATCATCTGTACTTTCGTTTTGGGGGTGTGTTGTAGCAGACACTATTCATGTTACTGTTCATCGTTATTGTTAATCGACACTGTTCACGTTATTGTTCATCGCAATTTTGGGTATAGTTTTCTTGCTCGTTTCTGTATTCAATTTGATTTGATTTTTTCGTTTCGTCGATTTCAAGGGTTTCGTTTCGTCTGTTGGTTTTGTTGATTTCGAGATCTTGATTATTTCTGCTGCTACTCATATTTACTGTTTGACTGATATTGAAATATGGCCCCAAGAGATGATTCTCTTCAGTCCATTAGTATTCAACTCGATGGCAAAAACTATGCCTATTGGAGTTATGTTATGAAAAATTTCTTGTGAGGCAAGACTATGTAGGGGATTGTTACAGGTGACAAGAAGAAACCAACAGACAAGAGGGCTAATAATTATACAACCTTACTAGATTATATTGGATTAGGTGTCTAAGCCCATAACTATTATTGGTATGTACTTGACCCGAGAGTAGCATGGTCCATATGGGTTGCATGGCATCGGAACAATTTGGATAGACTTTTGTGAGAAGAGGATATTTATGATTTATTAATATATTATAAGTTCTAATATAATAATATGAAATCATATTATTTAATTAGTATTGATCAAGAATTAGTTTGGAATTAATTTTGTGATCAAAAGAGACTAATTAAATAAATAGGGATTGATTTGGTAAATCATTCATTCTTATAAAGTGGGCCTATGATCCATAGTTCTTCATGTTGGGCTAAACCCATGTGGTGACCCATGGATACTCCATGGAGGTTAAAACCCATGGATCATGAGGAATGTGGAAAGTCATGAGTTACATGGTGTAACCCTAATGTGCACACTATATAAGAAGCGTCATAGCTCATGAAGTGGGACCTAGAGTCTTGGTAAGGAGGGTTAGCCGATTTCATGAAGTGCAAGTGTTCTTTTCTCCAGTTATTCCAATTGTTGGTGGTGTTATGTGATTCCATTTGAGGTGCAACACTTAGGGCACTAAGCTCTTAAAGCTCCAAGCAGCAAGCTACAATAAAAGGTATGTCTTCTAACTTGTTTTATTACCCAACTATCAATGTTTTGTATGCTAGTTAGGGTAATACCTTGGAAAGTTCAAGCTTGCATGTATAATAGAGAAAACATAGATCCAAGGTATTTAGGGTTGCATGTACACCTTAGGAGTCGTAGAATGCTCAAAACCCAACAATGGTATCAGAGCCTAGGCTTGTTTTCAATTATACTTGATGCTACTTGCTTGTAAATGCTTTAAAATCGACTTTTTCTTGTTCTGGACAGTGGAATCGCCGAGTCCGCTGGTGGACTCGCTGAGTCCAAGTACAAACTCATCCAACTTGCCGAGTTGGTTCATACACTCGACGAGTTGGTGCCCCAGAATGCAGTTTATTTGGCTGGAATTGGACTAGAATCATTACCTTAAGCTGTTTTTGAACTTATAAACCTGTTTTTGATGTGGTAATGATCATGCTTATCCAATTTATAAAATAATTGTCAAAGTTTCATGTTTTGTATTAGTTTATATGGTTAGGCTAATTACATGAAATTTCGTAGCACCTGGTTCTTGGTATGTATTATGTTATCAAATCTTCATTTATTTTTGCATTTTTGGCCTTGGACTCGGCGAGTCGAAGGACTGACTCGCCGAGTAGAAGCGGGATGAGGCGCGGGGTTTAAGCTGCGGACTTGACGAGTCGAGTCCCGAACTCGGCGAGTAGCCGCTGTTTGGACAAAAACCCTAATCCAGGGGTTTGCACCCGATTTAAACGACCTTATGCAGCCTCCTTTCCCCCTTTATGCTCCCAAACACTCCTCATAGCAAACCCTAACTGTTTTGAGAAGATCTAAGGCTTTTTGAGTGATTCTTGTGAGTTTTGATCTCAAGGAAGAAGGAAGAGAATAGAAGGATCAAGAAAGGACTGAAGGATTCGAGTTTGGTTCATCATTTGCAGTATTTGGAAGGTATAAAGTTTGAACCTTGCTCATTCATTTTTTAGATCCCTCTTTGAGGTGATTTAGGGCTTTTATAAGCCATTTTTGGTGGCCAACCATGTTTGCAAACATGGTTGGGGGTTTGGGCTTCTGTATCATGTCATTTTATGAGTCACAAGCCAGATCTAGGTTGCTTTTTGCACCAAGGAAGGCCCCATGCAACAAAAGAACCATTTTAGAGCCTTTTAAGCTCTAATGTCCCATGCACGTAAAGTTTGTAACTTTACGTGCTAGATCGAGTTTAGGGGCCTGGATCTATCATTTGGTTAAGTGTTGTACATCAAAAATCGAAGTTCTTAGTAAGGAATATGATAGACTCGGCGAGTCCATTTCCTGGACTCGGCGAGTCCAAGGGTTTTGGTCCCATATCAGTAAGGGTCATAAGGACCAGTTGAGTGTGGAAGGGTTTTAGGAGTCCTGGGGAGTGACCCAACATTCTGGACTAAGCAGAGTGTTCTGGGAATTCATGGTACTCGGTGAGTGCATGAACGGACTCGGCGAGCCCAAGACAATCTTCATGGTACTCGGCGAGTTGTTCATCAACTCGGCGAGTCGAGGACAGAACGTGTTCATAGGATGAAGAGTAACTCGAAAAATTGTTCATACAACTCGGCGAGTCAAGACAGGACATGAGTATCAGTTGATGATGAACTCGACGAGTTGTTCATACAACTCGGCGAGTCGGGTGTGGATTCAGTCGGTGTTCATGTAGAAGGAAAACTTGTCGAGTCATCGCCTAACTCGACAAGTAGAGACGGGTATGAGGTCTGTTGGAAGGATAGGGACTCGGCGAGTCAGGTCAACTGGAAGTTGACTTTGACTTTGACTTTGACTTGGTCAAGGGGTAACATGGTCATTTTACCCTAAGGGTAGATGTCAGTTTCTGACTAAGTGTTTTGTGGGAATTATAGCCGGAGGATTTCCGGAGCAACAGTGGCAGCAGTCAGAGGATTCCTGCACAATTCAGCAGCTACGAGGTGAGTTACCTTCCAGTAGGGGTGGGTCTAAGGCCACAATGTCGGCCCACCATTAAGGAGTATTTAGAAGATAATTGTCTTTGTGATAATTTATCTTGGTCTGGTATGCGTTTGGTGATGAGTTATATATGTATGATATGTTACATGATAGGGATAGTTTCCCTGATAGTGGTCCTTAGGACCAAGGGGTAGGTCAGTACCCAGATATGTCTAAATGTGTGCTTATATATTGCTATTTTATGCTAGTGGTAGGGGTGGAATACTCCCCAGTTACCGGTTGAAAGATACTGATGACGATTACCGGTTGAAAGATACCGATGACGATTACCGGTTGAAAGATACCGATGATGATTACCAGTTGAAAGATACCGATGGTACTGTATGGTATGTGGTATGATGGGGGAACTCACTAAGCTTTGTGCTTATGGTTTCAGTTTTTGGTTTCAGGTACCTCTTCATCTAAGGGGAAGGAGTCGGCGGCGTAGCATGGCATCACACACACACACACACACACACACACACACACATATATATATATATATATATATATATATGATTTTCCGCACGGTGTTTTATGGGATTGTACTCTGATATGACATTTGTTCATGGTTGTGGGTTTCAAAAATGATACTTGGTTTTGAGATGACGTGTTTATACAATATTTTCTAATGAATGTTTCATGAATTAATTAATCAAAAATGAAATTTTTGGGCTTGAATTTTGGGACGTTACAAGTTGGTATCAGAGCCCTAGTTTGAGGGATTTGGATACGCCCTCGGGGGTGTCTGGACTCAAACTAAGGGGCTAAAACATTTTTACAATAAAATGGTTTTCTAAAAATCTAAGCGAAAGACAAGGTGTGTGATGCATGCGACCGGCCGGGCGCAAGTAAGTTTTCCCCAAGATACCCATACATGTTATGTTATGCTATATGGCTTGATTCAAAATTGCATGCTAGAATAGGACTACGGATCTAGGAAGATGCCTTGTGTGCCTGATATATGATTCTGATAATCGCATGCTAGTTAGGGCTAAGGATCTAGGAGGATGCCTTATATGCCTATTGTATGAGCTATATGTTAGGGTTGTTTAGTCAGCAGTAGGATGGCATGTATAGGTTATGCCTGATTTGGTTACTCGATGCACGAATGCTGCTTGCTTTATGCTATGGGGGTTCTGGCTATTTTCAACTAACTAAGGAGCGGATATGTAACAGTACCTGAAAGTTAGTTAGGGGAAATGGTAGAGGCTCCTGTGCAGCTGATGGCGGAGAGTAGGTCGAAGAGTGCCCTAGGGAAGCCTAGGATGAGGTTAGTGGAAAGGGGTATCGGTAAAGGGACCTGGTGAAGTCGAAGCAATCCTTGAGGAAAGCACGGGTAGACGTGGAAGGTAGTATGGCCTCGTACTACTGAAAGCAGAGCACCCGTACTCAAATCAAGGAGGGCCTAGATGAAATCGGGAACCTTGGAGAGTGTGTTAGATCTCTCGCGTATTTGTATGATCCTGAATTTTATGAATGTGTTTTCAGTATGGTGACCACACGACTTGGAGGAGGAGGTTCCGGATCCGGATCAGGATTGGCTCGGGTTCGGGATCCGAGCAGGTTGATGACGGGCTACACGAGTTCATCGCATATGAGATCACGAGAGGCATCCTTGAGTCGACCCATATCATCTTCGGGTCGATCAAGGAGAGGATTGTTGAGTTGATGGAGGATCGTCTTCAATCATTCAGGAGTGATATGGCGACTAGCCAGGTGGGTGCGCGCACACTGTCCTTTAAGGATTTTCGGGGAAGTGGTGCGCCAGATTTCCATGGGGTGAAAGACCCCATTGCTGCTAGGAGATGGATCGCAAACATTGAGTCTGCGCAGCTGACTAGCTTCTGCCCAGAGGGGTCGAAGGTGCGATATGCAGCAGGATGCATGCGAGACAGGGCTAGAGATTGGTGGGAGTCTGCTGGTGACTCATTGGGAGCCTCGGCTATTGAGGCTATGACTTGGTCGGACTTTGTGACCAGATTCAGGGTGGAGTTTGCGCCAGCTGTGGAGCTTCAGCGGCTGGCCAGGGAGTTTTTGGATATGAGGCAGACTACGGAGACTGTGGCGGAAATCACCGCCAAGTTCCAGGAGAGGGCATTGTTGGTGCCCCAGTATGCGGGTGATGAGGATATGAGGAGGACCCGCTACCATGACATGCTACGAGCTGACATTCGGGAGCATGTTAGTTTTTCAGCTTGCCCTACCTTGGATTCCATGATTGTTAGGGCTAAGGAGAGGGAGGTTGATCTGGAGCACGTCCAGAAGAGGAAGGCAGTGGAGGGGCTGACGACTGGGGATTCGGGGAAGAAGCCCAAGGGATCTGATGGTAGGCCGAAAGGCCAGGCAGGAAGGGACCACTGTGGGAAATGGGGTCGGTCACACGAGGGAGCTTGTCGCACTAGGCCAGGTTCGAGCTGCTATAAGTGTGGCAAGGTGGGGCATTTTGGCAGGGATTGTACTGCCCCCGCCCCTGCGGTACAGATGACAGACTTGATTTGCTTCCATTGCAATCAGAGGGGCCACAAAAGGGCTGCCCGAGATTGACAGCAGCGTCAGCAGCAGTGCCAGCGGCAGCGCCGGTCTCAGCGACGGCACGGGTTACAGATGGCCGGAAGGTCAAGACAGAGGTTCCAATGGTGCGGAGCCGAGCATTTCAGCTGACAGCCGAGGAGGCACTCGCTGCACCTGAAGTGGTGACGGGTATGATTCTTTCCCTCTGATCTTCTTTTTGTTGTGATTGTGTTATTGATATGTGCTCTCTTTTGGATCGTTCCATGTGAACGGCATCCCAGTTCTGGTGTTGTTTGACTCGGGTGCTACCCGATCATTTGTGTCTCATACGCTTAGCAAGAAATTTTTCCGAGTCTTCGTACATGTTGGATTACCCCCTAGAGGTAGATATTGCAAACGACCGTTCGGTGCGGGCATCGACGGTATTTCGAGATTGTGTGCTGAGGTTATTTGAGGAATGCTACTTGGTAGACTTGGTTCCCATTCCATTGCGTGGGAACAAGGTGATTATAGGCATGGATTGGCTCAGCCCTAATAGGGCAGTGATCGACTGCGCGCAGCAGTTGGTGCGGGTCAGGACCCCAAGCGGGGGAGAGCTGGTGATCCAGGGCGAGAGGCCACAACGAGGACTAGCTTTACGTTCAGCAGCGAGAGCTAGGCGCTACCTCCGGCAGGGTTGCGCAGGTTATGTCGCGTATGTTATGGATACCCGGGAAACGGGTAGGGCGACGGTGGACGATGTACCTATGGTACGGGAGTTTGCGGACGTATTCCCCGAGGAGTTTCCTGGGATACCTCCGGAACGACAAGTGGAATTCAGGATCGACTTAGTTCCTGGTGCGGCTCCGATAGTCAAGGCACCATATCGGTTGGCTCCTCCTGAGATGCAGGAGTTGTCTACACAGCTGCAGGAGCTGTTACACAAGGGTTTCATTAGACCGAGCAGTTCACCCTGGGGAGCCCCGATTCTGTTTGTGAGGAAGAAGGACGGGTCGCATCGGATGTGTATAGATTATCGAGAGCTGAACAAGTTAACGGTGAAGAACCGCTACCCACTTCCGAGGATTGATGACCTCTTTGACCAGCTATAGGGAGCATCTTGGTTCTCCAATATTGATTTGCGTTCAGGGTATCATCAGATGAGGGTCAGAGAGGAGGATGTGCAGAAGACTGCATTTCAGACGCATTATGGCCACTATGAGTTTGTGGTGATGCCTTTCGGGCTCACCAATGCTCCTGCCGCGTTCATGGATCTCATGAACCGCGTGTGTAGACCGATGTTAGATCGGTCTGTGATAGTATTTATTGATGACATCTTGGTTTATTCCAAGACGCGGGAGTAGCATGAGGAGCATCTGCGGGAGGTTCTGGAGACTTTGAGGAGGGATAACTTGTATGCTAAGTTCTCCAAGTGTGAGTTCTGGTTGCGCGAGGTGCAGTTTCTTGGGCACCTTGTTAACCAGAATGGGATTTCGGTAGATTCGGCCAAGGTAGAGGCTGTGATGAATTGGGAGGTTCCGAGGTCTCCATCTGAGATTCGGAGCTTTCTAGGTTTGGCAGGCTACTATCGGAGATTCATTCAGGACTTCTCCAAGATAGCAGTTCCGCTCACCCGACTGACTAAGAAGTCGGTGGTGTATCGCTAGGGGCCTGAGCAGCAGGCCGCGTTCGAGACGCTAAGACAGAGATTGTGCGAGGCGCCAATCTTAGCCCTGCCCGAGGGCATGGAGGATTTTGTTGTGTACTGTGATGCATTGATCGCAGGTTTGGGAGCGGTATTGATGCAGAGAGGGCATGTCATCGCCTACGTGTCGAGGCAACTGAAGCCTCACGAGGCGAACTGCCCGACGCATGATTTGGAGTTGGGGGCTGTTGTGTTCGCCCTCAAGATTTGGCGTCATTACCTCTATGGGGTTCGTTGTATGATTTACACGGACCATAAGAGTTTGAGGTATCTCATGGACCAGCCAAATCTGAATATGAGGCAGCGTCGGTGGCTTGATGTGGTGAAGGATAATGATTGTGAGATACTTTACCATCCAGGGAAGGCCAATGTCATGGCCGATGCGCTTAGCCGCAAGGCAGCGCCGATCAGGGATATATGTCTAAGGATGACAGTGGTGACTCCGCTTCTAGAGCGGATCTGGGAGGCTCAGCAGGAGGGTATGAAGGAGGAACATCGGAAGAGTGAGCAGATTGTGGGGCAGGTTTCCTCCTTCGACTATGAAAGCCGAGGGTTATTGACTCTTCACCGTAAGGTGTGGGTCCCTTATCATGGAGGTGTGCGCCAGGTCCAGATGAAGGAGGCGCACAAATCCCGATTCTCCATTCATCCCGGGGCGACAAAGATGTATAGGGATCTTCGTCTGGACTATTGGTGGCCCTGCATGAAGCGGGATGTGGCATGGTACGTGGAGCGGTGCTTGACCTGCAGGAAGGTCAAGGCCGAGCATCAGAGATCACACGACAAGATGCAGTCGTTGGATAACCCGCTGTGGAAATGGGAGGATATTACGATGGATTTTATCACGAAGCTTCCCAGGACCGCGCAAGGAATGGAATCGATATGGGTCATCGTGGATCTATTGACCAAGGGCGCCCACTTTATTCCGATTCAGGAGAGCATCTCGGCCGAGAAATTGGCCGATATCTATATCAGGGAGGTGGTGGCGCGGCACGGAGTGCCAGTTTCGGTGATTTCAGATAAAGATGTGCGGTTTACTTCCAGGTTTTGGACGAAGTTTCATGACGAGCTGGGTACTCGTCTGCATTTTAGCACCGCTTTTCACCCTCAGACGGATGGCCAAAGCGAGCGGACCATCCAGACTCTGGAGGATATGCTGCGGGCATGTGTTTTAGATTTCGAAGGTAGCTGGGCTACCTACCTCCCGTTGGTGGAGTTCTCATATAATAACAGCTATCATGCGAGTATCAACCGTCCCCCCTTCGAGATGTTATATGGGAGGAGGTGCAGGACTCCGATATGTTGGGGCGAGGTTGGCCAGAGAGTCATGGGGAGCACCGAAGTAGTGCTCAAGACGACAGAGAAGATTTAGCAGGTCCGGAGCAGGCTTTAGACTGCTCAGAGTCGGCAGAAAAGTTACGCTGATAAGCGTCGATCAGACCTGGAATTCCCGGTCGGGAATATGGTTCTCCTGAAGGTGTCGCCATGGAAGGGCGTCATCCGATTCAGGAAGCAGGGCAAGTTGGGCCCAAGATATATCGGACCGTTCAGGGTTGTAGCCCGGGTGGGCAAGGTGGCGTACCGGCTGGATCTGCCAGCCGAACTCAGTCAGATCCACAGCACTTTCCACGTCTCTCAGCTGCGGAAGTGCCTAGTGGATGCTACGGCGGTGGTACCCTTGGAGGACGTTCAGGTGGATGGCAGCCTGAATTACATCGAGCGGCCTGTAGCGATCCTTGACCGGAAGTCGAAGGATCTGAGGAACAAAAGAGTAGAACTCATGAAGGTGCAATGGCAGCACTGGAATGGGTCGGAGTGGACTTGGGAGCTGGTGAGTGAGATGATGGAGCACTACCCCGAGCTATTTCAGGATCGAGCAGCAGACTTCGAGGACGAAGTCTAAAATAAGTGGGGGAGATTTGTAGCACCTGGTTCTTGGTATGTATTCTGTTATTAAATCTTCATTTATTTTTGCATTTTTGGCCTTGGACTCGGCGAGTCGAAGGACTGACACGCCGAGTAGAAGCGGGATGAGGCACGGGGTTTAAGCTGCGGACTCGGCAAGTCGAGTCCCAGACTCGTTGAGTAGCCACTGTTTGGACAAAAACCCTAATCCAGGGATTGCACCCCATTTAAACAACCATATGCAGCCTCCTTTCCCCCTTTATGCTCCCAAACACTCCTCATAGCAAACCTTAGCCGTTTTTGAGAAGATCTAAGGCTTTTTGAGTGATTCTTGTGAGTTTTGATCTCAAGGAAGAAGGAAGAGCATAGAAGGATCAAAAGGGGACTGAAGGATTTGAGTTTGGTTCATCATTTGCAGTCTTTGGAAGGTATAAAGTCTGAACCTTGCTCATTCATTTGTTAGATCCCTCTTTGAGGTGATTTAGGGCTTTTATAAGCCATTTTTCGTGGCCAACGATGTTTTCAAACATGGTTGGGGGTTTGGGCTTCTGTATCATGTCATTTTATGAGTCACAAGCCAGATCTAGGTTGCTTTTTGCACCAAGGAAGGCCCCATGCAACAAAAGAACCATTTTAGAGCCTTTTAAGCTCTAATGTCCGATGCATGCACGTAAAGTTTGTAACTTTACGTGCTAGATCGAGTTTAAGGGCCTGGATCTATCATTTGGTTAAGTGTTGTACATCAGAAATCGAAGTTCTTAGTAAGGAATGTGATAGACTCGGCGAGTCCAAGGGTTTTGGTCTCATATCAGTGAGGGTCATAAGGACCAGTTGAGTGTGGAAGGGTTTTAGGAGTCCTGGGGAGTGACCCAACGTTCTGGACCAAGCAGAGTGTTCTGGGAATTCATGGTACTCGGTGAGTGCATGAACGGACTCGGCGAGTCCAAGACAATCTTCATGGTACTCGGCGAGTTGTTCATCAACTCGGTGAGTCGATGACAGAACGTGTTCATAGGATGAAGAGTAACTCGATGAGTTGTTCATACAACTCGGCGAGTCAAGACAGGACATGAGTATCAATTGATGATGAACTCGACGAGTTGTTCATACAACTCGGCGAGTCGGGTGTGGATTCAGTCGGTCTTCATTTAGAAGGAAAACTCGTCGAGTCATCGCCTAACTCGACGAGTAGAGACGGGTATGAGGTCTGATGGAAGGATAGGGACTCGGCGAGTTGGCGAGTCAACTCGGCGAGTCAGGTCAACTGGAAGTTGACTTTGACTTGGTTAAGGGGTAACATGGTCATTTTACCCTAAGGGTAGATGTCAGTTTCTGACTAAGTGTTTTGTGGGAATTATAGGCGGAGGATTTCCGGAGCAGCAGCGGCAGCAGTCAGAGGATTCCCGCACAGTTCAGCAGCTACGAGGTGAGTTACCTTCCAATAGGGGTGGGTCTAAGGCCACAATGCCGGCCCACCATTGAGGAGTATTTAGAAGATAATTGTCTTTTTGATAGAAAGGGGAAGGTCAGTACCCAAATATGTCTGGTATGCGTTTGGTGATGACTTATATCTGTATGATATGTTACATGATAGGGATAGTTTCCCTGATAGTGGTCCTTAGGACCAAGGGGAAGGTCAGTACCCAAATATGTCTGAATGTGTGCTTATATCTTGCTATTGTATGCTAGTGGTAGGGGGTGGAATAGTCCCCAGTTACCGGTTGAAAGATACCGATGACAATTATCGGTTGAAAGATACCGATGACGATTATCGGTTGAAAGATACCGATGACGATTACCGGTTGAAAGATACCGATGGTACTGTATGGTATGTGGTATGATGGGGGAACTCACTAAGTTTTGTGCTTACGGTTTCAGTTTTTGGTTTCAGGTACCTCTTCATCTAAAGGGAAGGAGCCGGCGGCGTAGCATGGCATCACACACACATATGATTTTCTGCACGGTGTTTTCTAGGATTGTACTCTGATATGACATTTGTTGATGGTTGTGGGTTTCAAAAATGATACTTGGTTTTGAGATGACGTGTTTATACAATATTTTCTAATGAATGTTTCATGAATTAATTAATCAAAAATGAAATTTTTGGGCTTGAATTTTAGGACGTTACAAATTTGTTTGATTTGAATTGTCTTGTTCTTATGAGTTTAATTTAGATCATAGATAAATTGTTTGATTTTCTTGTTTGAATTTTTGATCTAAATGATTTTGATGAATTCCATAACTTGTCCTCAAGTTATGGAAAATAAAAAAGTTTTCTTTTAAAGAAATCATTAAAGTCATAAGTTATGAACTTGAAGAGTCTTTTTCTCATAAATGTTTTTTTTATGAACTCCATAACTTGTTCTCAAGTTACGGAATGTCAAGAGTGTTTTCATAAAATCTTTACTAAACTCATAAGTTATGGATTCCAAAAGGTTTTGGAAGTTACAAAACTTGCCCTCAAGTTTTGGAATTTGTAAATGTAAAAGTCTAACTTTTGAAACGTTTAGTTTCAAACCCTAGAATTTTAAAAGTTTAAAATTCAATCATTATACTATAATAATATTATAGGTTTAATATATATATATATATATATATATATATATATATATATATATATATATATATAGAGAGAGAGAGAGAGAGAGAGAGAGAAAGAGAGAGTTAAGATCATATATACCACTAAATATTGTGTGAATGTGTGACAATTATAGTCAAATCAATATAAAAAGTAATTTCATCATTTTGTATACAACATTTATTTTCTATTAATTAAATAAGTTATATACTTGGAATGCATCATTTTTGTGTTTGAATATATGGAACCGTTTCTTACCAAAAATCAATCGGTTATAATATAATAGTTGGAAAAGAAAGTTTTCAAAAACCATGGTGCTCCCATTTCTTATTTAAAAAATAAGGTGCAAATTGACTTTTTGTTTCTTTTGTTAATATTTATTTTATATACTTGGAATGCATCAGTTTTGTGTTTGAATATATGGAACCGTTTCTTACCAAAAATCAATCGGTTATAATATAATAGTTGGAAAAGAAAGTTTTCAAAAACCATGGTGCTCCCATTTCTTATTTAAAAAATAAGGTGCAAATTGACTTTTTGTTTCTTTTGTTAATATTTATTGTAAATGTTTGAAGATTGTTTTTTTTATTTATTTATAAAGATTTATCAATAAATAATGGATCCATGGTTTTGATTTTTGATGCATATGTTTCGATAACCTAAGTCTGAAATAATGGTTAAACAATGGTGTTCATATATATTAAGTAAGAATTGATTGTTTGAATAATTTTTACAAAGAATTTATAAAACGATTCTAAAATACTAAAATATATAGTTTATACCTATTTCAATTTAGTTTTTTGGCAAATGAATTCTTAAAGAATTTAGTATAATTTTTTTTTTTTGTATATTCTTCAAGAATATTGTATATGATATAAAGAATGTAGTATATACAACGATTTATTCTTAAAGAATATAGTATAGAAAGTTATATATATTGTTTCATTTGTTGTATATATTCTTTTTTTACGATATAAAAATGATTGTTTTATGTTGTAGGAATGATTCATATTTTTATAGTATCTATTACTGATCATACAACAATACATTTTCCTTAAAGTAATGAAATTTTGATGTCTAATATATGAACGTGTATTCCTTTAGAATGTTAATTTTTTGAATGAAAATCGTATTCTTTAAGAATGAAAGAATGAAAATATATGTTCATATATATAGAATAACGTCGTATTCTTAGAAAAATATATTATATTTTAGTACGATGAGAAAAATATGCGACATGAGTGATTTTTTGTAATTAATTTTATTTAATTGGCTAAAATGTAGCTACTTTCTTTTCTCTCTCTTTTAATACAATGTCATTATTACCATAATAATTAATTTAGTGTAATTATATAATGAATGTTAGTCCATGTTAATAACTTGTACATTAAAATCACATCCTTTCATCTTATAAATCTGATGGTTATAATTTGGTCATACATTTGTGATTCACATTTGATCCTAACCCTATATATATATATATATATATATATATATATATATATATATATATATATATATATATATAAGAGCAAATCCAGTCTTACCGTTAGTAGACCTCATTCACGAAGCCAATCTATAAGGGGGGTATAAGGTTACTGCCTATAAAATGGCAGTTTAGTGGGTGTCCACTCTCACCCACCGCTTCCTTGACTGGTGGATGGTCGTTAGCCAAACGGGTAGGATATGACTCTAATTCTCCCTTCATTAAAAGTATAATGATAAATATAAAGTAACTAAACACTTATAAATTCTCAATCTTAGTTACTTAGGAAAATGTGAATATGATGCTAACCCATGAAATTACACTTTGCACCTTGTTAAGCCGTTAGTGGAGCGTGTGTGGTTAACCGACACACTAATCGGGACTGACAGTGCGTGGAAAAGGGTGGCTTGATGTTAATCATAGATCAATGGAGCGTATGTGGTTAACCGGCACATTGATTAGGTGGTTGTAACATTGGGTGTACCAAGTTAATTTGCATGGTTATTCACACCTTATTTGTGATCCTCGACATCCCAGTCACAAACTTGAAGGGCACACTCGAGATTTAAACATGTCATTGAATTTTTCAATGAATCTCAAAGGATCTAGGAGTTTCAATTCACCTAAAACCTAAAATTCTTTTTCGTTTTTCGTGGTGGAAATTGGTAAATCGTCAGTTACCTACCTTCAAATATTTTGCAGTTTGGATTACGGCATCCCTCTTCCAGATTGTAAAATATTGTGTTGGGTCCTAGCCTAAATATTTCATTTGGGTATCAACTAACTATAATTTCTCCCATTGTAGATGTCTAGTTCAAACAACTATGGTCTTCCCAAATCCTTTGGAACAAGCGTTCCTCTTGAAGATGATGTCCTGCAGTTGGATCGTGGAAGTCATACTTCACTTCCTTCACCTCCTCCAATAATTCTCCCTAACCCACAAGTTCAAAGACGTGAAAAGTTCAAGGTCACTCAAGCCCTACTTGTAATGAAACATCAAGATGGAAGGCCTGTGTGTACTCACATCTTGGAGATAAAGTCACATATTGACAGGCTGAGAGTATTGGGTGTCGAAGTCTCAAGGAAGTTGGCTGTTGATTGGGTTCTTCAAACACTTCCTGAGTCATATAATGAGTTCATTAAGGACTACTATGTGACAGACCACGACATGACCCTTGTTAATCTTACCTATTTGCTTGTTGATGCTGAATCAGCAATGATGTGGTGCACTGGAAAAGCAAATTTGATGGGAAGATCTGCTCTCCAAACTTCCATGGACATTAACAATGGAAACATTGGAAGTCCAGAAAAGATTTCTCTTTCCAAGAGAAAGAGAAAGGCTAAGTCTGAGATTGTCCCATGTACCATACCCAAAGAGTCTATATGTTTCTGTTGCCAAGGGAAGGGGCATTGGTTGCGAAGCTGCCCTGACTACCTGAAAGATATGAGAAAAAGTAGAATCAAAAAGTTTGACTCTGCTTCAGGTAAGTCTACTGTCTAACTCTATTAAATTCCGAATTGTTGATTCTTAATACATGATGTGACAAGGTTACATTTTGATGTTTTGTAGGATCATGCAAAGGGAAGGAAGCTTAAAGGAAGAGTATGCTGAATCTGATCGCGAAGATGGATTTCTATCGCATGGTTCGAAGATCGGATTTTTGAGCTGCTGCTTAGGAGTTATGATAGATTACTAGGAAATATGTAATAACATAGTTTTCATTTGTAATTGCATTGTAAGGAAAAGTTTTTCTGCATTTTATAAATAAATAAAAATTGTTTTATTATATCTCCTTGCAATGACATTAGTGAAAATTGATGTTTGTATGTTTCTATGTTAGCAATACGGATTTGATTCTTTCGTTTATGGTAGTGTCAAAATTTACCAAATAAGGAAGGATTCTCATCACCCAAGTTTCAATTGGACATAAACTTGGAATCATGAAAGTTATATTGTATGATGAATGGGAATTTTCATCTTTGGTAAATTAAGATTAATTCCATGTTCACATGTATATGTGAGTCAAGTGAAGGACTAGGGGATTGGGTACACTAGGTGTGTGCTGGTCAAGATCCACCACAAAGAATGATAAGACTATTCGCCATGATTTACTAAAGTTTAGTAAACATGTTTATGCTTATAAGTTTAAGTATAATTCTGAAACATTGGAAAATGTTCAATGTATGGCAGAACGAATGAGAAGAATCAAATTAGGTAGAAAGATAAAAGTATCTCCAATTTGAAAAGATAGGAGAGTACTTTAGTATTGTGTTTTATGATCATCTTAATGATTATGGAAAACCATACCACAATTGATCCTCTAAAGACATCTTAGTGCATTTGTATGGCTAAGAAGAGGAATCGTGAATTGTTTAAATAGTTTAAATCAAGAAGATGAGTCATACTTCGTTCCCAAAACAAGTCTCAGAGTCATACTCCAAGATCGTAATCTTGAGTGACATAATCTTAAGAAAGGTTTAAAACACTTATCAAATGTAGAGTAAAAGTTTTTCCTACTCCTGTACATTTGAAATTGGTAAGTTGTGATGTTCTGGATAAAACAAAGACCAACAAAGGCCAATTGTGTGAGGTGTTAGTCTTGATTAGAATTCGCACTAACTCTTGAATATTTGTTTGTCAAGAATGTTTCTTGACAAAGTGAATCTTATATGTCAAGAGGTCAGTGGGAGTCTTAAAGATCTTGGCAAGTTTCAAGAATTAATCAAGCATAAACCTGTCATTTATCACTAGCACACGACTTGAGGTTTGGAAACTATCGTGTTGACATATTCTTGTTTCTGTGCCCATTCTTGTTAAGGTTGACTATGCATGTGAGTTCTATGAGTTCTTAGTTTTTTGCATAACTACTTGGAAGAAATGGTAGGCCCTTGTGCTACTAGGTGGCAAGAAATTAAGATTGAACAAGTGTAGTCCATATGAGTTTGGATTTGTCACTAACCTTGTCTTGTGATTATGGTTATGACAAACTCACATGAATAGGAACACAAACACCATAAAATCTAAGTGTCATAAGGTTTCTCTCCAATTCATGAAAATGATTGTGAGGAAATGCTTTCACTGAGTAGATTTTAAGGAGATAGCAATTGTGATATTTGCATTCTCAAATTTGATTATGATTACGGCATCCCTTTTCATAATTCGAATTGTGAGAAATGGCAAAAGGTCTAAACATTGAAGACTTATTGTTGTAAGTTCTTAAATTGTTTAGACACACATGTGAGTTATCTAAGGAAAGGTGTGTGATTTTGAGAAGCCTAGATAAAGTCTTATCGAAGCATCTCGTATCAAAAATCTGAACTTTGGTAAGAAAGTCAATAAGTGTTGATTTCTAGAAGTTCAGTTGATTTCTAACTACATGTCAAAGCTAGTGGGAGCATAAGTGTAATGCTAGTAAGATAATGATTATTATGCTAGTGGGAGCATAATCAATTATGGTAAATGTTGCAAGTTAGCAATGTTAATTATAGAAAAAAAAAGTTACAGGGTTTGAAAAGTTGTTTTGCTATAATTAAGGGAGATGAAATTATACTTCATTTCAATTCTAAAATCTTAGATTGAGATTTTAATCACATTTAGTCAAATATATATATATATATATATATATATATATATATATATATATATATATATATATATATATATATATATGAAAATGTTAATTGCGTTCTCAAAATTTGATTATGATTACGACATCCTTATTTATAATAAAAATTATGAGAACATGGCAAATAGAAATATTATAGCAAAATACTGATTGAGTATCATGTATTTATGTTAGAAATTATGAATCTTATCCCATATGCTTCGGGTATAGGATCGATTGCATATGCTATAATATTCTTGTGTTCTAAATTTTTCCAAATGCCTAGGGCATTAAGAGGGAAAAAGTACTAGAACTGGTCATGACTAAAGTGGTCAAACAACTGTTAAGGACAACCTAAGGTTCGCCAAAGATTGGTCGCTTAAGGACAGTTGGAAGTATAGTAATGGAAGGACCATATTGACATTATTATGAATAGACAGGAGCCTATTAATAATGAGTTGTCATATGGCAAATATGGAATGTTTCCATATTGGGACAAAGAGGCTGCAGTGTTCATGAGTACTCTTGGAATAAGATTCGAGTATTGGAGTCAACCCACACTCATTTGAATCACTTCATGGATTGTATCACGAGTGATCATGAGACGATAATATCTTATATTCTTCAAACGGAGACGTGTGAGTTGTAGTTGCAAGTCGGTTGCACATTGACATATGTAAACGCACTAGTAACTTGGTTGTTATAAAACATATCGTTGTGTGTGATTTGATGAGTAAGTACAAGCAAGCATTTGGGTCGAAGTTTATCCGTTCCTTTTACCCCATGTGGATAAAAGCGATATCTGTGGGCCCTTGATGATTTAGTGATGATACCAGGCCTGGACTGATTTGATTTGTTCAATTAGTCGGTCATCATAAATCAGAAATCAGGAAACAACAGATGGATAGAGAGAATGATTATAATCCATGTCGCAGTCCATATGATATCTAGAATGGAGGAATATATGATCCCTTATCTAATGGACACGTCATTGATTAGATCAGAGTTCGACAGTGGCTTTTAAGAGCTATGATTGCTAGCCAGGTTGGAGTCATGCTTGCTATAATAGTTATCAGACTTATCCAAGTGGGAGACTGTTGGATTAGGAGTCTAAGCCTATAACTATTATTGGTATGTACTTGACCCGAGAGTAGCATGGTCCATTTGGGTTGCATGGCATCGGAACAATTTGGATAGACTTTTGTGAGTAGAGGATATTTATGATTTATTATGTAACATACAAGTTTTGAAATCGTGTTTTAAGTAAATAATATTATGAAATATTAAGTGAATTTGAATGTTGAGTTCTAACAGATAGTTTTTACTAGAAATAAAGTAAAACTATGTTTAGAATCACTCATAAAATGTTGGAAGTCTTATGAGATTCCAATTAAAAGCCAAATAGTGAAATATAGCGAAAATATATAATTTGGAATAAGTAAAATTTTATTATTGAAAGTTGTAGAAAATCTCATTAGAAACATTTAGGCGAAAACCTAGTCGAAATCGGAGTTATAACGAAGAAGTTATGACCAAACGAAGATCCTTGATAAATCCGGAAAATACTTTGTCGCGTAAAAATTTAGTTTTCGATAAACTAATTTTTAGCCTTAGTGATGTAAATGAAAGTTGTAGAACTCGTGAAAATAATCAACTTTCATATAAAGAACGCCAAAATCTGACTTCGTATGAGGAAGTTATGATTTTTCGAAGTTTCAGCTTAGCAGTAGACAGATAAAAACTCGAATTTTAGATCGAGTGATTTTAGCCGACACAACCTAAATGAGAATTGAAGGTCTCGTCATTTGTAGTGCAACGGTAAAAAGTCTGACGAAAACAGACGTCGGATGAAGAAGTTATGAATTTTTAACGGACTTTCCTGTCCCGGTCTGTTAAAAATAATAATATTAAAATTAAAGTCAAAATTAGCCGACGAAGTCTAAACGAAAGTTATAGAGCATAATTTTAGCTACGCGTGCATATAAAAACGTCAAAAACGGAGCTCGTATGTGAAAGTTATGGATTTTAGAAGTTTTTGCACAAAAACCGAGAAATCTCGCATACGTGGACTTCGGCCACGTCACCCTCGCTTAAAACACGCCACGTATCCGAAATTTGATGAGTCGCCGAAGCCAGCTGGCGAGACATGTCGCCTGCCCTCGCATCCGAAGTCCGGTCAACTAAGAATCCGACGCGTGCCCTTTATCACGTGTCCGAGCCTCGCAGGGGTGCCACGTCCGAAGCCTCGGACTAGACCTTGGTCCAATCAGAGGCCGACACCGAGCCCCTCGCATGCGCAAACCACGTGCGAGCCACCTGCGCACCCTCGCCCTGCTGATGCCGCGTGTCCTCGCTGCTGACTCCCCATTCCTTAGCCGACTTCGGACCTCCCTATAAATACAAGGGTCTGCGAGACCTCTCGGGTAATTTTGGAAAATTGCCACTTTCACCCCCCTTTTTGATATTGTTACTATTCCGACTTCCCCCGAAGCCCCGGTACTGATTCCAAAGCCCGAAACACGCCCCGAGACTCCCGAGAAGCCCGAAAAATTTATCTTTTCGGTTTCAAAGCTCTACCTTCGCAGAGCCCGGTTTTCAACGACGAAAGTCATATTTAGAGCCGAAGCACTGCCCAAATTAATATTTTAGCCCCCGGTTATTTCACGGTGAGTTTAATATATAGGAACAATTGTATGTTATGTGTTATATGTGCTACGTGCCTTTCGGTGTTATTATTCCGGGTTATTTTTATTTGCTATTTTTAATAGCAAAGAAATACCTTTGACCATGTGATCAGTGAAAGGACTTAGATTCACGTTGGTACTTGTATGTAGCCTCTGGCCATGTAGAACATGTCACCGTAAGAGAATGAATTATATTCTATGGTATTGGCAGAAGGTTAGATAGGGCTTTAAGCCTGAAATCTACCAAAATGTTAATCCGAAGTTGTATATCCTCTGCGCCGTTTGGGCCAAAGCTTTATTGATGTATATCAAGCATGGAAATTGTTATGTCTCATTGATTGTATATATCTTTAAATCAAATCAATGATTGATATGGAATGTTTGTCACATGATTCACATATACCATTGTTGTTCCTTGCTCCTCTTTGCTTCTGACATATTAAAATATATATGGCATAACGTTATATTGTATCTATTATTGAGCTCACTAAGCGCCACCGCTTAACCTCTCAATGTTTAACAAATTGCAGGAGATAAGCATCTAGTATAGTTATATACTGGTAGAAGATTTTTGAATAGTTTGAAACTATTGTATCGATAGAAGCTTATGAATAGTTTGAAACTATTGTATTTTGCACTCTCATATGTATAAAACTATGGAATCCTGGGAAGTTATGTAATATATAACACTTTAAAATAGTCGGTTTGTATCCAGTAGTTTGTAATCTCTTTATCAATGTAAAATATTGTTTTTATGAATATGCAAGTAGCATGTTTTGGAGTAACTATATTGTCGAGTATGAAAGTTTAGGTCTTTCATAAATACGAAAGTTAGGGTCTTTCATATTAATATATTATAAGTTCTAATATATCAATATGAAATCATATTATTTAATTAGTATTGATCAAGAATTAGTTTGGAATTAATTTTGTGATCAAAAGAGACTAATAAAATAAATGAAGATTGATTTGGTAAATCATTCATTCTTATAAAGTGGGCTTATGATCCATAGTTCTTCATGTTGGGCTAAACCCATGTGGTGACCCATGGATACTCCATGGAGGTTAAAACCTATGGATCATGAGGAGTGTGGAAAGTCATGAATTACAGGGTGTAACCCTAATATGCACACTATATAAGAAGCCTCATAGCTCATGAAATGGGACCTACAATCTTAGTAAGGAGGGCTAGCCGATTTCATGAAGTGCAAGTGTTCTTCTCTCAAGTTATTCCAATTGTTGGTGGTGTTGTGTGATTCCATTTGAGGTGCAACACTTGGGGCACTAAGCTCTTAAAGCTCTAAGCAACAAGCTACAAGAAAATGTATGTCTTCTAACTTGTTTTATTACCCACGTATCAATGTTTTTTATGCTAGTTAGGGTAATACCTTGGAAAGTTCAAGCTTGCATGTATAATAGAGAAAACATAGATTCAAGGTATTTAGGGTTGCATGCACACCTTAGGAGTGTTAGAATGCTCAAAACCCAACAGATTCATGGGAGATTGATAACTCCAAGACCATTACTTGGATTAATAATTATGTTATCTAGTATATTGGTACTCAATTGGTGAAGTATGACATAGCAAAGGAGGTTTGTGATTACTTGGCTAGGCTATATACTCAATCTAACTTCGCAAAGCAATATTAGTTAGAGTTTGATATTCGAGCCCTCCAACAGAACGATCTTAGTGTTCAAAAATTTTATGTAGCTATGTTGGATTTGTGGGATCAGTTGGCTCTTACAGAACCTAATGTGTTGAAGGATTTTAAGCCTTATAGTGATAGAAGGGAAGAGAAACGTTTGGTTTAGTTCTTGATGGAATTACATTCGGATTTTTAAGGCTTTCATGGATCAACCTTGCACCGCACACATCTTCCCACTGTTGATTTGGTTGTTCATGAGTTGATTGCTGAAGAGACTCGTATCAAGTCCCATGCTGAGAAAGGTCTCAAGACAGCCACTCCTGTTGTATTTATTGTTCAACAACGACCTCAACTTCAAACCAAAATCGTCCTAAAGTTGCATTTGATGAGTGTGTTTTCTATAAGAAGAAGAACCATTGGAAGGAAAATTGTCCTTTGCTGACAAATAAGGGAAACCAACAACAACTGCAAACGAGATCACTTGCATAGTCTCAGCATTCACAACATAACATGTCTTCTCGATAGTCACGTCCTTCGTTTCCATTTTTTAGGCCACCACAGTACGTTGCTGCTGCACCTTCAGTTGAGAATGAAACAAATTTTACACCACCATCAGCCTTGGATCCGTCAATTGTTGAGCAATTCAGATAGTTCATTGCTGCCAATCCAACTTCCATGTCTCATCCAGGTCCGTCTTCATCCAACATGCCAGGTATTCCTTCATCCTTGTGAATATTGGATTCCGGTGCATCTCATCACATGTCACCATATTTGTCATCTTTTTCTTCATTATCTTCTCGTACACCTGTCTCTATTATGTCTTTTAGTGCTACACTCATGTCAATAGAGGGTGTTGGTTCTATTTTCACTCCTTATATATCTTTAACAGATGTGTATTACATTCCCACACTTGCTTAGAATCTTGCATCGGTCAGTCAGTTATGTAAATATGGTTGTTGGGTCTTCTTTTCTGATTCATTATGTTGTGTACAGGACATTCGGAATCGGAGGGTGAGTGGGATAGGTCGTAGAATTGGGGAGCTCTATGTTTTGGAGAAGCTAAATGTTGCTGATGTTGTTGCATCTAGTGTCAATTTGTCGTCTTTTCGTTTAAACCCTTCGTCATCTGTTTTTTATCTTTGGCATTCTCGTTTGGGACATGTGTCTGCGTCTCATTTACAGTTTTTGGTTTCCACTGGTGTGTTAGGTTCTTTGAAAACTGATGATATTTCTGATTGTTGTGGTTGTAAACTGAGAAATTTTTTTGCTTTACCATTTAATAAAAGTGTCACTCGTTCTATTGATCCTTTTGATATCGTGCATTCTGATGTGTGGGGTCCATGTTCGATCACCTCTAAATCGGGAGCTAACTATTATGTTTTATTCATTGATGATTACACTCATTATATGTAGGTTTGTCTTATGAAGCGCATGTTTGACTTTTTCACCATATATAGTGAATTTAGAGCTCTTATCAAGACTCAACACTCTGTTGTCATAAAATGTTTTCGGTGTGATTTGGGAGAAGAATTTACCTCCAATGATTTTAAAAAATTATTGGCATCTGATAGCACTGTGCATCAGTCATCTTGTACAGACACTCCTCAGCAGAATGGTATTGCAGAAAGAAAACATCGACATCTCCTAGAAACTGCAAGATCTTTACTACTTTCTGCTCAAGTTCCCAATATGTTTTAGGGAGAAGCTGTTTATACCACCACTTACGTTATTAATTGCATTCCAACTGCTTACACTTCGGGGAAGTCTCCTTATGAAATGTTGTTTGGAAAACTTCCAGATTATTCTTCATTACGAGTGTTTGGGTGTACATGTTTTGTCTTGAAGCCTCATGTAGAAAGAGATAAGTTGTCTTCAAAATCAGCTCTTTGTGTTTTTATGGGATATGGTATTGGTTAGAAAGGTTATCGGTGCTATGATCCATCAAATCAGAAACTTTATGTCTCTCGCAATGTCACCTTTTTGGAGCATATTCCGTTCTATAGCATTCATGTTCAGTCACATGATGCAACCTGAGATGAGCTTCTTACTATTGATCCGTTTAGCATTGATGTTGATGATCCACCACCTGCCGTCGATCCACCACCTGTCACTGATCCTCAGCCTGTAAATCATCAAGAACTTCCTCCATCAAGGCCTTATTGTAATAAGAAGTCCACAAAGCTTCATGAATTTGTCTATTCCTCTTACTCACCGGTGTTTTCCTCCTTTATTGCTAATGTACATCGTCTCTCTGAGCTTGCATCCTACAAAGAGGCCGTTTCTGATCCTCTTTGGTAGACCGGTATGGCTGAGGAACTTGTAGCTCTTTATCAGACTCATACATGGGATTTGGTTTCGCTTCTGCCTGGAAAGTGCACGATTAGTTGTCGTTGGGTATATAAAATCAAAATAAAGTCTGATGGATCCATTGAGTGTTATAAAGCCATACTTGTTGTGAAAGGGTACGCACAAAATTATGGTATGGATTATGAGGAGACATTTGCTCTTGTTACAAAAATGACGACTGTTCGTACCTTTATTGTAGTTTCTTCCATTTGCCAATGGAAGATTTATCAGATGGATGTCAAGAATGCGTTATTGAATGGTGATATTCATGAGGAAGTATACATGTCTCCTCCCTCTGGTATTGCTCACCAACCAGGTGAAGTTTGTCGACTTCGGAAGGCACTATATGGCCTCAAACAATCCCTTCGTGCTTAGTTTGAGAAATTTTCTACGGTGATTACTTCACTTGGTTTTCAACCAAGTAACCATGACTCGACTCTATTTGTTCGATGTACGAATGTCGGTCGGATTATTCTTTCCTTATATGTCGATGACATGATTATTACTAGTGATGATCATGATGGTATAGAATCTTTAAAGCGTGATTTGGCTCATCACTTTGCTATGAAAGACTTTGGTTTGCTATGTTATTTCTTGGGGATTGAATTTGCTCAGTCTCAAAGGTTTATCTTTTATCTCAAAGGAAGTATATTTCAGATTTGTTTAAACACACACGACTCACAGATAATCGGATATTTGATACACCTATAGAGAGTAATGCAAAGTACTCTCCAACTGATATTGCTCATGCAGTTAATATGGTTATTTCTTGGGGAGTTGTTCTTCGTATTTTGAGATATCTATGTGGTACTCAGTTCCGCACTCTTGTGTTTCCATCTACATCCTCTCTTAAGCTGTGTGTCTATAGTGATGCAAATTGGGATAGTGATATTTATGATCGTAAGTCCACTAATGGGTATTATGTTTTTCTTGGAGATTCATTGATATCATGGAAAAGCAATAAACAAGATGTTGTCTCTTGCTCTTCTGCAGAATCTGAGTATCGAGCTATGACTATCGCTACTTGTGAGATTGTTTGGTTGAGATGGCTTCTTGCAGATATGGGCGTTCACATCTCTCAGCCTACCCTTTTGTATTGTAACAAGAGTGCGATAATGATTGACAAGAATTCAGTGTTTCATGAGCGCACAAAACACATTGAGATTGATTGTCATTTCACACGACATCATCTCCAGAAGGGCACTATCTCTCTTTCTTATGTTTCCTCCACTTTGCAGATTGTTGATATTCTTACGAAGCCATTAACTGCTACTCGATTTCATTTTATGTCTGACAACTTCTTAATGCTTATTGTTGTTGCATTGTGAGTTTGAGGGGGAATGTTAGTCTAATAAGATTATGGGCCTTATTTAGTATTGGGTTTTGTGTTGGCCCAATAACTAGAAAACATTAATTAGCTAGTCTATATATTGTCTTTTTCTTTCATATTATTTTTGTACTTCTCATTTGATAATAATATAAAACCTTAGGCGTTCTGTATCTTGTTAGTTTTCACTATTAAATTCTTATAGAAAACAAAATTATATGTACTATATTACAAATAATTAATTCATTGCAACTAGTAATAACCTAATTTATTAGAGACCTTCGATAAAAATATAAAATCAATGCAAACTTAAATCGATACTTAAAATTGTGTATGAATGAAAATAAAAACAAGTAATCGGAGTAATTATGATAATAGAAAAAAATTATTACACTAACCTCGAATAATGAATTCATGGTGAAATTGATATGAACTAAGAAAAACGAGGGAAACGATTAAAAAAGTGGCAGACTCAAATGTTTAATAGGCAAAGTACGCTTTTTCAATTTTTTTTTTTTTTTTTTGGAAGAGACCACAGCCTCAGCAATGCAATTTCATGTTTTGTTACCCTAATATTAAATTGCTTCCTGGGCCAAACGTTACATCCATATGGCTAGACCACTTTAATCATTATCATTATCCTATATATATAATATAAGGGGCTGCTAATAAGACAAATTAAGACACCCTTTTGGACACCCTCATTCAAAAGTCAAACTTTGAGATTTGTGTATTTTATACTTTTTATAGGTTTTAGCTTTTTGATAACTTAAACTGTAATCAATTTTTAACGACATTAAAAGTATTTACATTGAAACTTGATACAACCACTAACTAAAATGAATTAATGACTTCTATTCTTTTATATATAATCTTAATTCAGATTAATACTAATCAAACCAACTTTCAGGTAAAATCTCTAATCTAAGTTTTACATCACCATTTTGCAGATTAATACCATATCGATTTTTTGAAATAACCTCAAAAAAACCATTGTCCATTGTTAAAATGTTGTACCACCGAGGTCGAATACCAGATTCTTCTTTTCTCCTCCTTTCTTGTCAAGACCGTATGTGGGTTCGTTGATGATTGTAGCAATGTTCAAACCTGCAATCACACTCGCGTCATTTTGTCCGGTCTTTGGGCATCGTTGAATTATGTTGTGTGAAGAAAGAACTAGAGGAGTAAAGAAACCATTAAAGAACATCGTTCATCAAGGCTACAATCACCGAGGGAGAGAGACGGCGGCTGTGATCGACGGGATCATAGATGCGACGAGCAGCAGTGAGCCAGAGGTTGAATTCGAGAGAGTGGCAACGATGACAGTAAAGGAGTTGAGATTTCCAGCAATGAGAGTGATAGTTGCGAGAAAAAAAAAACGATTGATTTTTGGAGGCGATGGCAGAATCTATTTGATAATGAAACAACGGGAAACAAAAAGATGATTAGGGTTTTTTCAATTATACATGAAGATTGGTTTGGGTTTTAAAATTGGGCTAACATTGGCTAAATATATTTTTGTTTTAAACGAAATGGGTTAGAGTATACAACAACTTTATAGAAAATATATTTTTTTAAAAATTAGGCGATGGCAGAATCTATACTACAACTTTATAGAAAATATATTTTTTTAAAATTATTTTTTATACATAGTTTTATTTTTTATAATCTTTTTTTTTGTAGTGTTTAATAAATAATGTCGAACCCCAACGGAAATAATTTAAATGAAGGCATGAACACTACGTCGACATCGTCGTTTTCTACCAATAGGGTATAATATTTATCATATTAACTTTTTTTTTTTATCATTGCGTTACAATTTGTTAACATTTTTTTTAATAGGTGTTTACATCTCGTGATGAGTTGATGGAATGGGTGCAAAACATTGCATTCTCTCTTGGTTATGTCATCGTGATGAGAAGATCAAAGGCAAAAAATGGCGTGGTGTCTTATATAGCCCTTATTTGTGACCGTGGTCGGGAATACGAAAGCAAAGCAACAATTAAAAATTCTGGAACCAAAAAAATCAATTGTAACTTTCAATTGGTAGGTTCGTATATCAAACAATATGGCGGTTGGACCCTCAGGGTGATATGTGATCAACATAACCATTCACCTGCACAATATATGGAGGGACATGTTTTTGCTAGGCGGTTAAAAGAACACGAGAAACAATTGGTAGCTGACTTGACAAATCTGAATGTTACACCACATGACATACTCTCGATAATAAAGGAGCGCGACGAGAATAATGTTTCTACACTAAAAACCATATACAATGAGCGTCTCAAGCTTCGCTCGTCCCGGAATTACGGAAAAACTCCAATGCAGGTTAGTATATCCAACAAGTAGTATTTTAAATTTAATTTATATATTAAATTTTTTATTAATTAATAGTATATAAATGTAGGTTCTAATGGAAATTTTGAACGAGAAACATTTTGTTACGGATTTCTCAGTAAACAGTATATCAAATGAATTGGAGAATCTTTTCTTCATTCATCCACGGTCGTTGAATATATGGAAGGCATTTCCACATGTTTTGATTATAGATGCAACATAAAAGACCAACAAATATGGTATGCCTTTTGTTCAGATTGTTGGCACAACTTCAACCAACAAGACATTTAGCATAGCTTTTGCCTTTATCGTTAATGAAAAGGAGGAGAACTATAATTGGGTGTTAACGTGTCTAAAGTCAACACTAGAGAAGTGCATGCACCCACGTGTTATAGTCACAGACAGGGAATTGGCACTGATGAATGCATGTCAACAAGTTTTCCCCGGTGCCACTCGGTTACTTTGTAGATGGCACATTACTGAAAATATTAGAAAGCGTTGGAGGAGAACATTCAAGATAGACGATGAGTGGAAAGCCTTTCGTATAATGTGGACTGTACTTGTTGACTCTCCAACATGGATAGTGTACAATGAAAACTACAAAACACTCCAATCGATGTTGAGAAATTATCAAGGTACAAATCTTCTTATTTTCTAACTAGTTATTTATGATTTTAGATTATTTTTATAGATAAATAACATTTATATAATTGCAGATGTTTTAAATTATCTGGATGAAGTTTGGTTAAACAAATATAAGGAAATGTTTGTCTCAGTCTGGATCGATCAACATCTCAACTTTGGACAACGAACTACAAATAGAGTTGAGAGCGCACATTCAAATCTAAAGAAATACTTGGATGGTACAAATTCTTCTCCTGATAAATTTATCGGTTGTCTTGATCAATTTGTGAGGTCTCAACTTCCATCGATACACGATAGTCTTGAAAAGAGTAGAATTGTTCGTAAACGGGAGCACAACTTTCCATGTTTTACATTATTGTGGGGTTCAGTGTCACATGAAGCTCTCGATAAACTAGTTGGGGAACTTTATCGGTTGAATGAAAATCAAATTGACTCATCAAACTGTGGTTGTAAACTACAACATAGTTGTGGCTTACCATGTGCTTGCATGTTATTAGTTTACTTGAACTCGGGTGAGTATATTCAACAAGTGTTTTTTTTTTAATTTAATTAATATATTGAATTTTTATATATTAATGGTATTTCAATACAGGTGAGTATATTCCATTAGAATCGATAGATATATTCTGGAGAAAGCTTGATTTATCAGAGTCAATTTCTGTAGCTAATGAGGATATTCGTTGTGAGGATGATTTAGAAATGATTAAAAAACACTTTTATCAACAGTCAAAAGCAGGAAAAAAAAAAGTATGATAAGGAGGCTAAGAGATCTTTTCCTACCAAGTAAAACACGCATTAAGGAACCCGCAATTCAAAAAAATACTCGTGGACGACCAAACTTGAAGAAACAACAACAAAAACGAGTTGATTCTACAAATCAAGCTCCCAGAAGACGTAGTTATTCAACCACATCAAAATATGATGGATTGAATTCAACATGGATGAACAAGGAACCGACAAGACATAGTTCATATGTAACCGCAATTCCAGACATGAATGAAGCAATTCCAGAATTTGATGAAACAATTCCAGACATGAATGTAGCAATTCCAGAATTTGATGAAGCAATTCCAGACTTGAATGAAGCAATTCCAGACTTAAATGAATTTATGGATTTGAACCAAGAGCCTGAGTCATGCTACATTCATCCATTAATGGATGACATTCCACCCGTGTTTCATCCATACGTCTCACATATACAAAATGTTGAGGGTGATGGACATTGTGGATTTCGAGCAATATCTGTTTGTCTCGGGTATGGCGAAGATCAATGGCTCTACGTTCGAAAACAACTAGTACACGAGTTAGAGAGTGCATTCGATGTATATGCTACGGTTTTCACAGATGGAATCCATGAATTGTGGAATTCATTGTATTTCTTTGGACCGAGTGCACCAACGGAACATTGGATGCTTATGCCTGAAACAGGTATCCTAATTGCTAACAGGTTTGGTGTGATCCTTACTTTCTTAACCAATCGTGGTTCCTTAACTTTCTTTCCTCTTTGGAAAGGCCCGGAAGAATTTTTGGACCATCGGATTATTACAATTTCACTTATACGTGGTCCTCATTATGTTATGGTACAATTAAAAGAAGATTGTCCGATGCCTACCATTTCGGCTTTATGGATCCGTCACAGAGCCCCGTGTGCAGTTGGATGGGAAAATATGTTTATGTCACGTCTGCAAATTTATAGACAACTGAAACCTTATAATCGTGATTTTATAACTATAAAGAATTGTTAAAGAATATTATTTATGTCTTGTATTTGAAGAATTTTTAAATTAGTTGATTATTGAATGATTACAGTTTGTCTCATAGTGTTTATTATTAATTATTGTTTTAGTATAAAAAAAAAAAATAAAGCATACGTACATAAGTTAAAAAGAATATGTTCGTTAATATTTTGTTATAAAATATTATTTAAAATAAAAGTTAATAAAAATAGTTATTAGTGTTTATTATTGTTTTAGTATAAAAAAACAAAAAGTGTAAAGCATACGATACATAAGTTAAAAAAAAATATGTTAGTTAATATTTTGTTATAAAATATTATTTAAAATAAAAGTTAATAAAAATAATTATTTAGAAATAACAAATAATAATCATTGTTAAAAAGTCAAAAAAAGTCAAAAGTAGATAATCATTATATAATTATTATAGGTTGTCTAGACAACCCCATAATATAACCATATAAAAAGTATTTTTATGAAAATTATAAATGGAATCTATACTTACCAATGCAAACGTTTTTCCTTCAGCTTCCTCAACGAATCGAATCTTTACTTCCAGAATCTATATTTCCCTCTAACATAATTTAGGATCATTAATAATATGTTTGTCAATTAAAAATAATAATAAAGTGGCGTATATGGAAGCAAAATTAGCAACCCCCAACAAAATTAAAGCATACTTTAGTACTAATTTACATTTATTTACTTGAAATTTGCACTAAATCAACATTTTTGGCTGTAAATTGGTTCTGAAAGCCGTTCATGTTCTTAGATATAAACAAGTCAAAAGTTTTAATAGGGTTCATCTATACATACCCATGTTGTAATTGTATAACAAAATACTATAATTAGGCGCAAATATTGTTAGAATGAGATAATCAAACGAGTTGATAAACCCTAGATCATGCAAAACTGGTGGACATGAAGCATGACACACAATGGGCTTTTGGTGTTTTCCGATTAATTAGTTGAATCATGTCTTTATCAATCTTGTAATCACATTTGTAACTAAAAAAATCACATTCAAAACTCACTCCCACCTTTTTAATCCCAACTAAAATCAATAATTTAAGCTTACAATTAGTTTAATAACTAATGTTTAACCAAATTATCCACCCAATATGAACCTATTTCCAGTCTCTCTCTCATCCAAATAGGTGAGCTACTAATTATTCTATTTTTTAAAAGATGATTTTTCCGTTGATCGGTTCATGATTTGAGAGTATATGTCATTTTATCATGAAAATTAGTTAATTAGAGCATGCTTTTCTCGCCTTTTCTTCGACTTACCCATTGTTACTTCTTTTAAGTTCATCATCTTTGAGCCATTTCTATCATTAGAAAATATTACCCACAATGCAGTCTCCTTTCTTTTTGGGTGTCTTTTGATCTTCATCATGGTGAGGCCTCCGTGTTGTGATAAGCTAAGTATGAGGAAAGGCTCATGGAATGAAGAAGATGATGCACAAATGCTCGCCTTTGTATCCAAACAACCAACAACTAATTGGCAAGCAGGGGCTCCCAAGAAACCAGGTGATCATCATCATCATCATCATATATATCATTTTATACTTTTCAACAATAAACTTATATATATATATATATATATATATATATATATATATATATATATATATATATATATATATATATATATATATATATATATATATATATATTATGTTTGATTGCTATATATATATTAAAGGTTTTCATTTTGTGTTCTTGTGGTGCGAGAAAAAAGGTTTAAGAAAGTGTGGAAAGAGTTGTAGGTTAAGGAAAACAAATGTTGCAACGAATGATCATATCAGGCATCAAAGCTTTACACAACAAGAAGAGGAGTTGATCATCAAGCTTCATTCCGCCATTGGTAGCAGGTTCATATATATTCCTTCTTCTATATTTCCCTCAATAATTCTTTGTTCACAATAATTCATGCATGCAACTTGTGTTTGAATAATAGATGGCCTATAATAGCACAACAACTCCCAGGAAGAACAGATAATGATGTGAAGAACTACTGGAACACCAAACTAAAGAAGAAGCTATCAGCAATGGGGATTGATCCAGTCACTCACAGGCCTTTCTCTCAAATGCTTGCTGACTATGGCAGCATCAGTGGACTCACAAGAAACCAAACCAGAATGGGTTCACTCAATCGAGACAACAACAACAACAACAACACATTCTTCATCACGAATCAAGAAAATCATGTATTCCAACAATCCCCAACAGAATCATTTTTCCCTAATTTCAACAACAGCAACAACGTCAAAATGGAACCACCGGAAGTTGTAATCAAATCCGATTCACTCGATCTTCTAACTCAGCTTCAAGCCATCACACATGTCAAAGACTCTTCAACCAACCATGGAATCGGAATCTCTCTGACGCAATTCCATGTCTCGGTGGCGTCATCATCGTCGTCGTCTTCAAGTACCTGTTCGACTTTGAATGAAATGACGACCCCACAACAGACGTTTAACTGGCGCGACTTTCTGATCGAGAATGGGCAAGATGGAGATGAGAAATTGAACTTGGAAGCCATGGGAGGGGTTGAGGTGGTTAAGTGTAATACGCCATTGTTGATGAATGGTGTTAAAGAAAGTATAGAAGAAGGTTGTGATGGATCGTTTGTGGAGGCGATGCTGGATGGATCGGAAAACGATATGCTGTTGGACTTTCCGGGGCTTTTGGGTGAACCATCTTATTGATTTGACTTTTAATTTGACTTTTCAAGTTTTAGAATAATGGCTTGTTCCAGCGTCCGTGTAGGAAGAAACAATGAGTTTGAATATGGTTTACTAGTAAGATGTATTTGATTGGAAGTTTAAGGTGAACTTAGGATAAGCTCCCAACCCAGAAACCCGGTTGAAAATCGGAACCGGTATAAACTTAAAGTGGGCCGGGTATCGTATATTAATATAAGCCTAAAGGCTAAAACAGGTATTGGGTATACTGGGTTGGGGAAAATAGGTAAAGAGAACCGGACTAGGAAAAACTTGAAAAACTAAAAAATTTCAACTTTGATAATCTGATTTCGGAAGACTGTAACTCATTTAGTATGGAACCAAATATGATGAAATTATAGACTAAATTGAAGTACAAACTATAAAATACATGTTGGAAAATATTTCATGTTAATTAGACTTCAAACGAATGAGTTATTCAATTTTTATAAATTTCACAGATTACACATTACCGTTTCTAGATCCACTTAACCGGGATCCACCCTACTCATTTTGATATTTCTGGGTTTTCCGGTTCTACACTCATTTTACCCGGTCCTGTATCATGATCGGTTCCTATATACCAATTTAGTTTTGATTTAACTAAATCCTATTTTTCGGGTTTTTAGTTCTGGGGCCATTTGGGTTGGGTTCGGGCCCGATTCACTAGTATTTTTTTACTCATAAATTAGGACTTTGATGATTGAATAATTATAATTATAACTAGATGAGGAGCCCCGCGTTGCGGGGCATGGAGCTAAACAGATACGATCGAAAGTTTACTACATCTATAACCTAAAAATGGAAAAGTCACAGTCTCACGGTGTCGTCAACAGGTACTTCAACCTTATGTCGCGTTGTCGATTGTAGGCTTGGAATGTCCCTTGAATGCATCCAAGGTTCAGATGTGTCTGCATGGAATGGAATCAGTCTTTGCATTCCATTGTAAGAATGGAATAATTTTCTTGTATTAAATATATTAACAGCAAGGAGCTTTACCTAAGGAATAGCGACATAAAGATTCTCATCTGCTGTTGTTTCTGTTGTTGTACCATGGGAATTGTTGTTGCAGGAATGGTGTTTGCTACGTGAGAACTAAATCCCTGTATGGAAAAAACACACAAATGATTAATTATCAAATAAGTCATTTTTTGAATCAAACCATCTACATTTTTTTATTTTACCCATAAATCCAATAAAATACATTAAAATAATATTTTTTTGGTGAATTTTGCTTCATGCTGTCGGCGACTTCATTGAAGGCGCTTAACAGGCACCGAAGGTTTGGAAGGAGTTGAATCGTTACTCCTCCCGCCACATTGATGGAAAATCGAGGGTTGCATTGACAGCGAACTCGATATCCCAATCGGCGACATCCACAGATGGCGGATTCCCTGTTCAAAAGTTGGGTGAAACCAAAAACACAACACAAATAGTGATGAAATCTGGAGGGAAGTTACAATAAAATCAAAGTCTAAGCTAGTTGAAATCCGAAATTAGAGGTGAGATACTTGGAATTCAGAAGCCGACCTTGAAACTCCTTTCAAATTCGTCGAAACCTACATAAGAATGAAATAAAATTAGAGCAAGCCAGATGCAAAACCGGAACAAAGCGGAGTATTGTAACCGAGGAACAGTGAAGCGGGGTCCGGATTTGTGTACTTTTTTTTGGTCCTAACCAAATTAACAATATGTAGGGATAGTTTTGTCAAAAACTGTTAAAATACAAAAAAAAAATTTAAAAAAAAAAGATTAACTATAAAAAGAGTATGTAAGGGCAGTTTCATCCAAAATTGTTAAATTTAATTTTTTTTATGTGTAAAAACATTATGCAGGGGCATTTCAGCCCAAAACTTTTAAATCAAAATAAATTTAGCTATAAATAAGTATGCAAATGCAGTTTGGTCTAAAATTGTTAAAATGGTTTTTTTTTTAAGTTTAAAAACAGTATGCAGGGGCTGTTTGGTCCAAAAAACTTAAAATTAATTTTTTTTAAGTATAGAAAAAGTATACAGAGGCAGTTTGGTCCAAAAATGTTAGAATAAAAAATTTCTAACTATAGAAACAGTATGCAGGGGCAGTTGGTCAAAAAATGTTAGAAGAAATAATTTGTAACTATAAAAATAGTATGTAGATGCAGTTTTTACCCCTGATTTCTCAACATTCTAGCCCATCCATACCCTAATATCTAACAATAGAATTTAAAGTAATAATAATATCATTAATTTCAAACAAAAGTATTTATTTATCTATTATTATAATCTACAAAGATATAACTTGAATTCAAACCAAATAAAATTAGATGAGTAGTACATGAACTTTTGGACGATAAACTCTAGAATCCATACAAATAATAACTTTTTACAAAATGATGTGCATGAAAAAAAAATCATTTGAAAGCATATCCAAACCAAAACATACCCAATGATACCATCCATTCAGTGTGGCATTGATTGAAAGCTCATCTGTCAAAATGGTTTCAAAATTTTCTTCAGCTTCTTAAAACTTGTGTGCCTACAACATCTCTAAAGCCATAGATGAAGTTCAAAATCCAAAGACAAGAATAAGAAGAAGACAAAAAGAATATCATACATTAATTGATATTTTACAATAGAAGGATGTAGCCCAAATTGTTGAGAATTGCATTTTTAAAATCTAAAATTAACTACAGAAATTAAAAACATACTCTACTCTTATTTAAAAACACCAAAATATGAGGTTAAATAGAATCATTTAAGCACCATAAAATGATGAAACAGTCATATGAAATAAATGTGATTGAATCTAACACCTTTAGATCAATGTAGGGTTAAACCGTAAAATAACCACCAAATTTTAAAAATATTCCAATTCATACAATAAAAAATAGAAAGCATGCAGATCATTTTATGTTATTTACTCTTTTTTTTTTTTTTTTTTAAAAAAAGGTCCCTGCAGTTAGGTCAAGCCAAATGTGGAATTAGAACCCAATCCTATTCTAAATAACGAAATTGAGTAAGGAAAGATACCTACCGATCACGTAATTGCAACCCATGTAGAATTTCTGTTTAGAATTAGACAATCCATTTAGAGATGATTTTTCTTAAATAATGATTGGAAGAATATGATTACAGCATCTGAAAGTCTTACCATTTGAAACCCTTGTGTTGATGATGATTATAAGATTAGTTCATCATTTGCTTTTGTTCCAAAGAGCTGTCTGATTAGCCCTCAAAGTGTTTGATGCATTTCATAAAACACCCAGCACGATTGCTTCATAAATACAAAAAATAACAAAACCCTAAAATATGAATCTGACATATCCTAACTAAACATATAGCAAGGAGTAGCAGATCATGGATTTGATAGATCTAACCTGACTGGTGGTGGTCAACAATCGGAAGACAAAGTGAGTTTTCAGATAAGCTCATCGTGATCATAAACTTACTTCATGAAACCATGATCACCAAAAGGGAACAATAGTGTTTATGAACCTCTAATCATTCAATCTAAATTCAAAAAAAAGATTTTTTTTTATTTGCAATTGAAACATAATAGGAAAGAAATCTGAACAAAGTAGAATATAATTGAAACCCTAAAAGCAGTGCCAAACTATCAAAATCACCACAAGCAAAAATTCAATTTTTAACGGTTCGATTATCCATATACATACGAAAGCAAAAACTCCATAAACCAACATTGACAGGTAATCTGCATAAGGAAAAAACTTTAAATTCAAATTGCGAAACGTACCTAGGTTCAATGAAACGTCAAGGTAGCGGTGGATATAAGAAAGCATATGAAGATGACAGGTTGAGAAGAACACCACAATCTGAAAATCACAAAGGGCATCTTAATCACAGGTAAAAAGGAAAAAAAATAGGTGCGTAAGTTAAACCTTCCATACGGGCACCGACAACGAACGATGCGGTAGACGGGGTCCTCCCTCGCCTTCCGTCTCTCCCCAAACCAAATTACCTGATAGACAGTTGGGGTCGATGGTCCCGTTGCAAGACGGATGTGGACTATAGAAAAAGAAATTCGATTTTGATATGCAAGGAATCAACAAACAACACTTAGAGGTCATCTTCATGGCTCGACAGAGGCCGTCGCATTAGTATCGAACAGAGAGAACAACTGACAACCGAAAATTGAACTTGGAACCATCTTGCTTATGGAGGCAGGCTACCTTCAACATAGAGGCCAACATAGAGGCCGAAATCAAACAGCGCCATGAACAGTGAAGAAGTAGAAGAGGGCTAAAAAGACACATACCTTCAATTGACGTGCCTGACCTCTGGTAACAATTGGGAATGCAAGCAAGCATAACGGAAACATATAAGCAAAAACAGAGTTACAGTTGGGTTGAGGAGGTTGAAGAAGACGCAAGAAAGGAATTAACGAATGACAGCCGCTTAAGGCGGTGGAGGATAGTGGCGGTGGGAATGAAAGGTTCGGGAAGTATCGAGAGTAGATCCCAATTTGAGGCGGTGGATATCGAGATTAACCAAACTCACGTCAACTAACCAACCCAAGGTACCCTAAGGATTGTCCAACTTTAATATGTATATATAATAATGAAAAATTTTAACTTTTTTTTTTATAAGATATTAGCTAATATTTACTTATCATTTTATAGTAAATTTTTATTATAAAATCGGAATTATTTTTTAAATTAAAGTGTTTTGAAGTAGCCACAACAATAATATTTTATATATTTATAGTAATCGAAGCTATAATTATCTAAAATTAAGAAATATCCATGTGATAGTATTATTCTTTTATTAACTTTTGACTTTGTTTTTCATTTTGATTGTAAATTGACTTTTTTTACCTTTTTAAATTTAAATTTCGATCAACCAAACCATTTGTATATGTTAACAATTGAACCAAATATTTCTTTTTCAACTCAACTGATGAAGCATGCACTTCTACTACCAAAAGTGATCACTAATATATAAGCATATAAGCAAAACAATATTTAAATATTCAAAAACATGAACTTTAATAATTTTATGAAAAAGTATCATATACTTTAATTATCTTTTGTTACAACCTTTTATTTGTTAATGTAGTGATGGTTAAAGTAATTTTAAAAAGAATAATTAAGTTTTAGTTTTAAAACAAATCAAAATAAAAAAAAAAGTTATTATTTTAAAAAGCTATAAATTAATTTGATTACGCGTTTAAAAACCGTGAAACTGAAAACCAACACATTACACATTCGGTCGAAAGGCGTGGCGGATACCCGACCCGTTTAAAAGGACTGTTAGAAGGGGAATCAGAGACAGCGAAGGAGAGACGATCCCAGAAAAAATGGTTGCGATTTCGCTTTACAAAGGGAAGCTCCACCGTAGCCCTGACGTTCCCCACCAATGGCTAGTGCCCACCCCCAAAATCTCTCCTAGGGATTTCAAGAATCTCCTCCAACGCCGTTCCAGAGCCCTTTCTCGCCTCGAGGCCACCACCCCGAACCCTAACCCTAACCCTAATGAGAATTCTGTTGAGGATGCTACTTCCGATGATAGAGAACCACCTGAATCCGACGGACCTGCTGTGGAAGATGTCTCCAAAGATGAGGAAGCATCAAAGGTTAATGACGATAAAACATTTGATGACGAATTGGTGAAATCGAATCATGCAGATCAACAAGCAAACGGTCAGAAAGAATCAAAGGTCGGCGATGAAGACGAGACTTTAGTGATTCCTGGTGAACAATTAGTGGCAGTTGATGATGCTAAAGCTGTTGTTGATGTCCCGGAAAACGCCTTAAATGCTGTGGATGACCTTCAAGAGGAAGGGAAAACGGATGCTCAACATCAGTTAGAGGTATTAATTGGTTATTGCAATGGATTGTTTATCATTTTTGAGAATTGAAACGAATGACTTTAACTATTAGTGTTTTTGCCTACCAGCCACTTAAGAACGTTACACTGAGTGATATAGAGAAAAGGAAAAAGGAGGTTGAAGAGAAGTTGCAGATCCTGAATGCAAGGAAGCATAATCTGGTACAAGTTCTGAAACAGGTGAGTATACTGTATATATTCCTTTCTTATTTGATAACCTCACCATAATTCTTTATTCTAACAAAATTCTTTCCTATCTTTGGGTTCATAGATTTTGAGTGCTGAAGAGGAGCTACGAAGAAGAAGCAGTGTGCAGCAGGGTACTACTACAGGGCACCAATCAATATCTCTCCAAGTGGATGTTGGGAATGACTCTGGTTCCATGAGTAGACAGGTGACTCCACGACCCGCTTCAGAAGTCAACTGTAATGGCGATACAGAAGGAGCAGATGCTGATCAAAATCAACATTCACGCAGTTTACCAAGAATGAGCAGCGTGTCACCATCTTCAGATTCCCTTCATAGAAGGACCCCTTTTGCTATGGTAAAACATAATCTAACAAAGTATATACAGTTAGATCATCATCATCATCATTTTTTATAAAAGGGGTGTGAATGAATCTTTTGGAATAAATGCAGGCATCAAATCCTTCACGAACAACTTCAGGGGTAGTGACAAGTAGCCCATCAAGATTTGCTCCTACAAGCCAACAAGGTAATGGTAATCCAACTGTATCTGTAACAGGAACAAATTACATTGCTTCATCTCCTTCACCAGCCGCCAATGGTGGCACTTCTGTATTCAGAGATGCCAGGCTTCCTAGTCCATGGAACTAAACACTTTCCCAATTTTAAAGAAACGTACAGGAGTCATTTGAAACTAGCTATTAGGTACACTTTGTTCATTTCATGACTTGATGTTACTAAATTTCTGCTTTGTTTACCATCTTTTTAGAGCTTTGAAAGATTCAGATATGTTGGAGCCATATGTGCTAATAAAAGTTCTTGGGCTATTGTATGAATATATGGATGTATAACAAGATTTTTATTAAACATAAGTACAGAAAAAAAAATATTTAATTAAATTCCATATTAGTACAAGTTTACACTTACATCCATCAAAGATAAATACATTACTAATACATTTTCACAAATTGAGAATCTACCCAAACTGTCAACAATAGCAGAGCCTCAAGCAAATGATGCACTTCGTACTAACTGAAAAATTAAAACGAGATATTAATAGTTGATTACATAAAGGCGAATCCTTATTTAAGTTTAAAATTTTTAAACGTATATGTTAACCAGAAAGGATGAGTAGTCTATGGAATTATGAAACTTTGAACTTCAGATCTCCAATCCAAATATCCAAATGGTCAAGTAGTCAACAGGACAGCAAGTTGCAAAATCACATCTCAGCAGTTTCAAATAGATTACTTTAAAATGAGCAACGGGTCGGGCCCGGTCTGACAACCGAAAACCAATTTTCAAAAATCGGAATCGGACCCGTTTATGGTTTTCCGGTTCCCCAAACCGGGTTTCGGTACTTCAAGTGGATTATAAGTTGTTGGACCGTTTGTTGGGCTTTCTGTTTGCTGCATATTTATTTATGGGCTTCCTTTATTTAGACCAAAACATAAACTTGAAATGCTTGTTTTGATGCATATCGTATTTCCTTAAAATTACGTCAATTTGGATTGATGGAGTTTTATACATAATGTGTTCTTTTTAAAGAATTTACTTTTAAAGATGTTTATTTTGTAATGGATGGATAAATCACTACTGTAATATTGCAAGATTGGTATTACTTTATAAGCATTTCTCCAACAAATATTATTTTCATGGAAGTTTTAGTCATTTTACATTAATAAAAAAAAAAGAATGCAAAAAATCACTACCATAATATTTAGGTACTAGTCGCATATGGCTAGTTCACGTCAATAGAAAAAGTCTATTCATATATTGGATCGATTTACAATTTTCGGATCCAGTATGGTTCTTACCCGAAAACCGATATGTTAAAAGCATTGGAGCTGACCCGGTTTTAGGTAAATCCGATTTCCGATCTTGTCCAATTCTTTGGATCATGCGCTCTAATAGGTCATTATTTAGTGGTTTGGGCTAGGCAATCTTTTGTGTAAGTCTTGATAGGGTTTTGGTCAGGTTGGAGGTGTCTTGTAGCTTGTTTGTATGTGTTTACGGTTGAATTGGTGTTCACGGCCGTAAACAGGTTTACGGCCAGTCAATTCTTATAAATAATTTGTGTCAGAGTCTGTCAGAAAAGTGACGTATCATAAGTGTTTACAATCGATTGTGTGTAACTCAAGGTGTACTAGACGTTTTTGTGAATGAACGTGTGCATTGCTTAATCATCTTATTTTTCTACTCATTCTTGTTATTGTTTGTTTTGATCACTGGTTTGGATCTTGTAATTGAGACCTTACAATTAGCATCAGGGAAAATCTGGTGTCAAAACAACTTTAGTGGAGTTTACGGTTGAAATGATCTTCATTTTCTTCATTGTTCAAAGCTTGGTTATGCATTTGTTTGAGTTTTCACAGCTAAAGGCATCAAAACTGCACGAAAAACACTTGTTTTCATCGTTTCTGGGGGTTTACGGTTATTGGTGTTGAAGGGAGTTGAGCCTTCCAACACAGAGCTCTTGGTTGAGATTGGCGTGTTGAAACAAACGATCATTGAGAAGGACGTGTTGATAGGTAAACTTGATGTTCGTCTCTCAGATGTTGAAGCCGAAAACGAAGCCAAGACAAAGCAAATATCTAACTCAAAAATCACCTTGGAGCGCTGACTGCATGCTATTATGACTTAAAGAACAAACTTTATGAAGAATTTGGTGATAAGTTCAAGTCATCTGTCGATCAGCCTGCAACATCTCATGGTCTTCCCAGTGCTCCGGTCCAGCCTTCTTTAAATGACAACATTATGGATCCTCCACCTCCCAGAACCACTCAAATTGTCGATCGATTCGAAACTGAACCTTTGAATGCCAACACAAGAATCACTATCAAGCATGCCATGAGAAAGGTCACTGTTGACAAGAAACAAGGATTACTCTTCATGAGGAACTCTGATGAGAACCGTAGTGGAGACCAGCCTCAGCTCACAGTGACTGATCTTAAAAAAATGAAAGTTTGGTGATGTTTAGCACCCGATTCCTGGTATAAATTTCATTCAAGTATTATTCATTTTTTTGGCCTAAGAACTCGACGAGTTGATGGCCAACTCGACGAGTAGGAGCGACTTGGACCCGGGAGTTTAATGACCTACTCAACGAGTTGGCAGCCAGACTCGATGAGTAGGGTCTGACTGGACAAAACCCTAATTTAAGGGATTGCACCCTATTTAAGCATCTCATTCAGCCCCCCTTCGTCCCTATTGCTCTCAGAACTCTCCATATCAAACCCTAATCGTTTGTGTAAAGATCGAAGGCCTTTGTGGTAGTTTTTGGTGATCGTGGAACATAAGAAGGAAAAGAAAGGCTTGAGGAATCAAGAGGAGGCCAGAGGAGTTCGAGTTTGTGCACCCTCTCCAGTTCTTTAGAGGTATAAACTTGATACCTTGCTCTTTCATGTTTTATATCCCTTTTTGGGGTGATTTAGGGCTTTTAGGAGCCATTCTTGGTGACCAATCATGAGTGCAAGCATGGTTGGGGGCTAAGACTTTAGATCCAAGGTCTTTGAGGGGTTACAAGGCAGAAAGGGGCTGATTTTGGAGCCTTAGAGAGCCCCATGCATCTTAAGAGTCTCATTGTGACAACCTGAAATTTTTTGCTTTATAAGCTCATTCAGTCAACTCAACTGAGTGTCAGACTCATTGGTAATGAGTTCTAGCATTGTTGAAGGTCATTCTAAGGAGATTGAGCCTAGTACACTCAAGGAATGAGTGCTAGGAAGTACCAGCTAGAACCACTGAACAATGATCAAGCCTAAAACACCAACTTCATGAGTTCACGACCACCACATTGGAGTTTACGGTCGTAAACTCCATGTGGGCCGTAAACTCACCCCATATATACAAGATTTTTCCATTCTTCCTAGATTTGTTGATACATCTCTGAATCTAGTATCCTTACATGATTTCATCCATGGAAATCACTCTTTTCTTAGATCTTCAAGTTTCACCAATAACACCAAGAACACACACTAGTGTTCTTGGCCAAAACCAACCATTTCAAGCTTCTAGATCATAAGTACTCTTCCCTATACTTCATATCTAGTTAGGACACATGCTTAGAGACTTAAAACATACACTTTCCCAAGAACATATTGAGTTTACGGCCCAAGATCTCCCTTGGTCGTAAACTCAATGTTGAAGCATGTATGGACCATAAACCCTATAAGATGCAAAGCTAGTGACCCAAAACCCTTCCTTGATGATTGAAGGAACTTAAACTTCACTTAAATACATAAATGATTATGAGTTTACGGCCGTAAACTCCTTTGGGCCGTAAACTCATCAAAAGCCTCAATGAAGGTGGGTCTTGCTCATCCTTGTGTAGAGCAAAAAGTCCTTCAAGCTTCCCTAGCCTTCAAACCAACACTTATGCATGTTTGACCATGAGTTTACGTCCGTAAAATCCTTTGGGCCGTAAACCCATGGTAGTAAACTCATGTTAGAGTCATTCCACCTACCTTAGTCCAATCACATGTGATTCCAACACTTGGTCAAAGTGTTTCCTAGTCCCGGAAGGTGTTTCCTTTCATATAGTTACTTATAAACACTATATTCATGCCAATATATGTTATTTAGGACTTGTTAAATCTCGGGACTTCATTCGTGGAACTTCTCATCCTTACACTCGTATTCGGTGAATCACCCACATCAGGTGAGTTCATACCCCGTAATGAATCTTTTAACTGTTTTAAATGCTTTTAAAGGGGGAAATACAAGTTGAACACAATGATAATTGTGTAATTATTTGTTATAAACATCTTTCAAAATGTTGCTTATGTCTTCTATAAGTGGTCAAAACATATCAAAAACTATTTTACAGTTATGTTGCTTTATAGTTTAACAAAACTCCGTTTTTAAAGTACAAGCATAACTTGGTAGTAAATTATGTCTTTTCAATAATAGTCCAAGTAGAATACTAGTAAACTATAATGGGTATAGTTTAGGGGTTCAGTTCATACCAGATACAATACACGATAACAGAAAGAAGATACTAAAACAGAACGAACACACTAATTTGCTATAGCATGGCACTATTACATGATCTAACTATACCAATGAATCACTAACTCATTGTTCTAAACAAAAGGTGATAGTTCTATTGGGTATACATGATCATATAATTTTAATGTGGATGTTCACAGCTTGCAATTGATTGCAGAGGTCGCGTTTGGATCCCAGAATCTTTTGACAGGGAGAGCGTTTGGTATGGGATCTAGCCATCACATTATACCTTAATAACCAATTTAAGGCAATTAGTATAATAGTAGTTACTATATACAATACTACAGTACTTACATTTTGCAAACGACAAACAGAACAGTCGGGTCTAGTACATCTAGTAGAAAGGGACCATAATGCTAACCTTATGATTCCTTAATGTATACATCAAGGGATATATATAAATAGGATCCGACAAGTAATAGGATGTGTGCTTTCCGCTTCATTTCCTGTTCCTTGTTTGGTTGTGGGCTAGAGCAGATTCACCCAACCTATTATCTATTCGATTTTAGCTATATATATATATATATATATATATATATGTGTGTGTGTGTGTGTGTGTGTGTGTGTGTGTATGTGTTCCGTACACATTAAGTCATCATAAGGGGTACCAGGTATGGGTGAAGTCATACGACACTAATTCAATGCACAATTTTCCAGTACTAATCATACTTTTCAAATCAGAACTTTTGGTATACAAAACTAGAAACTTACCAGTAAAGGGTTTAATCCATTTTATTAAACCAGTGTAAACTTAAAGGACTTTAGGTGATTGAATCTATAATACCTTAGTTTATACATCATGGTTATATATCATTAATACCCAACAGTTTGTTGGATGTGTGCTTTCCGCCTTATTTCATGTTCCTTGTTTGGTTGTGGGCTTAGGGCAGATTCATCCAATCAACTATCTATTCGATATTAGATTATATATAGCCAGTATAAACTAAGTGATTATAGAAGTAGTCACTGTGGTCACTATTTTATTATAAGAAATAAGGGTTTTCTTAAAGGATCTTTTCATTAAATATAAATGAACTATTACAATTAACTCCATGAGTAACAAGTGAATACACCAGGGTTATATACAACGAGGACCTAACAAACAATGGGATGTGTGCTATCCGCATTACCTCATGTTCCTTGTTTGGTTGTGGACTTAGGGCAGATGCGCACAATCAATTGTTTGTTTGCTCTGAGTTTTATATAACTTGTATATACTTAGTACTCATAGAAAGGATTGTAGGATCATTTTTACGTATCTTTCATCAAAGTACGAAATATAGGATTTTCTAGGGGAACAAGCGAACTTTTCTAAAATCAGAACTTATAACTTACTACATTTCAACTGCATTTTTCAACAACTTTCTACAACTTACATACATCACTAAAATCTTATGAACCAACCAGCTTAATTTCTGATAAACTCTTTCAAATAACTTGTATTCTTAGAAAACTAGTAGACAGGTACTCGCGCTGGGAATTCAGAAGATGGAGCAGTATAGCTTCAAGTCTTGTTTTGTTATTTGCTTATGTAGTCTATGTTTTGTGAACACACACCTTGTAAACACTTTCTTTCTAATGAAATGGTTGTTCATTACTTGCTTACTATGATACATGTCTTGTGATACTAAACATGACGTCCTCCACCCCCCGAACGTTTCCGTCGTTCCGGTTTTGGGGCGTGACACTCATTTAGGGCCATTTGAGCTCATAGTCCCATGCATGCACGTAAAGTTTGTAACTTTACGTGCTAGATCGATCTTAGAAGCCTAGATCTATCTTTTGGTCAAGTGTTGTACATCAGAAATCGAGAAATAAGACTTGGTCATTTTCAACTCGGCGAGTCCATAGCTTGACTTCCCTTTTCTGTTGTGGTTCGAAGGAACCCAGTGAGTGTTAGAGTGGTCTTAGAGGGGTCCAGGCGAGTGACCCAACGCTTTAGACTTAGCCATAGACCTGGAAATCATAGAACTCGACGAGTTGTTTATACAACTCGGCGAGTCGGATGAAGGTTCATTCGAGGATGTTTTAGAAGGAGAACTCGTCGAGTCGTTGCTAAACTCGACGAGTAGGGACATGAAGAAGGACAAATGAAAGGATAGGGACTCGACGAGTTGGCGGCCCAACTCGACGAGTCAAGTCAACTGGAAGTTGACTTTGACTTCGACTTGGTCAGGGGTAAAATAGTCATTTTACCCTAAGAGTAGTTATCAGTGTCTTATTAAGTATTTTATGAATTTATAGCCAGAGGATTACCGGAGCAGCAGTCAGACATCTGTCGATCAGCTTTTCAGCAGTCGGCCTTACAAGGTGAGTTACCTTCCAGTAGAAGTGGGTCTAAGGCACAAATGTCGGCCCACCAGTAGGAGTCGTATGTTAGATGATTGTCTTTGTGATATTCATCTAGGTTTGCTACTACATGATATGTTATGTGCTAGTATGATATGATGTTATATGCTTGTAGCAATAGGGGAGACAGTCCCCAAGATTTCCGGTCGATAGGGCCGAAGGGGGTGTTCATACCCACTCATGCTAGATAGAATATGATTATGTGTTACATGTTATGTGGTAGTAGTAAAGGGGAGAAATAGTCCCCAGTATCCGGTCGAGAGGACCGAAGGGTTCCTAGCTTGTCATGTCCTCTATCCAGGTGACAAAGGCGCCTCGCGGTGATTTCGGTGATAGCGCTAACCTTTCTGATTCAGTTGTCTGGTGCTCGTGTTTGTATCCTTTGGTGAGCGATGTGGTATACTATGAAAAAGAGGGCCTTTTCTACTGATCCTCCTCTATTGAGGTTGTAGAAACCTCTTTCCATACTGTAGGGAAGGTAACTAACCTTGTCTCAGATTCTCTTTCTTTAAATCTACGACTTATCGATGTGCCGGACCATGGAAATCTCGTCAAGTAGAGTCTGGAGGGTGTATTGTAGACCTCGGCTCCTTGTCAGAATCTTCTCCTATTTATTCTTTTCTTTGTTTTACTTTGGTTTCTCTTCCTCTCATTCCTCTTCTAATTGTCTTCGGGGTCTTCCTCCGTTATTTCTTCAGGATCCTCTTCGGGATTTTCTCCATTCTAATCACCATTTCCCCGGTTAGGTAAATAGGGGTCTCCTGGTAGTTGAGCTCTTGCCATGTTGTTAGTGTAAGAACATGGGTAGATGAGGCGGTTATTAGACGTATGATCCTACGACTACTTATAGGGGGTGATCCTTATTAGCCACTTCTAATTACATAGTGCATACCAGTTATACATAATCTGAGATAAAATAGACCTTCGAATAAATGACTCTACTCTAAATCCACAACCAAACAATGAATAGGAAGTAGAGCAATAGTCATAGATTGTGAGTCTATAATATCTTTGATTATGTATAACCTTAGCGTATGCACTTAGTCATTTTAGACCTACTAATAAGTGTCTTTAGTTTTCACATAAGTTAGTTATAGTTCCACAAAATACTCCTATAGTATTTTAAATGTTTTTCTTATGTTCTCGATATTTCTTTGTAGATAGAGTTGGTAAGTTTTTTTTTTGACTTGTTGCAACACCACGACCATTCCTGGGCATATGTTAATCACTTCTGGGGGAGACATAATTGATCAAACTATGTCATTCCCAGACCTGACTATACATCCCCAAGCCTACTCGTACTGTTCAACAATCACCACTTTTGTCCCATCCCACCATGATACTGACCTTAGTGTGTATGCATGTGCTCATACTTTTTAACGAGAAACTATTTGTTTCTAAAAGTATAGTTATTTGGAAAATGTTAAATCAGAGACTTTCAGTCCCAATGTATTGATAGTTTGTATATATTATATGGTTCGATATACTTAGTTCACTATAAACAATGCTCTGATACCAATCTGTCACACCCCCAAACCAGAACGGCGGAAACGTTCGGGGGTGGATGACTTCAGGTATAGTATCATAATAACGAGTATAATAGTGAAGAAATCAAACACAACCATCATCTGTAACACCGTAAAAATTAAAACAAATTTTCGCATTTTCAAAAAACATTTTTCCAAACACATTTATTAATAAAATGTCATCGTATCATATCCCTGTTTCACAAAACATCCCCCAAGACCGAAATACATAAAATCTCATGTGTGTACGAATCATGCCGGCGCCTTCCCGCGATCATCGCTGGTACCTGAAACACATAACACATAACACTATAAGCATAAATGCTTAGTGAGTTCCCCAAAATACCACTCTAACACATAATAGCCACTCGAGGCTGTAACTCTGTCGACCCTCTGGTCAATGTGTCTCAGTGGGGCCCTCCATCCCCAACTCTCTGTGGGCCCTCTGGCCCTAACTCTATGGACCCAAAGGTCCTAACTCTGATAACTCTGAATCATGCATATCACATATCACAATAAATCTCATAAAATAAATATCATACAAATACACTGGCACATAACTCTAAACCTAACTCTGTGGACCCTCTGGTCCTAGCTCTATGGACCTTCCGGTCCTAACTCTAATATACACACAACATAAATCACATAGAAATAATGCAGTGTCACCCATCGCATCATGATAGCATACAATAACTCTGTCACATAACTATGTTACCACTCTAGGTAAAGTATAGTGAGAAGACTCACCTCAGGCGTCTCGGTAAACCTCTGACTCGGTAGAAATATTGCCTAGCCTCCGCCTATTCACATAAAGTAAATACTCTCATAAATATAACTCTCGAGACTAGACTCAACCCTCCATTGGCACCCACAGAAGGGTAAAAGACTATTTTACCCCCCTCTTGACACAAGGACTCCATTGTTGACCAAACCCTAAAAGTCAACAAAAGTCAACGGTCATACTTTGACCCAACTCGCCGAGTGCACTCCGGTGACTCGGCGAGTACACACATGTCCACTAACTCTTTGTCCCGCTTGGCACGCCGAGTCCCTCCCTATGCTCGACGAGTCATACCAGGCATGAATTGCGGGGCCACCCCGACTCAACTCGCCGAGTCTCAAGAACAACTCGGCGAGTACCGCCTTGAACTCCAGTCCTCTAACCCCCTTCTGACTCACTGAGTCATCCCCCAACTCGGCAAGTCTACTCACTGAGTAATTTATGTGAAACTCTAACTCTACTCGCCGAGTCTCAAGAACAACTTGGCGAGTTCATGCCATGCACAAACTCTATTGACCTCCTGAGGTCAGATCTGTGCCCCTAAGCCATAGATTTGGCCTTCCCAAGCATGAATTCCACGTAAAGCCCGAATCTTGATGCTTATATATCAACAACAAGGCATCAAATGGTGATTTAGTCCCAAAAATGGCAACCTAAGTCCAATAACCCCAAACTGATCCATAAAGCTCCAAGGGTTAAGGTCTCTGGACCTCTTTGAGTCCAGATCCAAGGCACAAACTCGAAGAAGGACCATTTGCTCCACATAACCATTCTCAAAAGGGGTTAGAAAACCCTATCTCTAATGATCCACACCAAAACTGGAGAAGGTTCGAACTATTACCTCAAAATGAAGTCTCTGAACTCTGGAACTGCGAGAATCGCACCTCCTCTTGCTCTTGGTCACCTTCTTCTTGCTAAACCAAAAGTACAAGGATCAAATGTGACTTCTTATTCCACACAACGATTTGGCTCACTTAGGGTTCTCTCAAGGGACTGGTAGCCGCAATGGGAGGCTATAAGTGCCCTTAAATAGGCCCCCAAACCCGGGGGATTAGGGTTTCATTAAACATTGTTGACTCGCCGAGTCCGGACGTAAACCCGGATGAACATCCACGACCATACTCGGCGAGTCTTGGCTCCAACTCGCCGAGTTCCTCCACACACTCCAAAATAATTAAATAAAATAATATACCTGGGAATCCGGATGTTACAATTCTCCCCCACTAGAATCAGACTTCGCCCTCGAAGTCTCACTCTGGAAACAACTCCGGATGCTGCTCACGCATCTCACACTCCGGCTCCCAAGTAAGCTCTGACCCTTTCTGATGCTGCCACTGGACCTGCACCAAAGGCACATACTTGTTCCTCAGAACCTTGATCTTTCGATCCCGAATCTCCACCGGTCTCTCAACGTAGTTCAGGCCCACATCCATCTAAATATCCTCTAATGGCACCACTGCCGACTCGTCGGCTATACATTTTCTCAGCTGCGACACGTGGAAGGTGTCGTGAATCTTACCCAGCTCTGCAGGTAGCTCCAACCGGTAGGCTACCTTGCCTACCCTCACGATCACCCTAAAAGGACCGATATATCGGGGGCCCAACTTGCCCTTCTTCCTGAATCGGATCACTCCTTTCCAAGGAGAGACCTTCAGGAGTACGAAGTCGCCGACCTGGAACTCGAGCTCGGACCGGCGCCTGTCCGCATATCTCTTCTAACGACTCTGAGCGGTCAATAACCTCTGCCTGACCTGCTGTATCTGCTCAGTCGTCTGAAACACGATCTCTGTACTACCCATCACACGCTGCCCTACTTCTCCCCAACAAATGGGGGTCCGACACCTCCTCCCATACAACAGCTCAAAGGGTGGCATACCAATGCTCGAATGATGGATTTTGTTGTAGGGAAACTCTAACAAGGGCAAATACGTGTCCCAAATCCTGTCGAAATCCAACACACATGCCCGGAGCATATCCTCGAGCGTCTGAATCATCCGCTCGCTCTGTCCGTCAGTCTGGGGGTTGTATGCGGTACTAAAATGCAGCCTAGTACCCAATTCCTCATGAAATTTCTTCCAAAATCTGGATGTGAAACGCACATCTCGGTCTAAGACAATCGAGATCAGCACTCCATGCCGTGATACCACTTCCCTCACGTACATCTCTGCCAACTTCTTTGCGGAAGAGCTCTCATTGATAACAAGGAAGTGGGCGCTTTTTGTCAACCTGTCCACAATCACCCAAATTGCATCGACTCCCCTAACAGTCCTTGGCAATTTGGTGATAAAATCCATGGTAATTTGTTCCCACTTTCACTCGGGAACCTCTAACGGCTACAACTTACCATGCGGTCTCTGGTGCTCGGCCTTAACCCTACGACAGGTTAAGCACCTCTCAATAAACCACGCGACATCCCTCTTCATACAGGGCCACCAATACTCCCTCTTCAGGTCTAAATACATCTTAGTGGCCCCAGGATGGATCGAGAACTTAGATCGATGAGCCTCTTCCATCAAAATGGTACGCGTCTCGCCCACAAACGGTACCCATATTCGACCCTGGAATGTCATAAGCCCCCCGCTATCGGTAACGAACTCCGATACCAACCCGACAACTCGCTCTCTCTTCTGGTTTTCTGATCTCACGGCCTCAGTCTGGGCCCCACGAATGGTGTCCAACACCGGAGCCATCATTGTCAATCTCAAACAAACATCTCGCATCAGGGTGCTCTCCACCCTTCGGCTCAGTGTATCGGCTACAACGTTAGCCTTACCCGGTTGGTACAGGATCTTGCAGTCGTAATCCTTTACCACATCCAACCATCTCCTCTGGCGCATATTCAGGTTGGGCTGATCCATCAAGTACTTCAAGCTCTTGTGGTCCGTGTATATGGTACACTGAACCCCATAAAAATAGTGATGCCAGATCTTGAGGGCGAACACCACTGCCCCCAACTCTAGATCGTGGATAGGATACCTCGTCTCATGAGGCTTCAGCTGCCTCAATGCGTATGCTACCACATGCCCTCTCTGCATCAGCACCGCTCCCAACCTCGATATCGACGGTCACAATACACCACAAAGTCCTCCATTCCCTCCGGAAGGGCTAACACCGGGGCTTCGCATAGTCTCTGGCGAAGTGTCTCGAAGGAGGCCTGCTGCTCTGGACCCCAAGCAAAAGCTACACCCTTCCGGGTCAACTTAGTGAGTGGCACGGCTATCTTGGAGAAATCCCTGATGAATCTCCGATAATAGCCTGCCAGTCCTAGGAAACTCCTGATCTCCGTGGGTGACCTCAGCACCTCCCAACTCATCACCGCCTCAATCTTGGCCGGGTCGACCAATATCCCTTTCTGGTTAACGAGATGTCCCAGGAACTGAACTTCTCGTAACCAGAAATCACACTTGGAAAATTTGGCATAAAGCCTCTCCGATCTCAAAACCCCTAGGATCTCCCTCAAATGCTCCTCATGCTGATCTCTAGATCTCGAATACACCAAAATATCATCGATGAATACGATCACCGAGCGATCCAACATCGGTCTACACACCCTGTTCATGAGATCCATGAACACCACTGGTGCGTTGGTAAGCCCGAAAGGGATCACCACGAAATCGTAATGCCCGTAACGATTCCTGAACGCTGTCTTCTGGATATCCTCATCTCGCACCCTCACCTGATGATATCCAGACCTCAAATCGATCTTGGAGAACCAAGATGCTCCCTGCAACTAATCGAACAAATCGCCAATTCTCGGCAACGGGTAACGGTTCTTGACCGTCAATTTGTTCAACTCCCGGTAATCAATGCACATCCGGTGTGAACCATCCTTTTTCTTGACAAAAAGCATAGGTGCTCCCCACGGCGAACTGCTCGGCCGTATAAATCCCTTCCCCAACTGCTCCTGAAGCTGCGAGGACAACTCCTGCATCTCTGGAGGCGCGAGGCGATAGGGCGCCTTGGCGATAGGCGCAGCCCCCAAGACCAAATCGATACTGAACTCTACCTACCTCTCGGGACGTACGCCCGACAACTCCTCCGGGAATACGTCCGGGAACTCACGCACAATCGGAACCTCATCAACTGACCTCGGTCTCTCTGAATCAACCCTCGCATCCATCACATATGCTACAAAGCCCCTACAGCCCTGCTGTAGACACTGTCTCGCTCTAGCGGCTGAACAAAATTCTGACCCAGAACGTGTACCCTCGCCGTACACCGTAAGAACTCCGCCACTAGGGTCTCGTATGGTCACCAGCTGTCGCTCGCAGTCAATAACCGCTCCGAATCTGCTCAACCAGTCCATGCCCACGATGACACAAACATCTCCCATCGCAATAGGAACTAAATCAATCGGGAACTCAACACTGAAAATCTCGAGTACACACCCTCGGATCACCTCCGTGGCATACACCGCCCTCTCGTCAGCTATGGAAACTCTTAGAGGTAGACTCAACGCCTCAAGACTAACATTGATGTGCTGACTAAAAGCCAAAGATACAAAAGACCGACTCGCACCCGAGTCAAATAACACCAAGGCAGGTACAGAACTCACAAGAAAAGTACCTACGCATAACATAATATAAGCACAATATCTCAACATCAAAATAAGTACATGAAATAATACATACCAGCCACGACATCGGGCGCTGCACGGACCTTCTCTGCGGTCAATTGAAAGGCTCTCCCTCGCGCCTTCGGTGCCTCGGCCTTCACTGGCCGGATCTCAGTAGCTCTGATAGTAGCAGGGGCAGATCCCTAAGATGCTCCCTGTGCTGATCCCCGCAGCTGTGGACACTCTTCCTTCCGGTGTCCGGTCTGGTTGCAGTGAAAACATACTGCAAACCCCTTGGGGCAATCCTTGGCCATATGTCCCTCATTGCCACATTTGTAGCAAGACCCTGCTCTACACACCCCATCGTGGCTCTTGCCGCACTTGCCACAAGTGCGGCCCCTCTGACTCCCTGATCTCGAATCAACGGGCTTGGCCCGCTTGGCTACCGGCTGAGACTGCACCGGTCGCCGATCCCTCCCCTGAGACTCAGCCTCTTCCCTAGCCTGGGTCTCCAGCTCTATCTCCCTCTTCTGGGCATTTGCCTGAAGCTCGGCAAATGTCCGATACGTCGAGTTCACCACAAACTCTCGTATATCCCTCCTCAAAATGCTCAGATATCGGCTCATACGTGCCTGCTCAGACGACACCTGCTCAGGGCAAAACATCGCCCTCTCATGAAACTTCCTGGTGATGACTGCCACAGAATTAGTACCCTGCTTGAGGGTCAAGAACTCCTAAATCAATCATTCCCTCTCCACCGGGGGAACATACTCCTCTCTGAACATAGCGGTGAACCTCTCCCAGGTCACCTCGGAAATCTCTGCCAAAGTGAAGTTCGCCGTCACGAACTTCCACTAATCCTTCGCTCCAGGCGGAGCTGGTTCAAAGCGAACCGAACCCTCAAGTGCTCTGGACAAGAGCACGTATAGAAACATCCCTCGATGTCAGAGATCCACCTCATAGAGGCAATTGGGTCCTGCGTCCCGTCGAACTCTGGTGGCTTCGTGTTGCTGAACTTCCGGAACAACAACGAGTCACCTCCCTGAGGTCTGGCAGCAGCAACAACAGCAGTAGCTTCAGCTGCAGCAGCCTCAGTCAATGCTGCATACTACTCATCAAAAGTATCAATCAACGTGGTCTTGATTTCCCCAAACATCTCGGGAATATCAGCCCGGATGGCAGCAGCAACCTCCTCATGAATCAATCGATGGATCTCCTCGTCGCTGACACCATTGCTCTCCGGTGTGTGTCGAGTCCGAACCATGATGCTTCTGACATACAACAAAAATTATCAGAGACTCGATCGAGCATACACATACTCGATGCGCAACCCTACTTGTCCTCCGTTGTCCAAAAGATGCTTGCTTGGAATGCCCACTGATCCGGTGTCTCCAGTAGTACGGGCCCAATACTACTGACCACACCGCATCAGTATTTACTCCAAGTCCTCCTCCTTGGATCTTGGATTACAAGTACTCTACTCTCATGAGCTCCTAACTGCTATCTACTCGCTCTCAAAGCATCTCAGCAGAAGAAATCTCCTAGGCTAAGGCATCACAAATCAGGCCACTCTAGTCCTAATATGTATACCTAGCCTAATCTAGCATGCATAACATAACATATCTCATAATACATAATGTAAGGGTACTTTTGGGGATTCACCGTTCGGGTGCTGGCTGATCGTACACACGACTCTGCTCTATTTGTCTCAAAACTCTTTTTACTCTTTTCAAAAGTTTTACTTTATTATTAATATTTTTTTTCCTCAAATCCTCGGTTTGAGTTCAGATACGCCCAAAGATGCATCCGAATCCCTCAAACCAAGGCTCTGATACCAACTTGTAACACCGTAAAAATTAAAACAAATTTTCGCATTTTCAAAACACATTTTTCCAAACACATTTATTAATAAAATGTCATCGTATCATATCCCTGTTTCACAAAACATCCCCCAAGACCGAAATACATAAAATCCCATGTGTGTACGAATCATGCCGGTGCCTTCCCGCGATCATCGCTGGTACGTGAAACACATAACACATAACACTGTAAGCATAAATGCTTAGTGAGTTCCCCAAAATACCACTCTAACACATAATAGCCACTCGAGGCTGTAACTCTGTCGACCCTCTGGTCAATGTGTCTCAGTGGGGCCCTCCATCCCCAACTCTCTGTGGGCCCTCTGGCCCTAACTCTATGGACCCAAAGGTCCTAACTCTGATAACTCTGAATCATGCATATCACATATCACAATAAATCTCATAAAATAAATATCATACAAATACACTGGCACATAACTCTAAACCTAACTCTGTGGACCCTCTGGTCCTAGCTCTATGGACCTTCCGGTCCTAACTCTAATATACACTCAACATAAATCACATAGAAATAATGCAGTGTCACCCATCGCATCATGATAGCATACAATAACTCTGTCACATAACTATGTTACCACTCTACGTAAAGTATAGTGAGAAGACTCACCTCAGGCGTCTCGGTAAACCTCTGACTCGGTATAAATATTGCCTAGCCTCCGCCTATTCACATAAAGTAAATACTCTCATAAATATAACTCTCGAGACTAGACTCAACCCTCCATTGGCACCCACAGAAGGGTAAAAGACTATTTTACCCCCTCTTGACACAAGGACTCCATTGTTGACCAAACCCTAAAAGTCAACAAAAGTCAACGGTCATACTTTGACCCAACTCGCCGAGTGCACTCCGGTGACTCGGCGAGTACACACATGTCCACTAACTCTTTGTCCCGCTTGGCACGCCGAGTCCCTCCCTATGCTCGACGAGTCATACCAGGCATGAATTGCGGGGCCACCCCGACTCAACTCGCCGAGTCTCAAGAACAACTCGGCGAGTACCGCCTTGAACTCCAGTCCTCTAACCCCCTTCTGACTCACTGAGTCATCCCCCAACTCGGCAAGTCTACTCACTGAGTAATTTATGTGAAACTCTAACTCTATTCGCCGAGTCTCAAGAACAACTTGGCGAGTTCATGCCATGCACAAACTCTATTGACCTCCTGAGGTCAGATCTGTGCCCCTAAGCCATAGATTTGGCCTTCCCAAGCATGAATTCCACGTAAAGCCCGAATTTTGATGCTTATATATCAACAACAAGGCATCAAATGGTGATTTAGGCCCAAAAATGGCAACCTAAGTCCAATAACCCCAAACTGATCCATAAAGCTCCAAGGATTAAGGTCTCTGGACCTCTTTGAGTCCAGATCCAAGGCACAAACTCGAAGAAGGACCATTTGCTCCACATAACCATTCTCAAAAGGGGTTAGAAAACCCTATCTCTAATGATCCACACCAAAACTGGAGAAGGTTCGAACTATTACCTCAAAATGAAGTCTCTGAACTTTGGAACTGCGAGAATCGCACCTCCTCTTGCTCTTGGTCACCTTCTTCTTGCTAAACCAAAGGTGCAAGGATCAAATGTGACTTCTTCTTCTTCATAACGATTTGGCTCACTTAGGGTTCTCTCAAGGGACTGGTAGCCACAATGGGAGGCTATAAGTGCCCTTAAATAGGCCCCCAAACCCGGGGGATTAGGGTTTCATTAAACAGCGTGGACTCGCCGAGTCCGGACGTGAACCCGGATGAACATCCGCGACCATACTCGGCGAGTCTTGGCTCCAACTCGCCGAGTTCCTCCACACACTCCAAAATAATTAAATAAAATAATATACCTGGGAATCCGGATGTTACAATTAATATAATTGTAAGAGTTACATCATAGAGTAGGTTTACATGTTTCAAAATCAATTACATCATGATGACAAAATAAGTTTTGAATTTAACGCCTTAGCGTCCCGTCCTCGAAAGCAGTTGAATACCTGTGTAGTGATTTCCTGAGAATACAAGTTGTTTGAAAAAGTGTCAACACAAAGGTTGGTGAGTTCATAAGAGTTTTAATTGAGAAATAAATTGTTTTCCTTGTAAAAGCGGTAAAAGGGATTCCAGAAAATCCAATGTTTTCCTTGAAAAGTGAGTTGTAAGTTTTTGTGTTATTAAATTTTGCCTCCTAGAATTCCCAATAATTCCTTCCATAATCTCCAAGTGTATATAAGTTATATAAAATCAAAGTTAAATAAACTGTCGAATGTAATGGGTCTGCCCTAGGTCCACAACCAAACAAGGAACAGGAAATAAAGCGGACCCACCAATTCTAAGTCGATCACGACTAAATTCTATATAACTCTAGCATATACACTTAGAAATTATAGCTGAAAACTAACAATTCTAGATAGAATGTAGTCTTAAAACCAAAGACCGAAACCAAATTCTAGTGTAGTGTATGAAATAGTAGTAGTGGTTGTGAACATAAACTATACATATCATAGTTCATCGGATAGTGATAGTGGTAGTGAACATGAACTATGCATATTATAGTTTATCAAATGTGATGGTGATGGTGAACATAAATTATACATATCACAGTTCATCAAATAGCGATAGTGGCAGTGAACATGAACTATGCATATTATAGCTTATCAAAAGTGGTGGTGATAGTGAAATTCCTTCTTGTAATAAGTCCGTAGTTTAGATGAAACATAAACTATACCTATTATAGTTTGTCATATTGTTTGTAATGTATATGCAACCTAATTATACCGATTATAATTAGCGTACTTGCTTGTGGGGGTGTAATAGACTTAACTATACTTATTATAGTTTATCATAGTTATTCGTAGTGGTAATAACTCCCTTTTTGTATATGTAATACCTTTAGTAATGTGTTTATTATGTAAATGAATCATAAACAATATTTGTCTTAGCTTACCAAATTTTTGTATGTAATGGATGTAAATTTGTTAATAACAATTTATCATTTACTATGCTTAATATAGCAAAAATCCATTTGTTAACTGATGTTTGTCTATATAACGAGACAAAATGACATATATGGTAGTAACATATCATCACATGAAGGTTACACACCTTGCTCAACAAGTTACAAGGTGTAAATGAAATTGAAAGCATTTTTCTAGTATTACCATTTCTATTATGTTTTTAGAAAATTCATAGAAAAATCATTAAAGGTCCAAATCAGAATCCGTAAATTCTGAGAGTTTGAAAATGAGTCTAGTTTTTTCATAAATTTTATCATAATTTTTAGTAACCTCCAACTTGGGTGAAACAGTCATAATCACAGACTGGTCCGGATGTTTTCTTGAAACGATAGGCAGTTTTGTAAAAATCATCATAAATTGTAGAAAAATCATATGGATATGTGCAAGTAGTCATTTTAAAGATAAGAACCTGAACTACTTGCACCTAGTACAGTTTTGAAAACTAAAATGTTTAAGTTGTCCAAAACAGTCCGTGATTGGAGTTCAAACTTTCCAATGAAAGCTGTTGGAAAAGTTCAGTTGTGTTCTTGGTGTTTTAACTTGTATTCCCCCCCCCCCCCCCCCTAAAACTAAAGAAAACATGAAAAGATAGGGTTATGAAATCACCTTGTGTGATTTCTATGGACGGATGTTGAGGAAAAGGAGTGTTCAACTCAAGAACACTAAGAAGATTGCCTTGAAGATTCGAGATTCTAACACCAATGTGATGGAATTTGTGTAAGAAATCTATGATTGGAGTAGAATGAAGTGTAATAATCATAAGAAAGATGATGACACTTACCAAAAGAAGGAGTAAAGCCTTGGAGTATTCCTTGAAGTTCTCGAAATTTAAAGAGAAAGATGAGAGAATTTGGAGTGTGATTCTTGGAGAAAAATGAGAGAATGAATGAAGTGTGAGGAGAGAAGATGGATGTTCCAGCTCTAAGAACGTGGGAAATTGTTGGAAATGATGAGAAAGGACATTGACATAACTAGGGATGGTGGGGAGGGTGTGGTTGGTCATGGAGTGGGTATAGGTGGTTGCTTGTGTCATAAACTAAAGAAAAGTCAACACTCCACCTCTTGTACTTCACCTACTCTTCTTGGATAAGATTTATCCCCAAAAACGTGGTTAATTAATAAATATGGGGCCTTATATGTTAAAATAAAGTTTTGGGTGAAAATCCCGCGTTAAAATGATGAAAAACGGGCTTAAAATGAAGTCGTAGTCGAAAACCGGGAAGTTTTGTGCTTCCAGCAAGGCCACTCGGTCCTGGCCGAGGTTCGGTTCCTGAGGCTTCGGGTTCGGCTCCTGAGGCTTCGGGTTTGGGCCTGAGGCTTCGAGTTCGGGCCTGGAGCTTCGGTTCTCAGCAGTCTCGGTCCCTAAGAGGACCTTCGGCCCTAAGAAGGTTCGCCCCTTTAAGAGGGGTTTCGGGTCCTTAAGCCTATTTTACTCATTTTTACCCTATTTCAAGCCGTTTTTGACCCGGTTAAGGGTCGGGATGACCCGAATGATTTCAAAAGTTACGGGAACTTTTGAGAGAGATTTGGGAAAGATTTCAAATAGAGAGATAGAGTGAAAACGATTGAGAGAGGTTTCGCTTGTGATATTTTTGAGTGTCCGGCTTCATAACGCAAGGTCCGTAAACCCTGTTAAGCCATGTTTTAGTGTCCTACACACTCCCGATGAGTGTGCAATAGTTTTTATATCTTTGGTTCCTTGTTTAGCACTATTAAGGCTAAGGAAATTCAAACATACGAATTTTCCAAATGATGTTTTCTCATTAGAATAGTGAATTGTACAGTGATTACATAACGTAAACCCTAATGTACCCAGGTTAATTGAGTTGACCGGTTTGACTTGTTGACTTTATTTGACTTTGACTTGACCGGAATTTGACGATTGTCACAAGGGATATCGTGCTGATTTAAATATGTGGTTGGTGAAAAGGAAATTTGGCTCTCCTGAATACGACAAAAATGCACAAGATTTTTGTTCCTGGACAAAAATCGATCTTACAGAGCTTTCAAATGTTCCATTCCACAATCCCTCCAAGGATCCCCAGGCTACGAACTTCAAACTCTTTCTGGAGAGACAGGTGAAAGAAAATTTCTCTGGGATGAAGACTGCAGAATCTCTAGTTAGAAAAGACAAGGATGTGCTAGATCCCCGAACCAATGAGCCAATGAAGATAGTGTTGTGGCCTGCTACTAAACAGATAAAAGAAATCCCAATTCCTCAACACTTTTAAGATGGATATCTGGATCGGATGGAATTCTGGGCCTTTGATGAGGCCACAGCCACTGCAGTTATCAAGTTCTCCGACAACAATATTGTCCTTCGACTTGTCGAAGCTAAAGATCTTCTAAGGTTAAGGAAAAGGGATATTCACACCTTGGCAAAACATCAAATAATCTACAAAAATGAAGTCATGGAGACAGCTGCTAAGGAATACACTGGAATGATTGCAAAGATAATTGATCACAAACTTTGGATGGGGGCGATGGGAAGATCGGACATGAGGTTTCTAAAGACTCCAAGATAATTGATGACAGAAGTCATGCTAGCCACAAACCAAGGGGGAGATTGATGGGTCATTGTTTAGTGGTTTGGGCTAGGCAATCTTTTGTATAAGTCTTGATAGGGTTTTGGTCAGGTTGGAGGTGTCTTGTAGCTTGTATGTATGTGTTTAAGGTTGAATTGGTGTTCACGGCCATAAACAGGTTTACGACCGTGAACTTGTTTACGGCCAGTCAGTTCTTATAAATAGTTTGTGTCAGAGTCTGTCAGAAAAGTGACGTATCATAAGTCTTTACGGTCAACTGTGTGTAACTTAAGGTGTACTAGACATTTTTTTGTGAATGAATGTGTGCATTGCTTGATCATCTTATTCTTCTACTCATTCTTGTTATTGTTTGTTTTGATCACTTGTTTGGATCTTGTAATTGGGACCTTACTTTAACTATTTTTGACTTTGAGAATCTTCAAAAAAATTCAAGAAATACATAACTTAATTAAAAAATCAAATTAATCAAATGAAAAACAATCATAAGTATATATTTACTATTTATCAAGCCGTCTCCAAGAATTTTCGATTTACCATTTGATTTTTAACAAAAATATTCATTCAAAAGACTATTGTAAACAACTAGCCATTTGTTGTCCTCTTCTTTTTCGTTTTCTATTTCGAGCAACCGATGATTGTTTTTGAGGAAATATGTATAAAACTGAATAAGTATAGTTAAAAAAAACTAAGCAACGAACGATATAAACCTAAACACAATTTATGTTTTGTTTACACTTTCAAGACTTGATGTCGAGTGATTTGAATCAAAGGATAAATGGACTGCTTTAACATAATATGTTTTTTTTTTTGTCAAAACGACTAGCCAAACGTAATTTTATGTTCTACTTTTGACTACACCATCTTTGGCTACAAATTCGAATCATCTACTGGCATGACTCTATGTTCATAAAATAATATGTTTAATTTTTTTTATGAATATTTTGAAGGTGAGGTTTATCTCATAAGTAATAGATTAGCTTAGTGAAGCCATGTTAAAATACATCTCTCTCTCTCTCTCTCTCTCTCTCTCTCTATATATATATATAGTCGTGTGCCCGCACAAAGCGACGGGCGGATAATAGTTTTTTCGGCAAATGGTTTATTTTCGGCTGTCGATAATTAGTTCACTTCAACGGTTAGTTTGGTTTTTCGTTTTTGTAAATGAGATTTTGTAAAAAAAATCATTATTTTTGGTTTTAAAATCGGTTCCTTTCATTTTTTTAGAAAACAAGTCTTCGATTTTTAAAAATGTTGGTTCCTAATCGGCGGCTCGGTTATAAAAAAAACATTTATAAAAAAGCGGTTCGGTTTTTTTGGTCCAGTGTTAAAATAATTGATTCTTGATCAACACCTCTAGTTACAATTGCCTAAAACTAATGTACCTAGACCATTCCAAATTTCTCCAATGCAACGTTGAGGGTGTTATCGGTCAAGATAGCAAAATTTATTTTGGCGATTAGTGTTTTTAGCAGGCTGTTTCAGGGTAATAATAAAAGCATGAGATAAAAATATGGCATCTGGTGATTAGTTTCTTTTCAACAGCTAGTGAATACTTTATTTTATCGCATGGCGAATAATTTATTTTCGACGATTAATTTTCTTTGTAAACATGTCAGACAGTTAAAAAAACCCTCTGATTATGGTCATTTTTGTTATTAACGTGAATGGCTAGATACAAACCCAAGTTTTTTTCAATTAAAGTTTTAAGAATTAATATCATAATTTATATACGTGTGACATTGTTTTACTTATAATATATTGGTCAATGTTCTATATAAACATGTTATATTTAAAAAATAATAATAATAATAATAAATAAATAAATAAATAAATAAAAACAAACATTAAGACACATTGTTATCGTTTAGTTTTGCATTTGTTGGATTTGTGTAAAAATAAATGTCATTTTTTTCCTAAATACAATAATTAGCAATATAATTCATTTATTTATTTTTTACAAAGTATAGTTTATTGCTATTAAACGCATTTTTCCACTTTTGGTATCTATCTAGTTTTCATTTTAGTTTGTTCAATTACTTGTTGAAATAAGTGGTTCTTCATGTTTTAAATAGTTGAAGTTTTTTATTATAACAAAAAATAGTATCAATCTCTTATCAAGCGTATTATATAAGTGATGCATAAATATTTAAGGTTATTAACATATTAAGTTAAAAGAATAGTGAAATTTATTTCAAAGTATAAAACAAAACTACGGTGACTCAAGTCTCAAGGTTATATACAGAAAAATGAATAGTTGACAAAGATTAAACAGATCATTGGTTGGTAATTTTTATAGTTTTCTTCTGATTATGGGCTTTTGATTCTTTCATTTGTCATACACTGGAAACGTACAAACTTATTATATGAATATAATGTTTGGAGGCATACTACTATAAAAAGCAAATTACGATTACATTAAAAAAAATTAAAGTACAATGATATATTTCGACAGAAATAACCAAATACGAAAGATATGGTTCAAAATATTTATACTCTTTATCTAAAACATGGGCTTCAAGTTTATCAGAATAAAGACACAAGCATAAATATGAACCTGAAAAACTAATAAAAGACATGTTAGAATTGTAAAGTTCTACTCATTCCTGAATTGGGGTCGGATTTTTTACTCTCGTGCAGCAGAGAGAAGTAATTCAAGGGTATATAACATCTAAATCTTCAATAGCTTTCATAAATAAGTTTACCTTGGTAGCCTAAACTTTTTTAGTATCTTGCCTTTTATCTTATTTGTGATAATTTACAATTTGCAAGGATTTGGGGGGCTTGAAAATTGAATGTGACCTGTAAATTCATATAAAATATATAGAAAAACTAACACATTTAAAAATAAGAGATAGGTAATTTCATCACAAAAGAGCCGTTTGCCAAGCCTGTTCTGCAAATTTATACACTAACATGTCCAAGCCATTGTCAATCAATACTTTGTATCAAGTAAAATCAAATTACAATGGTTATGTATGTCATAATCAAGAACACTTTGAAATATAAAAGAAAGTCTCACCTCTCCATTAGCCTTCTATGGTTTCTTTGACAGAAAATAATCAAAGAAAGCAAGAAAAAAATAGGAGATCAGTAAGGTCTCCACTTTCAGGTTTAGGAATCTATATACAAACCTCTAAAACTATCACCTGATGTTCTTGAGTTGTAATTTCTCTTAGAACCTACAGTTGTATCCAAGCATTGTTTGAGTTTGAGTAAAAATTGTTACTTACAATACAACTACGACTAATATTGACATTATAATCACAGAAGCACATCATATAAGAAAATATCCCAAGATTTCAACATATATATCATCAATTTCAATCAAATGGGTTTTAATTTGATATATTAAAGAACACTTACATGGTATCATGAGTTGTAGAGCTGCCAAGAACGCAAAGTCAGAGCATTATCTCGATTAATGAAGCTACAAAAGGACATAGATCTGAAACACATAAAACTTAGCATGAAGCGATTGTCATAAAAAAACCAGAAGATCGAACCCAAAAATACATAGGGCTCATTTGTGTGAAAATATTAAAGATCTAAAATGTTGGTGTCAGCTAACAAAAAAAGTAATGGTGGTGTCAGTAGACAAAATTAGTGAATCTAACCTCTTTTTACCCATCATGGTTCATCAAAAATCCTAAAAATTAAATCTTTTAAATAAACAAATTCCAAAACAAAAATCTTCCCAAAATAGAAATAGAAACACAGAAAAAAAAAACATAGACGGTGGGTTTGGATATCTTTTACCTGGGTTGGAAGCCTGTGGTGGAGGACTTTGCATCGATGGAGAAGGAGCAATAGAGTCAAACATAGATGCCTAATACCTTAAACCCTCAACATTGATACAAATATTGTTTAAACATCAAAGCGAAATTATTATAAGAATAGCATTTCATGTTACCCTAGAACTTATGGATCTAATCATTCTCTAAAATATATTTTTAGAATAGATGTTCTAGTTCCCCTAAATATTACAAATTATATGACTTCTAATCCTCCTTTATCAGTTGCGGATAATTAAGAATCAAGTCATGTATAATCAAAAGACTCACCATCTAATCACCCCTCTACTCCTAAAACTCCCTCTACGCCCAAAACTGAAAAGAAAGAGAATTAAAGAGAGGTTAGGGATTTTATGAAATTGAGTATACATGTAATAAATCTTTTACCAGGAATTAAAAAATCCGAATTACTGAGAGTTTAGTGGTGTGCAGTTTTCATCGATAGTGAAAGCTTTGCCATCTTTATGTTCACTCAATTATGGTGAAAGCTTCAATATCCAGAAAGAATCAAGTTTAACTGAGCAATAATTTCAAGCCAAGCAGTCTCCACACAAACCCTACCATCCATAGTGGATGATGGTAACGCGAGGAAAGGCATGAGAGGCAGTGTCAATTGCACTTTTCCTGACATTGATTTGGAATAAAAAATCGCAAAACCTAACTGATTTAGCTAGACAAAGAATTTCAAATTTAAGCTTCTTGTTTGACGATTACCTGCAATGTATCACATGAGATGAGATTTGGGTAGAAGGCGACGACAGATGAAGGTGAAGGTATGAAGAATGAAAAAGCATAGATTAGAAACCCTATAAAATAAAACATCGTTAGCAAACTTTATGATATATCCATTAGAGGGGTTCTGACCTTGCGACCAGTGGCCATCCGAGAAAGTTCTTCGTCATCATCGATGTTAGGGTTTGCGTTGAGTGTGAGAAAGGCAAGCGAAAAGGAATCTGAATGAAATCTTCAAACCGATATTTTTGTTTTTTTTTTCGGTGATAAAGGGAGATGGAGGGATCAAATAAGGGAGATGGAAGGATCAAATATGGGAGAGCTATACTGGGCCGAGATTAGTGTGCGGGATTGAGGAAACTGTCTACTGAATCCAAACGTGTTTGACTAAGTTTTAAGTGGGAATTCAAATGAAAAATAAAGGCCATGTCAAAAAAGATAAAAGGATATATCGCCTATGGAGGAAACAATATGCGAGACTTAAGGGGGTCTTTGATACACATAAGATATATAATGCATTAGATATTGTACATTGTGTTTAAAAACTTGAACGTCTTAAATTTATTTTTAGAAATTGTAAGATTTGTATAATAATATAGTAAGATATATATATATATATATATATATATATATATATATATATATATATATATATATATATATATATAGTTAGGTTATAATATGGATTGTAACTATTGTGTGGATGTAAGGCTCCTTTGTGGTCCAAGAATTTTTCCTAAATTAAATTATATTTAAAAATGGAAATTATCATATTTCAAGGGATAACTGATTTTAATTTTAAAAATTATGATTGTTTTTTTAGTTAATTCAAATAGAACATATTTTTTTAATCATAAACGATATGATTCTGTTAGAATGATAATCTATGAGATTGAAAAATCTTATAAATAACAATTTTTATTTTGCATTCTTAAAGAATGAGATACAAAATACACATTATCGAAGTAAAATATACAAACAAAAATAAGAATATGCCGATGATGCATTCTAAAATATTGAATTTGATCCATTTTAAAAGAATATATATGTTGATGATACATTTTGAAAGCAATAAGACGATGAGCATTGTTTTCTTTTAGAAAAATCAATGACCATTGTTTATCTTCATCACACACACCATCATCCAGCCTTTAGACTCTTGATCATCATGTTCCCCTTCAGGCAACATTTTTCTTTATTACCTTCATGTCTGCGATCATAAATTCTTTTAGAATAACTTCCATAATATCAAATTTCGTCTGAATGATATTCTATGAGTTTGAAAAACCTTAGAAAGAACAATTTTTATTTTGCATTCTTGAAGAATGAGATACCAAATAGACACTATCGAAGTAAAATACACAAACAAAAATAAGAATAAGTTGATGATGCATTCTAAAAGATTAAATTTGATCCATTCTAAAAGATTAAATTTGATGCATTCTAAAAGATTAAATCTACCTTCATGTTTGCGATCATAAATTCTTTTAGAATAACTTTCATAATATCAAATTCTGTCAGAATGACTGGCATGAGAATAACAAGCTTTTATCCCCTGTTATACTATTCATGTTCTATTATTCATGACTTTTCATGATCAGTACAAAAGAATAAGAAGAATTTTATGAGAAACATGTTTGATAAAAAAAAAGAATAATAATGTATTCCATTAGAAACTCATAGAATGTTAACATCTCTTGGTTCCAATCATTGCATAAATATTTTCTTCCAACCTGCAATATGTTCTACATACATTTTTCAGCTGCAACAAAAACTAATCATTAGGAGAACATAAAGATTGACTTTGAGCAAATTGATGATGATTTTTCTTTTTAAGCAACACTTGATGTAAGTTTTATAATTAATACATCACCTCAATAGGAACTATGCGATAGCCTGCAACTTTTTAAGGATTGTCTATGTTTGCATCCAAGTAATTGTTTATGTTTGCATCCAAGTAAAAACATATTACTTTCTACCTTACCAATAACATCTACAGAAGATTAGGTGTGGCACGGGTTGGAAGATTGAACTAACTTATTGATTATACTAATATATATTTTGGTTCAATCATTTAATCAAACACTTAGTATGCATAAAAAAATCAATTACTTATGTCACAAAATATTAACAATTCCATGAAAAGGTGTGATAGAGAGTAGAAGGGTGCATAAAATCGTTCAAAAAGAAGGATCAGTTCTACATGAAACCGGTAACAGTGGTTGAAAGAATAAGACTTGCCTTTGAAATATTTCTACTGCACACATGAAACGAAAACTAAACAATACAAAGTAACAAACCATAGATTACAAAAACTATTAATTAAAAATATGAAATTGTACATACCTTATATAGAATAACAACATAGTCGACGTCAAGAGGAAAAATAGAGAAAACACAGGAGAAGAAATATAGAATCCATAGAAGAAGAAACGAACTTGAAAGTATAAGCGTAAAGACTGATGGGAAGTTTCATGTCTCACCCATCTCTCCAGCTTCCAGTTATTGTTTGTAAGGCTGAGGAACCAAGCAAGAGAATAAGACAATAGTTCTCTGGGGAAGATAAGAGTGTGTACACGTAAACTGATTGTAGAATATAGGCGGTGGAAAGTGCGGCGATCATGAAGATCTCACAAACCCATAGTCGGAGGTGGTTGAGTAAATCTTGATGGAAGCGGGGGGATACGATTTTGTGGGGATGGAAGAGGCAATAGGGTTTTAAATAAAGTAATTTGCCTAAATTAAAGGGTAGATGATTTAATTAATTATTTATTAAAATTAAATAATACTTGGCCCATATTAATCTCTACGTCCACATAATATTTGTTCATCCACATTTGAACCTACATCTCTCTCTCTCTCTCTCTCTCTCTCTCTCTATATATATATATATATATATATATATATATATATATATATATATAAACGAGTTTGTATATATTTATGGATTTATATACACACAAAATGTTTTTTATGTACTTAATAAATACCTATTTTATAAAAGTTTCTTAAGTTATACACGTGTATAATAACATATTTTACATAAGTGTACTTCATTTATTTTCATATAACTGCGTTTTTATAAACAAGTATTTAAATTCAAAAAAAAAGTTTTTATAAAAATGTATTTTGCATACAAAAATGTTTTTATATAGGCATTTTGCATAGAAAATGTTTTTAAAACGTTTTTATGTAGAAAAAAGAAGGTTTTTATATGAAAAAATTGTTTCTTGTGTATAAATATGATTTTATACAACAAACAAAACATATTCAAAACAATATTTGAAAAAAAAATATAAAAAACTAAATTTATGATGAATTCATAAAAAAAATAAATAAATAAATAAATTGTAATTTGGGCCAAAATTATAATAAAGCTTAAAATCCGAGCCAAAATTATAATTTTTGAAAGTCCGATGACTATTGACTAGGTAAAAAATCTAAAATGAATATATATTTTCTGGTTTTTGAAACTTAACTGAATAAAAAAATATATAAATACTAAATCAATTATGATGCTAAAATATTATGATGTTTATGGAATTTTCTTTTAAAAATATAATATAGACCCTTGAGTATATCAAATTATGACACCACATTAGTTTATAAAATCGATCATAAAATACACTAATCATTTTTTCGACTCAAAGGGCGTCCAAAGACACTTCATAGCAAGGTTGCACGTCTTTTCATACTCAGTTACTCACATAGTCACATATAAGTACCTAGGACATACATCCATATATTCATATATTCCATTTCATTGTCACCTTTTTAGTACGGACAAAATTGCAAAATGGTCCTTGTGGTATGCATTTTTTTGGGATTTCAGTCTAAACCTGTCTTTTTTGGATTCATAGTCATTTTGGCCTAGTTTGTACATAAAAATGGTCCCCCGACTTAACTTCCGTTAAGTTTTTGCTGTTAACCCCCTCATGTGCATCTAACATGAGGGTATATCTGTCTTTTCATATATAAAGGATCATTTTTGCACCTAAAAAATATATCTCATTTTTTTAAAAAAATAAAAATTAATACCTATTTATTTATTTTAATAATTAAAAAATAAAAAGGTCTCTCTCTCTCTCTCTCTCTTAACCCAAAACACTCCACCCATCTTTTTCATGTTCAGTAACCTACATCTAAAGATCGATGAAGAACTATGAATCATATCTCCCCCACCATACCTATGTCTCCTCTAAGTCGCATCTTCCCCTTCATTTTTTTCTTTCTTTGATGAGACCATCTTCTGCCTCTGGCCAAGCCTTCACCAGCGATGACATCGACTTCATCCTCTTCAATCTCCACTGCATCTCCTGTACCCTGCACCTTCACCATTTGAACTACATCTTCTTCCTCTTGCCTCTCCACCAGCCACACGCATCATCAAATATACCCATTATGACCTAATTGATTTCACAGTTAATATGTGTGAAATTAAGAACGAGATGGAGGGTGCCCCTTTTTCTCAAGATCGATGTGCGTTCCCTTTTTCTCAAGGTCAATCCAACCATCTTCTCTTTCATTTTTCTGTCCAATCACACAAAAAAATCAATATCAGCCCCTTCCCTTTCAATCAGCTTGCAGGTGTGCGTGTGTGTTTTTTTCTCTCTAGTCGGCCCGATAACTCAATAAGAATCAAGATATATCTATTTGTATTGAATTTGTAGGTCCGATTTAAGAGAAAAAAGAAAAAGAAATAACAAGATGGGGGAGGGAACATGTGTTGGTTGTTTGGTGCTTCTTTCACACAAGTATAAATAATCATGGCTGGAATGGAGAATTAATTGTTGTATTGAGGCCGTTGTGAAGATGATGGTTAGTTTAGGGATGTTGGTGGTCAGAATAGATTCTTGGTGGGGTTTTGTCTTTTATCCTACAAAGGAACAAATTGAAGATGATTGTTAGATCATTCATCCAAGGTTCATCAGTTATGTGTTATTTAGTTTTAAGTGTGTTTGTATGTGGCTTGATTTGAGAGAAGGAAGATGTAATGAAGAAGACGATGAGAGTGAGAGAGAGAGAGAGAGACCTTTTAATTTTTTAATTATTAAAATAAATAAATAGGTATTAATTTTTATTTATTTTTTTAAAATGGGATATATTTTTAGGTGCAAAAATGATCATTTATATGTGAAAAGACAAATATACCCTCATGTGAGATGCATATGAGGGAGTTAACAGCAAAAACTTAACGGAAGTTAAGTCGGGGGACTATTTCTACGTATAAACTAAGCCAAAAGGACCATGAATCCAAAAAGGTCGAAGTTTGGACTGAAACCCCAAAAAAATGCATACCACAGGGACCATGTTTGCAATTTTGTCTTTAGTGATTAACATCTTACCTCATTTTTTATATTCAAAAGTAAGTAAATATATGCAACCATTTGTGATTTGTAGGCAAGTTTTATGGGTTTCTTAATAAGATATGAAAAGTAAAAGCGTTCAATTGCTAAATATTTTGAGATGGTTAATAAAATGATTAAAAAAAATAGCACTTTTTTCTAGTATTTTAACTTCCGAAAAAATAATGGTTGTAGAATCGACTGTGATTTTGCATCACATAGGTCACAATCGTGAACTACAAGACTTGATTACTGTGTACTGATAATTTATCAGTTTGAAAAGTTGTTTCAATTGTTGTAGCCTTGTGGGCCCAAAAAGATGGTGCGAATAGTCACCCTCGATGACGTAGTGGTGTAGCATCAAAATCAAAGGAATGGCCAATTTGGCACCGCCATAGTTACATGACACATATTTAATTAAATGAATTTTTATGTAAATTACATGTTTGATCCTCATTGTTTGCCAAAAGTATCATCTTTATTCCAGAAGATTCATTTCTTGAGCATGTGGTTTCTATTTTGTAGTTTGGTTGTATATTTGATCGTTAAGATGGAATCATTAAGATACCTCACATGCCATGCATATAAGAGTATTTTGGTCTTTTTCCAATAGCCCTTCTATCCCATATTTAATGAAATTATATAGACCTTTCAATAATTTAAATATTTGATTAAATATTCCTCAAGAAGTATTCATAACTGAAAGAGCATATCATCGTTATTATCATTCTATCGCCATAATGTATAACTAAGATATATATATATATATATATATATATATATATATATATATATATATATATATATATATATATATATATATATATATATATATATATATATTAGTTTGGTATACAGAGGGTTTGTTATTCTTTTATTATATATTTCTTTTTTTTCAAAAAACAAATACAAGCGAATATAAGGAAGAAACAGGAGCCTAAACAAAGAAAACAAATAAACCCATCGGCAAGAGGAGATTATGGACAGCTGTGAGATCCTCAATAAAGTTGATCAATATTTGACCCCAACAATTACTCTGTGATTTGTGTTTTCTATTTTTGTTAGAATATTCTAACACTCCCCATCAAGTTGTGTAGTGGGATCTCCAATACCCAACTTGGATAAAACAGATTCGAATGTTTTTGTTGCAACTGCTTTTGTCAGAATATCTGCTAGTTGGTCTTCAGACCTAACAAACAGAAGTTCGACTGTGTCATCTTCAATTTTTTCTTTTATGAAGTGTCGATCTATTTCAACATGTTTTGTTCTATCATGTTGCACTGGGTTTTCTGAGATTTTAATGGCAGCTTTATTATCACACATTAACTAAGTTGGGTGACTAAGGGGAGACCCGATTTCTTTCATTATCTTCTTTAACCAAAGGATCTCGCTGATCCCTTTAAGGATACCCCTAAATTCTGATTTTGCACCTGATAATGACACTACCTTCTGCTTCTTACTCCTCCAAGTCACCAAGTTTCCTCCAAGAATGGTGAAGTAACCGACAATTGATCTTTTGTCATTAGAATTTCCTCCCCAATCGGCATCTGTGAAAACTTCAACTCCTAAGTGCCCATTTTTCTTGAACACTATACCTCTTCCTGGTGTGCCCTTAAGGTATCGAATAATCCTCATTACAGCTGCCATATGGTCTTCTTGAGGGTTGTGCATGAATTGACTTACCACTCCCACCGCATAAGCAACGTCGGGTCGAGTGTGAGCCAGGTAAATCAATTTTCCCACTAACCTTTGGTACCTTTCTTTGTTTGCTGGTTTGGCTCCTTCGACCATTCTCAGTTTGTGATTCACAACCATGGGAGTATCGTAGGGTTTCCAATCCACCATACCAACTTTAGTTAGCAGGTCCAATATATACTTCCGTTGAGAGATAAAGATCCCTTCCTTGACCTAAGCACTTAAATACCTAGGAAATATTTCAAACCCCCAAATTCTTTCATTTCAAACTCGGTGAAGAGATTTTTTCGAAGGGAGCTAATTTCTTCTCTATCACTCCCTGTTATGATCATGTCATCGACATATATTATAAGACATGTAACCAATTTTCCTCTCTTTTTGTAAAACAAGGTATGATCAGCATTACTCTGTTTATATCCATATCGTTTCATTGCCAATGTAAACTTCCCGAACCATGCGCGCAGAGATTGTTTAAGCTCATACAAAGCCTTTTTGAGTTTACATACCTCATTTTCTTGAACATCTCTTGAGAACCCAGGAGGGGCTTCCATGTACACTTCTTCTTTTAAGTCTCCGTGTAAGAAGGCATTTTTACATCAAATTGATGAAGAGGCCAATCTTTGTTTGCTGCTATTGAAAAAAGAACTCTAATAGTGTCTATTTTTGCAACCGGGGAAAAAGTTTCAGAGTAATCAATACCATATGTTTGTGTATATCCTTTGGCGACCAACCTTGCTTTGTGTCGCACGATGGTGCCATCAGAGTTATACTTGATATTAAATACCCATTTACAGCCAACCGATTTCTTTCCTTGTGGTAAGGTACACCTTTCCCACGTGCCATTTTTCTTTAGAGCTTCCATTTCCATATTCATCGCCTCTCTCCATTCAGCCATTTTCTCAGCTTCTTGAGTTGTGTTTGGAATTTGTTCTGAAAGAAGAGTAGCCGAAAAAACTTTTGCAATCTTAGCCACTCCCCCTATCATTTTGTATCGGGTATTTAGAAGCACGAGGAATATGCTCTGGTGAATACCGATTAGGAGGGACTCCTCTATTACTTCTTGGAGGAAGGACATGAATTTTTGGTTGTTCCTTTTGTTCCAAAAATTGACTTCCTGAACAATCATGATTAGAAGTATTTTGTGAACTATTATGCTCTTGTAAATTGTGTACCTCATTGTTTGCCTTTAGTTGGTTATTATCTTCGGAAGACTCATTTGTGGTGTGAGTTGAAGTTGTCTCTGTGGCTCCGACCTCTTGTTGGACATCGTCCTTGGAAGACTCATTGGTTGTGGCAGCTGACTCGTCACCCTCTACTATCTTAGAAGAAGCAAGTTTGGTGGTGTCGGCTACTGAATTTGTTAGAACTTCGGCTACTGAATGTCACAACTGTAAATTTTGAGCCACGTAATCTATACATTCAAGTTAATGTGAATCAGAAACTTCAAGTAAATACATTACGCAAGTACTACAAGTAGTCATCAAACAATTGGAAAACCCTAGAAGTTCTTGTTAAGTCTATTTTGGACTAGAACTTCCTTATTGGATCCAAATGGACCAATAAGTTTCCAATTGGACTATCATGGGCTTAGAACCCTAGTTGGGCTCTAATTGGACCCACTCTTATTTATTTTAACATTTTAGGTCATGTTGGGCCTATAATGAAATGAATTGAAAGCTTTGATACATGAATAACCTAAACTAGTCCAATAAAAATATAAAAATCATACTACATTCTCTTAAGCATAAAACACACTCTAACTAACTCAAATATTGGGCTTAAGGGCCAAAAGGCCCGAAAATCTTTTTTTTTTCCTTCACATTCTCGGCCCAAAGGCCCAAACCCAAGAGGATAAGAAGAGAAGTTGACTTTGGTTGCCACCTCACTATTACCCATAGGACTTCCATGCATTACTTCCCATGCTTCCATGCATATCACTTCAAGATCACATCTCTTCTTCTCTCCTCTCTCACTCTCGGCCATACACACATACACCCACCAAAAATCTCTCAAACACTCTCTAGATCACTCAAGAACATCTCTCCCCCTCCATCCAAAATCTCGAAAATTTGGAAGCATTCAAGAAGGTTCTTCCACAAAATTCTTCATCTAAGGTAAGGTTTTGCTTGGATCTATGACTTGTATTCTTTATTTATCAAAAATCTCCTCCTAATCCATGCAAAAATCGTGATCTTGCACCCTAGAACCATCTCAAACTCGAGATCTTCATCAAAGGGAGCTTAGGCCAAAAATCACTTCATTTTCCTTCCATTTTTCCTTGCAAAACCGAGTCAACACCCCAAGGTGAGATTCATACCCCTATTTTCTGTTTTTATGAGTTTTGTGGGGGGGGGGGGGGGGGGAATACAAGTGAAAGTGTAGATCTATATGTGTTTGTATGCCTTGTATGATTTCCATGCTTATATGTATGCTTATATGTGTTTTAATGTTGGATCTAGCCATTAAACCCCTCAAAACCGAGATATAACTTATGTTTTATGATTTTAGCTTCAAATATATTTCTACATATAAAGTGATACAAGAAAAATAGCTAAGTGGTTAGCAACAATTTTCTTTAAGCTAAAAACACACCTTTTGGGCCAAAAATGTGAAAAATACAAAATTAAGGGCCCAAATTGACATTTCACAGATTCTGATGGATGAAATGTGCCAAAACAGTTTCCATAAAACTATTTCTGGAATTTTATTCAATTAGAGGATTAAAAACATAAATTTCAAGCTTATTGGGCTAAAAATGAAAATTTCGGCCCAAGGAGGCCCATCATGCGAATTTTTCTGTTTTGGAGGGCCAAAACTGTGAATTTCTGTAAAACAGTGGACTATAAGTGTCCCAAATCCTTTTCAAAGGTTTAAAATGCTTTTTAAATTTAAAAAGGACCAAAGTTGCAAAAATTTTCCAATTTGGGCCAAAATTGTCAAAATTGCGAAAAGAAGGGCTAAAACCGAGAAAAACTGCATTTTCAGGGACTTAAACTGTTTTCTATGAAAAATATGCTGGAAAATATTAATTTCAATAATTTTTGGTGTTAAAATGTCAAGAAAAATAGTTTAAGGACCAAACCGGGAAATATTACAATAAAAGGGTTGAAAATGTAATTTTTACAAATAATGAGGGGCTGAAAACAGAAATATTTCAAGGCTAATTCAATATGTACAATTTGATCAAATAATGACACCTCGACTATCGACGAAATACAACTCATTACAATACCAAAAGTCGTTGTTAAACGAATTGGCTCGGTCTCGAGCCAATGGAAATCTACAACTACTAACTCTTCGACACTACGAATCATACAAATAACGTTTGGTAATACATATACATACGAGTGTGCACAGACGTCTACGCACCATCTTCGGGCCCCAAAAGTGTAAAATCTTGCTTGTTGGGCCTAGCTAGCCCAATGACCTGATCTTAAGGCCCGAAGACACATATTTTCTACGAAGTGTTGAGTTTCACCGACTTGGCACAACGTAGAGTGACTTTCAATGGCTTGTACCACTGGTCCCCAAGGGTCCTTGGTATTGCTAGAAGAGTCTGCATATTTTACGAGGCGGGTCGGGGACCCCTCGCACGCATATTTTCCCCAACCGGTTAATGGAGTCACTGGGGTCTTCGTGACCTCTTTCTCTTCGGATGTGGGACTACACCTTGTCCGGGCGATTGGATAACGCGATTAGTACTGACGACGCCTTCGGGAATCGTTAGTATATCTACAAACTGGGCGTTTGCGTAACGCGGGTTTGTAGTAAATAATCTTGCTCGAGAACCTTCCAACGTCGCCTGGGACTGACACTGCTATCTTCGTAATGGTTTCAACGCAACTTAATGGATTCCAAAGGAACTAGGGGAACATCGGGTTTTCCTAGGGTTTTCAATACATACAGATTTGAAATGCATACATCTTCAATGAACATTTTTTTTTTACAAGTATAGAAACAAACAAGCATACCTATGGATCTTCACAAACGTTTTCAAAAGCTTTTCTTTTCAGAAAATATCGGATTTTCTGGTGGTTTTTCAAGCAATACAAACATTCGATTTCAAACACTCCTTATGAACTCACCAACATTTCATATGTTGACGTTTTTCAAAATACCTGTATTCTCAGGGAACCAGTGAATCAAGGGAAATCATATTCAGTGACGGTTGCAGTTTATTTTCGAATGAATGGAACAAATTAATTTTTGGGAATGTAATGTTTTAAACAATGTATGACATGTAAACACTACTGGTTGTAATATGAAATGAATGGTGACGAATGTTGTTATGTTTCATATATATTCAATGTTATGGTATGCAATTGAGTCACGACAGCCCCCGGACGTTTCCGCCGTCTGGTTCGGGGGTGTGACAGGTTGGTATCAGAGCTTTGTTTATAGTGAACTAGCATGTCGAGCCATACATTGATATGCAACTATAAACCAAAAAGAGGGACTAACATAACTCTGAGCAAAACAAGTAAATAAAACACACTTGCTTGCATTAGGAATAAGGATCTAACGCCGAATCAAACACAATAATGCTGGTATCTCGGTTAATTCGGGACTGTTCTTAGTGATACCAAGGAGTGAATGTAGCCTGATCAACTATATTCTCTCCAAAGTAAAACTAACACACGTCTTGATGAGATCGGGATAGCTAGGGAACCTAAAACTATACCCCTTATCACCAAAAAGAGAACGCCCGTTTAGTTTGCAATAGTGGAAGAGGCATAGGATAATATTAGTGAACTTTTAGGTGTTTTGCTATGTGTTGCGAATCTATGATTGTATTCTAAATGATAGAAGTACTTAAGTTCGTGCCATACACCTAGTCAGTAGGACCACAACCTCACGGAAACCACGTACACTCAACACCTTTCCGATTCGTGACAAGAAGATGCCTCGCCGACCTACTCGCGGGAATCCCGAACCAACCCCACCCGAAGTTGACCCCACTGCTTTCCAGGCAGCCGTGTCTGCTGCGGTCACGGCAGCTATGGCACAACTTCACCGAGGAAACAATGGAGGAGGCAATGGTCAAGGCTCCGGAAGTTCGAACAACGGGACGAACCAAGGACTCACTAAAATGTGCACCTACAAGGATTTTGCGAACGCTAAACCCCGAACTTTCAACGGCACTGGGGGAGTAATCGCCCTAAAGCGATGGATCGAGAAGATAGAGTCGGTATTCGAGATATGCGAGTGCCCCGAGCAGATGAAAGTGAAGTTCGCGGCCTGCACTTTTGTGGACCAAGCACTCACTTGGTGGAATGGACACATAGAAGCTATGACACTCCCTGTCGCCAACTCTATACCCTGGACAGAAATGAAAGAGATGTTGACGGCTGAGTACTGCCCCCGAGGTGAAATACAGAAGATGGAGCAGGAGCTGTGGAATCTCACGGTGCAGAATGGGAACATCGATGCTTACATATCGAGATTCAGCGAACTATCCCTGTTGTGCCCGGGTATGATCACATCAGAGGGAAAGAAGATTGAACGATTCATCTGGGGACTGACATCCCCCATTCAAGGGAATGTGATAGCTGCTAACCCTGAAACGTTTGACAGCGCGAAGAGATTGGCAAAGAGGCTATATGATCATAACCACAAAAAGGGCGAAAAACCAGTGGAGACCGAGAAGAAGAAGGAGGGGGATGGTAAGAAGGGATGGAACCACAAAAGAAAGGGGCGTCAGGGCCCCGAGACCTCAAAAAGGCAACAAACAGTGGCAGTTAACGCTGTTACTGCGCCGGTTCCAGTCACCTCACATGCTCCAGCCTCAGCTGCTTCAAATGCTTCAAGGCCCTATTCTGGTAGCGCTCCCAAGTGCAATAAGTGCAGTTTCCATCATCATGGAGAATGTAAGGAGTTCCATTGCACCAGTTGCATCCGAAGGGGACACACTGCAAAGTTCTGCAGGACTTATCCTTCTCAGAACCAGAGTCAGGGAAACAACCAGAACAACAACAACAACCACCGCAACATCAACAACACCAATGCCGGCGGCAACAACGCAGGGCCTAGCCACACCTGTTTCGGGTGTGGAAGGACGGGACATTTCCGTCGAGATTGCCCTAACAACAACAACAACTCAGGAAACAGAGGAACAGGAAGAATGCTGACTATGGGTCAGAGTGATGCAGTTCAAGATCCCGCAGTTGTGACCGGTACGTTTCTCCTAAACCACACTCATGCATGCATCTTATTTGATACCGGAGCGGAGCGAAGTTTCGTAAGCGAGAAGTTTAAACATTTACTAAAACAACAACCCCAGAAGCTAAATGAAACCTATACGGTGGAAATGGCCAATGGGAAAACCGAATCCACTAGGGAGATCTACATCGGATGTACCCTAACCCTTAACCAGCACGTCTTTCGAATAGACCTAATGCCAGTATCAATTAGGAGTTTCGATGTGATTATCGGCATGGATTGGTTAAGCCCCCACCATGCTGAGATTATGTGCCACGAGAAGGCCGTTCGCCTTCGTCTCCCAAATCACGAAACCCTAGTAATTTACGGAGACAAACCCAATACGAATCTCCGCCTCATCTCGTGCATCAAAGCGCAAAAACACTTGCGAAAGAACAGTTTGGCGTTCTTGGCCCACATAGTGGACAAGACCAAAGAAGAAACTAACATCCAAGACATTCCGGTAGCGTGTGAATTTCCGGACGTGTTTCCCGAAGATCTTCCAGGAGTACCCCCAGAGAGACAGGTTGAGTTCCGAATCGACCTCGTTCCAGGAGCAACTCCCCTCGCTAAATCACCATATCGGTTGGCACCTGCTGAAATGCAGGAATTATCCAGCCAACTCAGTGAGCTTCTGGACAAGGGATTTATCCGACCTAGCTACTCGCCATGGGGAGCTCCGGTGCTCTTTGTCAAAAAGAAGGATGGATCTTTCAGAATGTGCATCGATTACAGAGAGTTAAACAAACTCATTGTCAAAAACCGCTACCCACTCCCGCGAATCGATGATCTATTCGACCAGCTCCAAGGAGCTAGCTATTTTTCTAAAATAGACTTACGATCCGGATACCACCAACTCAAAGTCCGAGAAGAGGATATTCCAAAAACCGCTTTTCGAACCCGTTATGGACATTATGAATTCGTTGTAATGCCCTTCGGTCTAACAATTGCACCTGCCGCATTTATGGACCTAATGAATCGAATCTGTCGACCGTTTCTGGACGACTTCGTCATTGTGTTTATCGATGACATCCTCGTCTATTCTCGAAGCAAAGAGGAGCATGGCCGACATCTCCGACAAATTTTAGAGACTCTGCGCACGGAAAAGCTTTACGCCAAACTCTCCAAGTGCGAGTTCTGGCTTCGGAGTGTGAATTTCTTAGGCCACGTAGTTAGCCAAGATGGAATTCATGTGGATCCCTCTAAGGTCAAAGCTGTGGAAGGATGGGCAATTCCGACTACGCCCACAGAAATTCGTCAATTCTTAGGCCTAGCAGGGTACTATAGGAGATTCATCCAAAACTTCTCTAAGATCGCCAAGCCGCTTACCTTGCTTACGCAAAAGGGCGTGCCATTCAAGTGGACAGATCGACAAGAGATTGTGTTTCGAACCTTGAAGCAAGCTCTTTGCAGCGCTCCTGTACTATCTCTACCTGAAGGAACGGAAGATTTTGTAGTTTACTGTGACGCGTCAAATCAAGGCTTAGGTTGCGTTCTCATGCAACGTGGAAGAGTGATAGCATATGCGTCCCGTCAACTAAAGACGCACGAAGTAAATTACACGACCCATGACCTAGAACTGGGAGCCGTGGTCTTCGCCCTAAAAATTTGGAGGCACTACCTGTACGGTACCAAGTGCACCATCTTCACAGACCACAAGAGCCTCCAGCACATCTTGAATCAGAAGGAGCTGAACATGAGACAACGAAGATGGGTGGAGTTGTTAAACGACTATGAATGCGAGATCAAGTACCATCCAGGCAAGGCCAACGTGGTAGCTGACGCATTAAGTCGGAAGGAATACACAAATCGCCGCACGAAAACGCACTCGATAACCATTCAGTCTCATCTGACCACTCAAATTGCATCAGTCCAGACAGAGGCTATGAAAGCGGAAAATAGAACTAGCGAGGCATTACGCGGGATGGAGAAGAACCTAGAAGTCAAAGAGAATGGGGTATACTACTTCATGAACCGTATTTGGGTTCCAAAAATCGGAGGATTCAGGGAGATCGTTATGAAGGAAGCCCACAAGACACGATACTCCATTCATCCTGGTTCGGACAAGATGTATTTGGACATTAAGCAGCACTATTGGTGGCCTAACATGAAGGCGGAAATCGCAACTTATGTTAGTAAGTGCCTTACGTGTGCCAAAGTAAAAGTGGAATACCAGAAACCTTCCGGATTGTTACAGCAACCGGCAATCCCTGAGTGGAAATGGGAGGGGATTTCTATGGACTTCGTGACCAAGCTGCCCAAGACGTCGGACGGATTGGACACCATATGGGTAATAATCGACCGACTGACGAAATCTGCCCATTTCCTGCCGATCAAAGAGTCCTACAAGATGGAGAGGCTGACGCGTTTGTACCTACGAGAGATTGTAAGACTTCATGGAGTGCCAAAATCTATCATCTCGGATAGGGACAGTAGGTTCACGTCACGCTTTTGGCAGTCGCTCCACAAGGCCATGGGAACTCATCTCGATATGAGCACCGCGTACCACCCACAAACGGACGGTCAAAGCGAACGAACCATTCAGACGCTTGAAGACATGCTTCGTGCATGTGTGATAGACTTCAGAAAGTCTTGGGATACCCACCTACCGCTGATCGAGTTTTCATATAACAATAGTTATCATTCGAACATTAAGGTGGCCCCTTTCGAAGCACTGTACGGGCGTAAATGTAGATCACCGTTATGTTGGGCTGAAGTAGGTGACACCCAGCTAGCAAGAACACATACGTCGGATAGGGCAATGACAGGACTGGAGATCATTCGCGAGACCACAGAAAAGATTGTCCAGATCAAAGCTCGATTACAAGCATCGCGTGACCGGCAAAAGAGCTACGCAGACAGACGGCGAAAGCCCTTAGAATACCAGGTCGGTGATCGAGTATTGTTGAAGGTCTCACCCTGGAAAGGAGTTATACGTTTCGGAAAACGAGGAAAGCTGAACCCGCGATACATTGGACCTTTCGAAATCGTCGCCCGAATAGGTCCAGTAGCATACAGACTACAACTACCCACGGAACTAAACGGTGTACACCCTGTGTTTCATGTTTCTAATCTGAAAAAGTGCCTATCAGATGAAACCCTTGTCATTCCTCTTGAAGAAATCGAAATCAACGAGAATCTCCTGTTCGTCGAAGAACCAATCGAAATCATGGACAGGGAGGTGAAGCGTACTAAACAAAGTCGCATCCCGATCGTGAAGGTACGGTGGAACGCAAAGCGTGGGCCAGAATTCACGTGGGAACGCGAAGATCAAATGAAGCAGAAGTACCCTCACCTATTCTAGCAATTCTCAAATCTAGCTTTCAAACAGAATTTCGGGACGAAATTCCCTCTAACGGGGGGATGATGTCACAACTGTAAATTTTGAGCCACGTAATCTATACATTCAAGTTAATGTGAATCAGAAACTTCAAGTAAATACATTACGCAAGTACTACAAGTAGTCATCAAACAATTGGAAAACCCTAGAAGTTCTTGTTAAGTCTATTTTGGACTAGAACTTCCTTATTGGATCCAAATGGACCAATAAGTTTCCAATTGGACTATCATGGGCTTAGAACCCTAGTTGGGCTCTAATTGGACCCACTCTTATTTATTTTAACATTTTAGGTCATGTTGGGCCTATAATGAAATGAATTGAAAGCTTTGATACATGAATAACCTAAACTAGTCCAATAAAAATATAAAAATCATACTACATTCTCTTAAGCATAAAACACACTCTAACTAACTCAAATATTGGGCTTAAGGGCCAAAAGGCCCAAAAATCTTTTTTTTTTTCCTTCACATTCTCGGCCCAAAGGCCCAAACCCAAGAGGATAAGAAGAGAAGTTGACTTTGGTTGCCACCTCACTATTACCCATAGGACTTCCATGCATTACTTCCCATGCTTCCATGCATATCACTTCAAGATCACATCTCTTCTTCTCTCCTCTCTCACTCTCGGCCATACACACATACACCCACCAAAAATCTCTCAAACACTCTCTAGATCACTCAAGAACATCTCTCCCCCTCCATCCAAAATCTCGAAAATTTGGAAGCATTCAAGAAGGTTCTTCCACAAAATTCTTCATCTAAGGTAAGGTTTTTCTTGGATCTATGACTTGTATTCTTTATTTATCAAAAATATCCTCCTAATCCATGCAAAAATCGTGATCTTGCACCCTAGAACCATCTCAAACTCGAGATCTTCATCAAAGGGAGCTTAGGCCAAAAATCACTTCATTTTCCTTCCATTTTTCCTTGCAAAACCGAGTCAACACCCCAAGGTGAGATTCATACCCCTATTTCCTGTTTTTATGAGTTTTGTGGGGGGGGGGGGGGAATACAAGTGAAAGTGTAGATCTATATGTGTTTGTATGCCTTGTATGATTTCCATGCTTATATGTATGCTTATATGTGTTTTAATGTTGGATCTAGCCATTAAACCCCTCAAAACCGAGATATAACTTATGTTTTATGATTTTAGCTTCAAATATATTTCTACATATAAAGTGATACAAGAAAAATAGCTAAGTGGTTAGCAACAATTTTCTTTAAGCTAAAAACACACCTTTTGGGCCAAAAATGTGAAAAATACAAAATTAAGGGCCCAAATTGACATTTCACAGATTCTGATGGATGAAATGTGCCAAAACAGTTTCCATAAAACTATTTCTGGAATTTTATTCAATTAGAGGATTAAAAACATAAATTTCAAGCTTATTGGGCTAAAAATGAAAATTTCGGCCCAAGGAGGCCCATCATGCGAATTTTTCTGTTTTGGAGGGCCAAAACTGCGAATTTCTGTAAAACAGTGGACTATAAGTGTCCCAAATCCTTTTCAAAGGTTTAAAATGCTTTTTAAATTTAAAAAGGACCAAAGTTGCAAAAATTTTCCAATTTGGGCCAAAATTGTCAAAATTGCGAAAAGAAGGGCTAAAACCGAGAAAAACTGCATTTTCAGGGACTTAAACTGTTTTCTATGAAAAATATGCTGGAAAATATTAATTTCAATAATTTTTGGTGTTAAAATGTCAAGAAAAATAGTTTAAGGACCAAACCGGGAAATATTACAATAAAAGGGTTGAAAATGTAATTTTTACAAATAATGAGGGGCTGAAAACAGAAATATTTCAAGGCTAATTCAATATGTACAATTTGATCAAATAATGACACCTCGACTATCGACGAAATACAACTCATTACAATACCAAAAGTCGTTGTTAAACGAATTGGCTCGGTCTCGAGCCAATGGAAATCTACAACTACTAACTCTTCGACACTACGAATCATACAAATAACGTTTGGTAATACATATACATACGAGTGTGCACAGACGTCTACGCACCATCTTCGGGCCCCAAAAGTGTAAAATCTTGCTTGTTGGGCCTAGCTAGCCCAATGACCTGATCTTAAGGCCCGAAGACACATATTTTCTACGAAGTGTTGAGTTTCACCGACTTGGCACAACGTAGAGTGACTTTCAATGGCTTGTACCACTGGTCCCCAAGGGTCCTTGGTATTGCTAGAAGAGTCTGCATATTTTACGAGGCGGGTCGGGGACCCCTCGCACGCATATTTTCCCCAACCGGTTAATGGAGTCACTGGGGTCTTCGTGACCTCTTTCTCTTCGGATGTGGGACTACACCTTGTCCGGGCGATTGGATAACGCGATTAGTACTGACGACGCCTTCGGGAATCGTTAGTATATCTACAAACTGGGCGTTTGCGTAACGCGGGTTTGTAGTAAATAATCTTGCTCGAGAACCTTCCAACGTCGCCTGGGACTGACACTGCTATCTTCGTAATGGTTTCAACGCAACTTAATGGATTCCAAAGGAACTAGGGGAACATCGGGTTTTCCTAGGGTTTTCAATACATACAGATTTGAAATGCATACATCTTCAATGAACATTTTTTTTTTACAAGTATAGAAACAAACAAGCATACCTATGGATCTTCACAAACGTTTTCAAAAGCTTTTCTTTTCAGAAAATATCGGATTTTCTGGTGGTTTTTCAAGCAATACAAACATTCGATTTCAAACACTCCTTATGAACTCACCAACATTTCATATGTTGACGTTTTTCAAAATACCTGTATTCTCAGGGAACCAGTGAATCAAGGGAAATCATATTCAGTGACGGTTGCAGTTTATTTTCGAATGAATGGAACAAATTAATTTTTGGGAATGTAATGTTTTAAACAATGTATGACATGTAAACACTACTGGTTGTAATATGAAATGAATGGTGACGAATGTTGTTATGTTTCATATATATTCAATGTTATGGTATGCAATTGAGTCACGACAGCCCCCGGACGTTTCCGCCGTCTGGTTCGGGGGTGTGACACTGAATTTGTTAGAACTTCCTTAGAGCAACTTTGAGATAATAGCCAATCGAGTGATTCACTTACTTTCTCCCCCTGAGCACTAGATTGGTGGTGGAAAAAATAGTCAGATTCGATGAAGTCACAGTCCATGGTGACATGGACTCGATGAGTAACAAGGTTGTAGCAACGATAGCCCCTTTGATGGACACCTTACCCAACGAAGACACATTTTTCCGCACATGGAATAAGTTTATTTCGATTAGTCTTGGGGATATGAATGAATACTCAACAGCCGAAGACACGAAGTGGTAAGTTCATACTGGGTGGAACTGTTACTTGGGTGGCTAGGACATTTAATGGGGTTTTATTTCCAAGAATTTGAGTTGGGAGACGATTTGTAAGGTATGTTGATGTAGCAAGAGCTTCTGGCCAATAAGAATGAGGGACCCGAGATTCAATCATAATGGCACGAGTTTTTTCAAGTAGTGTACGATTTTTCCGTTCTGTGGTACCATTTTGTTGAGGAGTGTTAGGACACGTAGTTTGATGGATAAGGCCATTTTCTTGAAAAAAGGTTTTCATTGTTTTGTTCACAAATTCTGTTCCGTAATCAGAACGGAGGATCTTTATTTTTTTTTCCAAATTGAGTCTGAATCATTTTATAAAACATAAAAAAGATTTCAGGGACTTCTGATTTATGTTTCATGAAGTATATCTAGTTCATTCGGGAAAAATCATCCACAAATGAAACAAAGTATTTAAACATACTATTGGTGCTATTTGGGGCTGGGCCCCAAACATCGGAATGGATTAGTGAAAAAACAGAATCAACTCTAGTATTGCTTTGATTAAAGGAGGCCCTATGAGTTTTTGCTAGAATGCAGGTTTCACACTTCTCATGAATGGAGTTATTTAAAAAAAAGGCTAAGAAACAAAATTTTAAGATAGCTAAAGGAAGGATGACCCAGACGTCTATGCCATAACCAAAGTTGTCTTTCAGTTGTTCCATGAGCAAGCATAGCATGTCCCTTGTGAACTACTTCATCAACATAGTAGAGACCTCCTCGTTCAGTACCACGCCCAATGATCTCCTTTGTACGAATGTCCTGCAACACGCAAAATGTTGGATACTTAAGCACCACACAGTTGAGCTGTTTTGTTACTTGGCTAATAGATAATAATTTTGAGGATAAAGAGGGAATGTATAAACAATTGTTTATCTTCATTTTGTTTGAAAAAGTGATAGATCCTCCCCCTTTGACTTCAACAATTTCGCCACTAGCAGTCTTGATATGGGATTTAGATTGAGGTGACAAAGTACAAAAATCTTTAGAATCATAGGACATGGTACCCGTAGCCCCACAATCAAAAATCCAGTTTTTCGAGATTCTCGAGTGAGAGGAGGTCTGAACATGGCAGGCTCTTGTGTTTTCATTGGGTTTATTAGGGCCCTCTCGGTTAATACTATCAAAAAGGGAAGCATTTGGGGGAAAAATTTAAAGTTAATAAGAGAGGGGTTTGAGGTGTAATTCTCAAACCCTTTACCTATGAGTTTTTCATCGGAGGTCACCGCCATTCCCCCAAATCCCTTGCTACTTTCTTGTTGCCCTTTTTCAATCAGTTCTCCTTCCACACTTGTCGCCGAAGCACCTTTTCCATTAGACCTGAACCGCTGGTTGCTCTTTTGCTTATGACTGTCTCCCCACCACTCTGGGTAGCCAACAAGTTTGAAACATTGCTCTTTGGTGTGTTTTTTCATTTGGCAATGGGTGCAATATAATTTTGATTTGTCTTCTTTTTTCCTTTGGTCGGAACTTTACTCTTTGTGTCAAGTCTTTGGCAGCCAAACCCACCCCAATTTCTGTCGAGTCACTATCAGAGGGACTTAATTTTAGTATATTAAGTCTGGAAACTTCCCTCCGTATTGTGGCATATGCTGTTTCTATAGTCGGAAGAGGGTCCTTTTTCAGAATATCTCTCTTGACTGGTTCCATCTTGTCATCAACCGCAGTAAGTAACTGATAAAGTCTTTGCTCTTGAGTCTTCTTATTTTAGATTTGAATGTCTTTTGGGTCCTTCATTGGATTTGGGTCTCTCCTATCAATAGACATCCAGATGCTTTGTAGTTTATTCCACAAGTCTTCCAAAGTATTTGATCCTTGTCTGAGTGAATTTGCTTTCTTGTGAAGATCAAATACCTGCAACGAGTCTGTTCCAGAGCCGTATGTGGTGGCTAAACTGTCCCAAAGGGCTTTTGTGGTTGGATACTATGAGACATTATTCACCAAATTGGATTCGAGATTCTGGATAATCCAAGTAAAAACGCATTGATCATCTTGTTCCCATCGAGTATATGTTGTGTCTGTTTTTGAGGGAGGCAAGGGTTCCCCTGTAATGTGAGAACTTCTACCCCTACCTCCAATGGCTTTCTTCATCAGGGTTGCCCATAGAGCATAGTTGTCACCACCGAGTTCAATCCCAATGGATAAATTCTCGGAGTTAGTTGTTGTTAGTTGTGCTCCGAGACCATTTCTCAGAAGTGCGGCAATCTGGATCATCAATTCATCGGGGATTTGAGTGACAACTTCTTCGGTGTTGGGCATTTTTTTTGAAAATTGGTCGGAATTCCCAGGATTAAACACGCTCTGATACCATCTTAGTTTGGTATACAGAGGGTTTGTTATTCTTTTATTATATATTTCTTTTTTTCAAAAAACAAATACAAGCCAATATAAGGAGGAAACAGGAGCCTAAACAAAGGAAACAAATAAACCCATCGGCAAGAGGAGATTATGGATAGTTGTGAGATCCTCAATAAAGTTGATCAATATTTGACCCCAGCAATTACTCTGTGATTTGTGTTTTCTATTTTTGTTAGAATATTCTAACAATATATTCCCAAAAATAACTAAGTTATGATGAAAGTACCCTCATTTCCTCCCATTTTCTTATTCCTCATACCAATATGTGTAACACCCCGAGATTCAGGTGCATTTCCTTCACCCTTATTCTTTGTCAATTGGTCATGATTAGTCCTTGAGTGGAGGGAACCTAGCAAGTGAGTACGTTGGGCGTACCAGAGGGGTACGTTGCGTGTACTCATGCGCTTAGTTTGGACGCGGAGTCGCCAAGGTACGTTGGGCGTACCCAGACTTACCCCGGGCGTACCCGGCCCAGGTGCAAAAACCCTAATCCGTCTTGTGCACTATTTAAAGGGTGCTAAGGCTCATTTCTCAGCCTCCATATCAGTGAGTGAAACCCTAAGAGAGAGCCTCCCATCGTCCTTAGTGTGTGTGAGTGTTATTGGAGCTAATTGTGCTTTGGTGACTTAGTGAAGAAGAAGGAAATGAGCTATTGGAAGCTAAAGCTTGAGGTGCCATTTTGGATTTGAGATCTACAGAGAAAGGGGCTACACTTAGAGGTATAAAGTTCAAAACTTTCCTCTTCTTTTGGTTGTTGTTAGTGTCTAAGTCCATAACTATTTTGGTATGTACTTGACCCGATGGTGCATGGTCCTTTTGGGTTGCCTTCACCAAAGCAACTTGATAGGATGAATTATAGAGAGAAAGGATTAAATATGATTTATTAATATATTATGGGAATAATATATTAAAGGAGAAATCATATTGTTTAATTAATATTAGTCAATAATTAATTGGTAATTAGTTTTGTGACTAAAAGAGATTAATTAAACTTAAGGGACTGGAATTGTAATTATAGGATAATTGCAATTTGGGCCATGGATTGTCTTGAATCAAGGGGTGGACGAATTCTATGGGGAAACCCATAAGGAAATCGTCCACGGGCTTGATTAAAGGAGTTTATGGGTTGCTTAGGGCTTAAGCAACCAAATTAGGGTTTCCTTGTTAGATAACCCTAATAGCCTCACTATATATAGAACCCTTAAGGCTCAAAAACGTGGGGAACTTCTTTTCTAGGGTTAGAACACGTTTTGGGCCGCCTCTAACCTCTCTCCTCTTCATCCTCTTGCTTATGGTGTTTGTGAGCCATTAGAGGAGTGACACTTGTGACTCTAAGCCTTCCAAAGTCAATTCAAGGAGATTTGGGATTGTTATTACTACATAACAATCAAGGTAATATTATACACCTATTCTTATGTTAATATGATTACTGATATGCTAGAATTAGGGTTTATAGTCTTGGATTCAAAGCATGTACAATAGAGAAACCTAGATCCAAGCATTAGGGTTTGTATGAGCACATAAGATGTCTTATGACTAAAACCCATCAGTGGTATCAGAGCCTAGATTGGTTTCTATTGTATTGATGCTTGTATAACTGGAAAATTCATTTTTTGGGTTTCTGGAGGCTGGACTCGCCGAGTCCATGGCTGAACTCGCCGAGTCCATGCAGACTCGCCGAGTCCAAGTCTGACTCGACGAGTCAACTCGTCAGATGGAGGGTACTTTGGGATTTCTTGCTGTTTTTGCTTATGGATAGTTACCTTATCATGTTAGATCATTATTAATCCGATTATATGATATATTTGACTATAATTTTGATCTAATCGAAGATATTTATCAATGAATAAGATAATTGTTTCCTTATAAGATAATTGATTAATTATTTTGAGTAAATTGATAAATTGTTTTGCAAGAAATCATTAAATAAATCAAATATGGATAATTATGTGATTAAATGTTAATTTGAATTATCTGTTATTTGATCCTTGTTGTTATGAAATGTTTCATATTTTGCCCTTTAGGTTTTATAGTTTAAATTTGAACCCAAAAGTTTTGTTGTTTTGAAATTTAAATAGTTGAAACCCTAATGTTTTGAAAAAGGTTTCAAAACTTGCCCTCAAGTTTTGGAATTTAAATTTTGATTAAATGGTTTAATTTTGATGTATATTTAAATTCTAAACCCTAATGTGTTGAAATGTTTCAAAACTTGCCCTCAAGTTTTGGAATTTAAAAGTTGATTAATAGTTTAATTAGGAATGTTAAATTCTAAAACCCTAGCATAGTTTTGAAAAAGTTCATATCACACCCTTATGGTTTTATTAATTAATTAAGGTGTATAATTAAAAGAGGTTTAATAAATCCATAAAAGTTTAGGTCTACATTTTAATTGAATTAAAGGTATAATTGTTAAATTAGACCACCTAGTATTTTGAAAGTATAAAATACACCCTATACTATATATAACATTAAAAGTCTAACATTATATATATGTATGAGTAAAAGTCAGTCTTACCGTTAGTAGACCTCATTCACGAAGCTGGTCTATAAGGGGTGTTTAAGGAAATTGCCTATAAAATGGCGATTGAATGGGTATCCACTCTTACCCACCGCACTCTTGACTAGTGGAGGGTCGTTAGCCGAACGGGTAGGATAGGACGAAACCTTCCATTATAAGTATAATGAATTATTAAAGTAACTAAATGTTTTCATAAAATTCCCAATCTTAGTTACTTAGGCAAAAGTGAATTGATGCAATTCCATGAAATTACACTTTGTGCCCTTGCGAAGACGTTAGTGGAGCGTGTGTGGTTTACCGGCATACTAAATGGTTCTAAGCAAAGGTAGCAAAGGGTGACTCAATGTTTGTCATAGTTCGGTGGAGCGTGTGTGGTTTACCGGCACATCGAATAGGTGACTGTAACATGTGAGGGCACCATGTAAGTTTGCATGGTTATTCACACCCGCTTTGTGATCCTCGGCATCCCAGTCACAAACAAGAGGGGCATATTTAGATATAAACATGCCATTGAAAGTTCAATGTATCTCAAAGGATCTAGGAGTTTTCATAGATTTAAAAACTTAAATTTCTTTTTCTTTTTTCATGGTGGAAATTAGTGAATCGTCATTCACTTACCTTCAAATGTTCTGCAATTTGGGTTACGACATCCCTCTCCCGAGTTGTAGAATATTGTGTTGGGTCCTAGCCTTAGTATCTCATTTGGGTGATTTGCTAAGGACTCAATCAATCAACTAACTTGAATTCATTTTCTCCCGTTTTGTAGATATCAAAGTTTGACAACTATGATCTTCTCAAATCCCGTGGAACAAGCATTCCACATGAAGATGATATTCCACGATTCGATCGAGGAACAAGAAATCATGCTTCACTTCCTCCTCCTCCTCCAATTATTCTCCCTAACCCACAAGATTGTAAAATTGAAAGGTTCAATATCACTCAAGCCCTTTTGGCAAGTAAACATAAAGAAGGAAAGTCGGTCTGTGCACACGTCCTAGGGATGAAGTCGCACATTGATAGACTAAGAATGTTGGGATCCGTTGTCTGTGAGGAAATGGCTGTTGATTGGGTTCTTCAGTCACTTCCTAGCTCATATAGTGAGTTCGTAAGAGAGTACTATATGATGAACCGGGACGTGGCCCTTATAGATCTCACCTATATGCTTATTGCTGCTGAATCAGCAATGGTTTGGCGCAATAGAAAAGAAAAGTTGATTGGTGAATCTGCCTTCAAGACCTCCATGGAGATAGACAATGGCAACAAAAGACATGCCATGATCAAAAAGTGTGATCATAAGAGAAAGGCAATGGCTGAAGTAGTTCCATGTCCTGTTCCAAGAGAGTCAATTTGCTTTTATTGCCAAGAGAAAGGGCATTGGAGACGAAACTGCCCTATTTAACTAAGAGATCTAAGAGATGGGAGAGTCAAAACATATGGCTCTGCTTTAGGTAATATCCATTGACTAACTCTTTTAAGTTTCTATTCTAGATTCTTAAAACATAATGTGATAAGATTACAATTGATGTTTTGTAGGACCGAAGAAAAGAAAGGAAGCTTAAAGGAAGAAGTGAGCAGAATCTAACCATGAAGGAATGGATTTCGATCGTATTTCTCGAAGATTAGATTCTTAAGCTACTACTTAGAGTTAGATTTAGATTGCTAAGAAAGATGTATTAGCATAAGTTTTTCAATGAATTGCATTGTAAGGACAAATTTTTCCGCAATAAAATAAATTTTGATTTTAAATTTTATTTATTTATCCTTGCAATGGCATGTATGAAAAATTGATGTTAAAATGTTTCTATTATTAACAATAATGGATTTGGTTCTTATTATGTTATTTATGGAAAGTTGAGAATTTACAAAATAGGGAGAGTTTCTCATCGCCCAAAGTTTCAATTGGACAGAAATTTGGAATCACGCAACTTGGTTGCACGATAAATGAGAAATTTCATATTTGGAAATTAGACAAATTCATTGACAAAGTGTCAAGTGAAGCGCTAAGAGATCGAGCACACAATGTTGCGTGTTGATCAAGTTCACCATAAGAGTAACAAATATATTCATCATGATTTACTAAAGGTTTAGTAAATGTGATTATACTTACAAGATTAAGTGTAATTCTGAATTGATTAAAGGGTTTAGATCAATAGCAGAATGAATAAGAAGAATCAAGTAGGCAGAAAGATAAAAGTTTCTCCATTCTAAGAAGAAGGGAGAGTAGATTTTATGCTTTATGATAGGTCTTAATGATTAAGAACCATATCTCAATTGATCCTCTAAGTGAGTCTTAGTACAATTGTATGTTTAAGAAGAGGAATCAAGGATTGAAGAAATGGTTAAATCAAAAAGTCAATCATACTTCGTTCAATTAACAAGTCTTAAAGTTAAGATTGTGACAATGAGTGAAAAGTATTAAGAAGGTTTATAACATTCATCAATTGTGGAAAGTTGTGATGTCTTGGATAAGACAAAGACCAACTAGTACCAAAGTTATGAAGTGTTTTGTCTTGATAAAAACTACACTAACTCTTGAATATTTGTTTGTCAAGAAATGCTTATTAACAAGAGAATTGTATATGTCAAGGAGTCAGTGGGAGTCCTAATAGTCTTGAAAGGTTTCAAGAACAAATCAAATAAATCTTATCGATCATCACTAGCACACGAGTTGAGGCTTACAACCTATCGTGTTGACATTATTTTGTTTCTGTGCCAATCCAATCGAGTTAATTATGCATGTGAGTCCTATGAGTTCTCATTTGAATGCATAAAAGGCAAGGACCTTGATCAATGGAAAGTACATTGATAAGAAAAGGTGAGCTGCTTAACTACTTGGAAGACATGGTGGGCAGCTGTGCTACCATAAGGCAAGAAATCAAGATTAAGAAAGTTCGGTCCATATGAGTTTGAATTTGTCGTAAACTTTGGTTTTAACAAATTCACATGGATAGGAACACATACACCATTTAAATCTAAGTGTCATAAGATTTCCTCCTTCATGAAAATGATTGTGAGGAAATGCTTTCACTAAGAAAGATTTTAAGAAGATAGTGATTGTAAAATTGCATTCTCGAATTCGATTATGGTTACGGTATCCCTTTCCATAATTTGAATTGTGAGGTTTGGCAATTAGTCTTAAGTGTTTAGACACACATATGAACTATCGAAGGCAAATGTGTATAAGTTCAAGAAACCTTGATAAAAGATTATCAAAGCACTAAGTATTAGAAACATGAACTTAAGAAATTCAATAAGCATTGTTTTTCTGAAAGTTAAGATGTTTATGAATACATGTCGAAGCTAGTGGGAGCATAAGTGTTATGTTTATTAATAATCATCAAGATAGTGGGAGCATAAAAGTTATGATTGTATGATTATTAAGGAAAGTATTGCAAGTTTAGCAATATTAATTATAGAAAACAAGAGTCATACTTTGCAAAGTTGGAATAGTTGAAGAGTTGTTTTGCTATAATTAAGGGAGAGAATATTATGCTTCATTTCAAATCTAAAGGTTTAGGTTGAGAAATGTTAATAAAATTTAGTCAAAGGTACAAAGTGTGTTCTTAAAATTTCGATTATGATTACGGCATCCCTCTTCACTATTCGAATTTTGAGAACATAGCAAATAAAACATTATGCGTCGTGTCCCATACGCTTCGGGTATAGGATCGATTGCAAATGCTTTAATGTTTGACCATTCTAAATTTTCCAAATGTCGAGCACATTTAGAGGGAAAAAGGACTAGAATCGGTTTAGACTAAAATAATTAAACAACTATCAAAGGACAATCCAAGTTCGACGAGGATTGGTCGCTTGTGAGTAGTTGGAAGTATAGTATTGGAAAATATGGAAATGTTTCCATATTGGATGGACCATATCAACATCATTACGAATAGATAAGATTCTATTAAGAATGAGTTGTCATATGGAACATATGGAAGTGTGTCCATATTGGGAATTGAATATTGAGAAATCTATGATTAGATTAGAAACTTCTATGCAAAAGGATGTTCAAAGAAAGTACTTTGAGTAAGAAGACATCACATCTATGGAATTGTCTTGTAACAATCTCCGATAGAAGACTTTGTAATATCATTGACAATAGTCTTTGTGACTTTGGTGCATTAACATTACAAAAGAGATCATTGCATAAAATGTTAGAATCTAGCATATTCTATAAGTAGCAAGAATTTGATATTCTTTCACTTATGAAAAGGATTTGGAGTTGTGAAATGAGAATGATTGGAAATGTGTTCAATGTGATCTATTTCACAAAGTAAGAACCATAGGTAAACATTGTGTGCATGCTAGGAGCATGGGACAAGTGTTGTAATTCAAGTAAGAAGTTGATTACCCGAAACTACAAATAATGAGTAATCAATATGGTGATAAATAAAAGGTGTTTTATTTATGCTCAAAGGGTTGAGGCCGTATGGGATTAGTATTATTCTTGTGTTTCACATTTGCATGTTTTGACTTCCAGAATAATTGAGTTTATTAAGAATAATCGAATTATTCAAACGGGCCACAGTCGTTCATATGTTGGAAGTAGATATGAATGAAGACTGTCGTGAATTGGTGTGTGGATTGTCTAAAAGAGTATTAGACATAAGCAAATGTTTGCTGCAACGTTCATGAGTGCTTATGAATGTGATTTGAGCATTGGATTAGACCCACGCTCACTTGGATCACTCCATGGATTGTATCACGAGTGATTGGTGAGACGATAACATCTTATATTCTTGAAACCGAGATGTGTGAGTTGTATCTTGCAAATCGGTTGCACATTGATAATATGTAAATGCACCAGTAACTTGGTGTTATAGAACATATTGTTGTGTGTGATGCGGTGCGTGAGTGCAAGCGAGCATTGTATCAAAGTTTATCCATCCCTTTTATTCAAAGTAGGATAAAAGCGATATCTTTGGGCCCCTCGATGATTTTGTGATGAAAAACGTAAATGCTCGGCCGGGCTAGGGCTAATTTGATTTGTTCAATTAGTCAGTCGTCATAAATCGGAAATCGAGATATAGTACAAAGAGAATGATTTGAAATCATATCACATATGATATCTAGAATGGAGGAATATATGATCCCTTATCTAAGGACACGCGTATTTGATATGATCAGAGTTGACAGCGGCTTTGGAAAGCTACGATTGCAGATCGGGATCCGAAGTTATACGCAGAATAGTTGTTAGACTTATCCAAGTGGGAGACTGTTGGATTAGTGTCTAAGTCCATAACTATTTTGGTATGTACTTGACCCGATGGTGCATGGTCCTTTTGGGTTGCCTTCACCAAAGCAACTTGATAGGATGAATTATGGAGAGAAAGGATTAAATATGATTTGTTAATATATTATGGGAATAATATATTAAAGGAGAAGTCATATTGTTTAATTAATATTAGTCAATAATTAATTGGTAATTAGTTTTGTGACTAAAAGAGATTAATTAAACTTAAGGGACTGGAATTGTAATTATAGGATAATTGCAATTTGGGCCATGGATTGTCTTGAATCAAGGGGTGGACGAATTCTATGGGGAAACCCATAAGGAAATCGTCCATGGGCTTGATTAAAGGAGTCTATGGGTTGCTTAGGGCTTAAGCAACCAAATTAGGGTTTCCTTGTTAGATAACCCTAATAGCCTCACTATATATAGAACCCTTAAGGCTCAAAAACGTGGGAAACTTCTTTTCTAGGGTTAGAACACGTTTTGGGCAGCCTCTAACCTCTCTCCTCTTCATCCTCTTGCTTATGGTGTTTGTGAGCCATTAGAGGAGTGACACTTGTGACTCTAAGCCTTCCAAAGTCAATTCAAGGAGATTTGGGATTGTTATTACTACATAACAATCAAGGTAATATTATAAACCTATTCTTATGTTAATATGATTACTTGTATGCTAGAATTAGGGTTTATAGTCTTGGATTCAAAGCATGTACAATAGAGAAACCTAGATCCAAGCATTAGGGTTTGTATGAGCACATAGGATGTCTTATGACTAAAACCCATCAATTTCTAGGGTTAAAAACCCCAAAGGTGGAGACTTTAAGAGTGTAAGGTGCTCCATGGTCCGAGATCTGTCCCTTTTCAGTGGTATTAGTGATTTAGAACCATAAAATTTCCATCTTGGTTGTTAGTTTGAGGTCATGCTTGAGTAATAAGCCTTCTAGAGTTAGAGGATGGAATATTATGGGAGTCGGTGGCTTGTTCAGCCATGCAAAGGCTTAAAGTCATCAACTTCATGGATTAAGAGGCTTAGATGTGGTCAGATATAGAAATTGGACGTGGATCTTAATTGTTTAAGACCTCAAGAGCTAAAGGGCTGAAGCTGGGGAGTACGTCGGGCGTAATCCCAGTACGCGCCGCGTACTGGGTGGCGTTCCCCGATTCTGAGATGCAGCCAAGTACGCTCAGCGTACACATCTGGTACGCGCAACGTAACTCGAAAAGTTGACTTTTGGTTGACTTTTAGGGTATGGTCTATTGTGGGGCCTTTTGAGTTATGAGAGGGGTAAAATGGTCTTTTACCCTTCTGAGAGTGTCATAAGAGGACATAGTCTAGCCTTTGAGAGTTATATTAAATAGGGTATTTATTTCATATGATTAGGCGGAGGCTAGACCAGCGTTTACCGAGTCAGAGATTTACCGAGATACTAGAGGTGAGTCTTCTCACTATACTTTACCTAGAGTGGTAACAGGGTTATGTGTCAGTATATTTTAGAGTTATGTGCCAGTGTATTTGCATGCTATTTATGTATGATAATTGTTGTGATATGTGATATGCATGATTCAGAGTTTACAGAGCTAGGACCAGTAGGTCCATGGAGTTAGGACCTTTTGGTCCACAGAGTTAGGGCCAGAGGGCCCACAGAGAGTTGGGACTAGAGGGTGCCACTGAGACACATTGACCAGAGGGTCAAACAGAGTTATAGCCTCGAGTGGCTAAAATGTGTTAGAGTGGTATTTTGGGGAACTCACTAAGCTTTATGCTTACAGTGTTACGTGTTATGTGTTTCAGGTACCAGTGATGACCGCGGGAAGGCGCCGACATTATTCGTACACACACACATGGGATTTTATGTATTTCGATCTTGGGGAATGTTTTGTGAAACAAGGATATGATACAATGACATTTTATTAATAAATGTGTTTGAAAATGCGAAAAATTGTTTTAATTTTTACGGTGTTACAAGTTGGTATCAAAGCCTTGGTTTGAGGGATTCAGGTGCACCTTTGGGCGTATCTAAACTCAAACTAAGGATTTGAGGAAATTTCGATAATAAAATAGTTTTCAAAAGAGTAAAAAGAGCTTTCGAGAAAAAACAGAGCAGAGTCGTGTGTACGAACAGCCAGCGCCCGAACGGTGATTTTCCAAAATACCATTACAATAAGTGATGTGAGATATGATATGATATGTTATATGATGAGTTATATTATGCATGCTAGAGTAGACTAGGTATTCTTATTAGGACTAGAGTGGCCTGATATGTGATGCCTTAGTCTAGGAGTCTTGCTGCTAGGAATGCTTCAGAGTGTTTAGATAGCAGCAAGGAGGTTATGAGGGATCTGCTAGCGAGTATCATATGATTAGAGAGAGTAGAGTACTTGGGATTTGGGACTCTGGGAGGAGGACTTGGGGTGAATGATGATGCAGTGTGGACGGGAGTATTGGGCCCGTACTACTGAAGACACCGGGTCAGTGCACAACCCAAGTAAGAATCCTTGGAGTACCAAGGAACAAGTAGGGTGGAGTATTCGAGTGTGAGTATACTCGAGCGAGTTCCTGATATTTTTATGTTGTATTTTAGAGAGAGAGAGAGGGAGGGAGATCATGGTTGGGACACGCCACACACCAGAGAGCAGCGGTACGAGTGACGAGGAGATCCATAGGATCATCCATGAGGAGGTGGCTGCGGCCATCAGGGCAGAGATACCAGAGATGTTCGGGTCTATCAAGACCACACTGATAGAGACATTTGATGAGAGATACGTTGCTCTTTCTGAGGCTGTTGTTGCTGCGGCCACTACAGCTATAGCTGCGACTAGGCCGCAAGGTGGTGATGCGTTGCTGTTCCGAAAGTTCAGCAACACAAAACCACCGGAGTTTGACGGGACCTAGGACCTGATTGCGGCGATGAGGTGGATTTTATACATAGAGGGGTGTTTCTTTACTTGCTCATCTCCAGAGCATTTGATAGTCTGATTCGCGCTGAACCAGCTTCGCTTTGGAGCGAAGGAATGGTGGAAGTTTGAGACGGCACACTATACGCCTGCTGAGATTGCTGCAGTGACCTGGGAGAGGTTCACTGCTATGTTTCGGGATGAGTATGTTCCCCAGGTAGAGAGGAAGCATTTGGCCCAGGAGTTTCTGACCCTCAAGCAGGGCACTGAGTCTGTTACAGTGATTACGAGGATGTTCTGCCCAGAGCACGTGTCCTCCGAGCAGGCACGTATGAGCCGATATCTGAGCATTTTGAGGTGGGATATACGAGAGTTCGTGGCGAACTCGACGTACCGGACATTTGCCGAGCTTCAGGCAAATGCCCGGAAGAAGGAGATAGAGCTAGAGACCCAGGCGAGGGAAGAGGCTGAGTCTCAGGGGAGGGATCGACGACCGGTGCAGTCTCATCCGGTAGCCAAGCGGGCCAAGCCCGCTGATTCGAGATCAGGGAGTCAGAGGGGCCGCACTTGTGGCAAGTGCGACAAGAGCCACGATGGGGTGTGCAGAGTAGGGTCTTGCTACAAATGTGGCAAGGAGGGGCATATGGCTAAGGATTGCCCCAAGGGGTTTGCAGTATGTTTTCACTGCAACCAGACCGGACACCGGAAGGCAGAGTGTCCACAGCTGCGGGAATCAGCACATGGGGCATCTCAAGGATTTGCCCCTACTACTATCAGAGCTACTGAGAGCCGGACAGTGAAGGCCGAGGCACCGAAGGCACGAGGGAGAGCCTTTCAGTTGACCGCGGAGGAGGTCCGCGCAGCGCCCGATATCGTGGCTGGTATGTATTCTTTCGTGTAATTATTTTGATATTGAGATATTGTGCTTATATTATGTTATGCGTAGGTACTTTTCTTGTGAGTTATGTACCTGCCTTGGTGTTATTTGACTCGGGTGCGAGTCGGTCTTTTGTATCTTTGGCTTTTAGTCAGCACATCAGTGTTAGTCGTGAGGCGTTGAGTCGACCTCTGAGAGTTTCCATAGCTGACGAGAGGGCGGTGTATGCCACAGAGGTGATCCAAGGGTGTGCACTCGAGATTTTCGGTGTTAAATTCCCGATTGATTTAGTTCCTATTCCGATGGGAGATGTCTGTGTCATCGTGGGCATGGACTGGTTGAGCAGATTTGGAGCGGTTATCGAGTGCGAGCGACAGTTGGTGACCATACAAGACCCTAGTGGGGGAGTTCTTACGGTGTACGGCGGGGGTACCCGTTCTGGGTCAGCATTTTGTTCAGCCGCTAGAGCGAGACAATGTCTACAACAGGGTTGTAGGGGCTTTGTAGCGTATGTGATGGATACGAGGGTTGATTCAGAGAGACCGAGGTCAGTTGATTAGGTTCCGATAGTGCGTGAGTTCCCGGACGTATTTCTAGAGGAGTTGTCGGGCGTGCCTCCCGTGAGGCAGGTGGAGTTCAGTATCGATTTGGTTTCGGGGGCCGCGCCTATCGCCAAGGTGTCCTATCGCCTTGCGCCTCCAGAGATGCAGGAGTTATCCTCACAACTTCAGGAGTTGCTGGGGAAGGGGTTTATTCGGCCGAGCAGCTCGTCGTGGGGAGCGCCTATCCTTTTTGTCAAGAAAAAGGATGGTTCACACCGGATGTGCATTGATTACCGGGAGTTGAACAAGCTGACGGTCAAGAACCGTTACCCGTTGCCGAGGATCGACGATTTGTTTGATCAGTTGCATGGAGCATCTTGGTTCTCCAAGATCGATTTGAGGTCTGGGTATCATCAGGTGAGGGTGCGAGATGAGGACATCCAGAAGACAGCGTTCAGGACTCGTTATAGACATTACGAGTTTGTGGTGATGCCTTTCGGGCTCACCAATGCACCGACGGTGTTCATGGATCTCATGAACAGAGTGTGCAGGCCGATATTGGATCGCTCGGTGATCGTATTCATCGATGAAATTTTGGTGTATTCGAGATCCAGAGAGCAGCATGAGAAGCATTTGAGGGAGATCCTCGGAGTTCTGAGATCGGAGAAGCTTTATGCCAAATTCTCCAAGTGTGATTTCTGGTTGCGAGAGGTCCAGTTCCTAGGGAACCTCCATAACCAGAAAGGGATATTGGTCGACCCGGCCAAGATTGAGGCAGTGATGAGTTGGGAGGTGCCGAGGTCACCCACCGAGATCAGGAGTTTCTTAGGGCTAGCAGGCTATTACCGGAGATTTATCAGGGATTTCTCCAAGATCGTTGTGCCACTCACCAGTTTGACCCGGAAGGGTGTTGCTTTTTCATGGGGCCCAGAGCAGCAGGCCTCCTTTGAGACACTTCGCCAGAGACTGTGCGAAGCCCCAGTTTTAGCCCTTCCGGAGGGATGGAGGACTTTGTGGTGTATTGTGACGCGTCGATATCGGGGTTGGGAACGGTACTGATGCAGAGAGGGCATGTGATAGCATACGCATCGAGACAGCTGAAGCCTCATGAGACGAGGTATCCCACCCACGATCTAGAGTTGGGGGCAATGGTGTTCGCCCTCAAGATCTGGCGTCACTATCTGTATGGGGTTCGGTGTACCATATACACGGACCACAAGAGCTTGAAGTACTTGATGGACCAGCCCAACCTGAATGTGCGACAGAGGAGATGGTTGGATGTGGTAAAGGATTATGACTGCGAGATCCTGTACCACCTGGGTAAGGCTAATGTTGTAGCTGATGCACTGAGCCGAAGGGCAGAGAGCGCCCCGATGTGAGATGTTTGTTTGAAATTGACAGTGATGACTCCGGTGTTGGACACCATTCGTGGGGCCCATGCTGAGGCCGTGAGATCAAAAAACCAGAAGAGAGAACGAGTTGTCGGGTTGGTATCGGAGTTCGTTACCGATAGTCGGGGGCTTATGACATTCCAGGGTCGTATCTGGGTACCGTTTTTGGGCGGGACGCGTACCATTTTGATGGAAGAGGCTTATCGATCGAAGTTCTCGATCCATCCTGGGGCCACTAAGATGTATTTGGACCTGAAGAGAGAGTATTGGTGGCCCTGTATGAAGAGGGATGTCGTGTGGTTTGTTGAGAGGTGCTTAACCTATCGTAAGGTTAAGGCCGAGCACCAGAGACCGCATGGTAAATTGCAGCTGTTGGAGGTTCCCGAGTGGAAGTGGGAACATCACCAAATTGTCGAGGACTTCTAGGGGAGTCGATGCAATTTGGGTGATTGTGGACAGGTTGACGAAGAGCACCCACTTCCTTGCTATCAGTGAGAGCTCTTCCGCTGAGAGGTTGGCAGAGTTGTACGTGAGAGAGGTGTTATCGCGACATGGAGTACCGATCTCGATCATCTCAGATCAAGATGTGCGTTTCACTTCCAGATTCTGGAAGAAATTTCATGAGGAATTGGGTACGAGGCTGCATTTTAGTACCGCATACCACCCACAAAATGACGGGCAGAGCGAGCGGACGATTCAGACGCTCAAGGACATGCTTCGGGCATGTGTATTGGACTTCGGAGGGAGTTGGGACACGTATCTACATTTGGCAGAGTTTTCCTATAACAACAGCCATCATTCTAGCATTGGTATGCCGCCTTTTGAGCTGTTGTATGGGAGGAGGTGCCAGACTCCCATTTGCTGGGGAGATGTAGGGCAACGTGTGATGGGTAATACAGAGATAGTACTTCAGACGACGGAGCAAATTCAGCAGGTCAGACATAGGTTGTTGACCGCTCAGATTCGCCAGAAGAGTTATGTGGATAGGCGTCGGTCCGAGCTTGAGTTTCAGGTCGGAGATTTTGTGCTCTTGAAGGTATCTCCTTGGAAAGGAGTGATCCGGTTCAGGAAGAGAGGCAAGCTAAGGCCCTGGTATATTGGTCCGTTTAGAGTGATCGCGAGGGTGGGCAGGGTAGCATATCGTTTGGAGCTACTTGAGGAGTTGGGGCAGATTCATGACACTTTCCACGTGTCTTGCGAAAGTGTATAGCCGATGAGTCGGCAGTGGTGCCATTGGAGGATATTCAGGTGGATGCGAGCCTGAATTATGCTGAGAGACCGGTGGCGATCAGGGATCGGAAGATCAAGGTTTTGAGGAACAAGGAAGTGTCTATGGTTTTGGTTCAGTGGCAATATCGGAAAGGGTCTGAGATGACTTGGGAGTCAGAGTCGGAGATGCGAGGGCAACATCCAGAGTTGTTCGAGGAATGAGACTTCGGGGGCAAAGTCTGGTTCTAGTGGGGGAGAATTGTAACACCCCGAGACTCAGGTGCATTTCCTTCACCCTTATTCTTTGTCAATTGGTCATGATTAGTCCTTGAGTGGAGGGAACCTAGCAAGTGAGTACGCTGCGCGTACTCATGCGCTTAGTTTGGACGCGGAGTCGCCAAGGTACGCTGGGCGTACCCAGAGTTACGCCGAGCGTACCCGGCCCAGGTGCAATAACCCTAATCCGTCTTGTGCACTATTTAAAGGGTGCTAAGGCTCATTTCTCAGCCTCCATATCAGTTAGTGAAACCCTAAGAGAGAGCCTCACATCATCCTTAGTGTGTGTGAGTGTTATTGGAGCTAATTGTGCTTTGGTGACTTAGTGAAGAAGAAGGAAAGGAGCTCTTGGAAGCTAAAGCTTGAGGTACCATTTTGGATCTGAGATCTACAGAGAAAGGGGCTACACTTAGAGGTCTAAAGTTCAAAACTTTCCTCTTCTTTTGGTTGTTGTTGCATGTGCCATTTCTAGGGTTAAAAACCCCAAAGGTGGAGACTTTACGAGTGTAAGGTGCTCCATGGTCCGAGATATGTCCCTTTTCAGTGGTATTAGTGATTTAGAACCATAAAATTTCCATCTTGGTTGTTAGTTTGAGGTCATGCTTGAGTAATAAGCCTTCTAGAGTTAGAAGATGGAATATTATGGGAGTTGGTGGCTTGTTCAGCCATGCAAAGGCTTAAAGTCATCAACTTTATGGATTAAGAGGCTTAGATGTGGTCAGATCTAGAAATTGGACGTGGGTCTTAACTGTTTAAGACCTCAAGAGCTAACGGGCTGAAGCTGGGGAGTATGTCGGGCGTAAGCCCAGTACTCGCCGCATACTGGGTGGCGTTCCCCGATTCAGAGATGCAGCCGAGTACGCTCAGCGTACACATCTGGTACGCGCAGTGTAACCCAGAAAGTTGACTTTTGGTTGACTTTTAGGGTATGGTCTATTGTGGGGCCTTTTGAGTTATGAGAGGGGTAAAATGGTCTTTTACCCTTCTGAGAGTGTCATAAGAGGACATAGTCTAGCCTTTGAGAGTTATATTAAATAGGGTATTTATTTTATATGATTAGGCGGAGGCTAGACCAGCGTTTACCGAGTCAGAGATTTACCGAGATACTAGAGGTGAGTCTTCTCACTATACTTTACCTAGAGTGGTAACAGGGTTATGTGTCAGTATATTTTAGAGTTATGTGCCAGTGTATTTGCATGTTATTTATGTATGATAATTGTTGTGATATGTGATATGCATGATTCAGAGTTTACAGAGCTAGGACCAGTGGGTCCATGGAGTTAGGACCTTTTGGTCCATAGAGTTAGGGCCAGAGGGCCCACAAAGAGTTGGGACTAGAGGGTCCCACTGAGACACATTGACCAGAGGGTCAAACAGAGTTATAGCCTCGAGTGGCTAAAATGTGTTAGAGTGGTATTTTGGGGAACTCACTAAGCTTTATGCTTACAGTGTTACGTGTTATGTGTTTCAGGTACCAGTGATGACCGCGGGAAGGCGCCGGCATGATTCGTACACACACACATGGGATGTTATGTATTCCGATCTTGGGGAATGGTTTGTGAAACAAGGATATGATACAATGACATTTTATTAATAAATGTGTTTGGAAAATGTGTTTGAAAATACGAAAAATTGTTTTAATTTTTACGGTGTTACAATATGGACTATGGCCTTCTATATATAGATGATTGCGAAGATATCATTCTTTTGCCTAACTTTGTTGCACAATATAAGGAAATCAAAGCCTACACAAAACTTGAAAAACGTCTTTGGCTAATGTTTTAGTAAAGAACTATAATTTCCCGAATAATATAACAATTTTGGCAATTTTGATGGTGGATATATTAACTATGTTACTGAAGCATTACATATTCCTGGAGAATGTGGCAATTTCATAGTGATATATTGTTATATATGGCCAATTTGTTGGTGAAGTCATGCACTTCTGACATTGAGTTTGTTACTTTTGTTGGTGGATGAGTTTATTGAAGGGATGGAAGTTGTGAACAAGGATGGTTGACGAAGTGTTAAGATAGATTTTGGTTTAAGAACTTGGAGGATTATGTTTTGGTTGACTTAGTTCATAATTTGACAATTTTGAATTGGTATGTGTATGTTAAGAATTGCTCACGTTTTGATTGCTTTAGTTCACGAGTTTGGCAATTTAGAATTGGTATGTTATGTTATCAAAAGTCATGAGTGGCTCATGTTTTGGTTGTCTTAGTTAATGTTGTGGCAATTTATGATATGTGTATGGTATGAATAGTATCTTATGTGTTTTCTTGTTATGAAATTACATAAAGTATATTTGGTAATGTTTCATGTATTGTATGTTCATGTATAACAAATTGTGTGTATGCTTACTTTCCAACAAGCAACAACTATCCATTTGTTTTGTTTAAACTTAATACATGTGTTGCCAATATGCTTCTCACTGGCATATTATTAGGTACAAGTTCTTGAATTTTGTTTATGCTTAGTTCCTTTTGGTATGCTTAGCTATTTTGATATTGTATGTGTTTTTGATGCTTTGCCTATTTTGCAGATATGTGTGTGGATTCTTGAATGGAAATAGAAGTGCTACGTGAAATGACTAACTATCCTCATGTGCATGGCTATGAGGAGCCAGACGATTAGGAATAGGAACTAAACGTCCAACCAAACTACGAAATTCTAACCAGAAGTACAAGAAATAAATTTGATGGACTAAAAATAGAATTTCATGAACCACAGGGAATGAGAAAGAAGGATCGCGTATTCGCGGTGGGGATTACCCTGATAATCGCAGTATCAAATGTTTTTTTTTTAAGGATTGAGGTTGGTAGGAAAAAAAAACCTCGAGCATTCAGTCATTCACTCATTCTTTAAAGATTTCACAAGGTTAAAGCCTAGTTATTTATCTATGCATGACGAGTACAAAAGAATCAACGAAGTGTATTTGCCAAATAAATATTAATCAATGGATTTTTATCTTTCACGTCATCTCATAATAAAATGATAATTTTTTATTTTATAAATTGATAGTTTTGTTTATCATAGAGTATACTTCTAAAAAGAAACAATCTTCACGACATATGAATTTGACATGATGGAAATAAAATATTTGTTTATAACTTATAATGTACATAAATGTATTTGCAATATCTATTTGTTTCAAAGTTATACTTAGGGCGTGTTTGGTAAAAGTAACTATTAGCTGGAAGCGGGTAGCTGGTAGCTGGTAGCATGTAGCATGTAGCTGGTAGCTGGTAGCGGGAAGCTGTAGCTTTTATTTGTTATATGAATGTTTGGCAAAAGTAACTAGAAGCTTTTAAAATATATACAATTACATAAAAGGACAATTGATTAAAAATAAATAAGTATATAAATATATTTTTAAGGGTAATTATGGAAATTGATTTCAAAAGCTCAGGAGCGTTTTGTTAACCGCTACATGAAGTAGCTTTTAGAATCGGAACATTTTGTTAAAACTAAAAGCTAAACGCTCGTACTGCCAAACGAAGTTTTTTGTTTAAACTAGAGCGTTTTATAAAAACCTAAAAGCTAAAAGCTCCCAAACGCTTCCAAAAGTTTCGTGTCAAACACGCCCTTAGTATATTTGTTTTCCGTTTGTTTTCAATTTCGTATATAACTGAACTAGGTGTGAGATCCGTATGTTATACGGGTTTGATAAAACAAAAAACTAAATATGAAAGTTTAAACAAAAAATTATTTAAATTTGAAATTTAAAATTCAAAATTTGAATTAAAAAAAAACATATTAAATACTATATAAGTACTAATATTGTAATTTATTGGTTATATTCAATTAAAACAATTATTAATTGAGTTGTAAATATGATGTGTTAATTAAGAAAAGATAAAAAAAATGAGAAAATGACAAATGGAAAAAACATTTATTCAAAAATATCAAAAAATGACATGTGTTCAAGTTAATAAGAAAATGACATGTAACAAAATTATTTTTATTTATTAGGGAGGATAATGAATATATTATTAATTGGTAACCTATATGTTGTATAATAATTAACTGTTACCACAACGAAAGTGGTTTAAGGTTAATCATTATAAAATTAAACACTTCAAAATACCAAAGGGCTTATAGGCTAGCGATAATATGTGTTGGTTTTTTTTTTTTTCTCTTTGAGGTCGATGGTTTAAGTCTCGTTGTAGACATAAGTGAAATTAGGTGTGTTAGGTTATGAGTAGATTACATTTGCCGATCAATAAAAAAAACTTTAAAATAAAATTGTCATAGTTTGGAAATTTATCGGGTTCAATAATGCGGTAACATGTAATTAAAAGAAAATATAATTCAAGTGTAATTGAAAAACTATAATTTTCATAAGAACAAAATATAATTTTCATAATTATATATATAATTAAAGCACAATGTTCTTATGAACAGTGCATACCATATTTTTTTTTACCGTTTTCATTCTTTTAACAGAAAGGGATCAACACCGCCTCACCCACTCCTCACCGACTCTGCTTCCCAACCATCATTGAAATCCTTCAATTCGCGTCATCGGCTTCGAATCAACTTTTTCTCTTTGCCCAACCACCGCTCCACCAAACCTTCCCTTTGCTGGAAAGCTTGATTTCTGGTGGAAAAAAGGAATAACTCATTCTTGCAATTGTAGTGAAGCGGCACCAACGACGGTGGCTTTGACACAACAGACTTCTGATAGAGACAAGAGGATTGACGGGTCTCCCTGTGCGATTCATCTTTAATCAACTTTGTGTGAGGTTAAGGTGCCCTCTTTTCTTCCCTCTATTTTCTTCTTATGATGGTTCTGGAATTCAATGCATACATCACGAATCCATAAACAGTTACAAAAATCTCCCAAATCAGTGAAGAATCAAGGCATGTTGTATCAAATCGATTAGGTTGATTAAAACAATTTTATTGGCTGTTTGATTTTGACATTGCGATTTCATCCGTGGCATAAGTATAATCCACATAATTTGTCTTCCTTGTATGATGATATAATTTTTACCCTGCAGCTTCAAGATTTAAGGATTGTAGAAAATTTTGGTAGTTAAACTGAACGCTTTGATTGCAGAAATGGTAAATCAGTTCATTAAACTGCAATTAGAGGTCAGTGAATTGGAGAAGATGATACAGATCAATGATGTTGTTGAGAGACTGAATTCAACAAAAATGGTATTAGATGTAAATGCATTTTTCTACACCTTGAATATACAAAAAATATTTTATAAAAAAAATATTTTTGTTGATTTTGTTACAGGAGCTTGCCTTTAAGCTAAATTTTAAGAAGTAATGAAGGCGATGAGGGAAATGATTTGGTAGTAGCATAAATTATTGAAACAGTGGAATCGCTTTTTGTTAGGCTTCTCTGTATTCACAATTCACAGTTCAACTAAACAGTTTAGGTACATCGATATGCTTAATCTTATAAAGTAAACAAGTATTTGTCTCATTTTTTGGATATATTGCCCAGATACAAAATTAAAAACCATATATTCAAAATTACAGAGGAATCTGTATGTTGTAAGACATAGGAAATGATCGATTCAACTGAAAATTATAGGATTCTATACGTGAAAAAAACTAGCTAGAAACCTTTGGTATTTTTTAATTAGTCGCATACAATTTATGAATATGTTTTTTTCTTTAATCTATGTGTGTGTTCTTTGATCTATATGTTTCTTTGTGGTATGCCATATGTGTGTGGGTGTAATCTGATATGTATGTGTGTAGGATCTGATTTATATGTATGTATGTGTGTCATTTCATCCACATACGATCCTATCACACCTATGTGTCATCAGATCTTTATGTCTCTATGTATATGTGATCTGGTATGTATGTGTGTGTCATCTAATATGAATGTATATACGATCCGGTCTGTATGTGTGGTTCGTTTGATATTCATGTATATGTGATCTGGAAAACGTTGAACTGCAGGTTATTTATGCGACACAAAGGAAGTATGGATGTACAAATTTTAAAGAAGAGTTCTCCAAACTTCATCAACAGCAGGTTGTATATTTTTTTATGTTTTCTTGTATTTTAATCTTCCTAACAAACAAACCATAATTATTTAATGGTTTTATGCTTTTGGGTTTGTCTCATCTTTTCTCTCTAATAATATTACACTCAAGAACAATAAAGTTGAAGACTTTTATGTTCTTCTTCACCTGCAGCTTGGAGGAATGATGAAAATTGGAATCCACAAACCCCGTTTCATAATCCCGCCCCGCTATGGACTCTGGAATCATCAGCTCCATTCTAACCTATCAATCATCAAAATGTCAACTTCTTCTTTTTACCTTTCTTTCTTTCATTATTTCTATCAAGTTATCAAACTCATAAGTTTCTTTAAACAGGACATTTAACTCAGGATCTTCACAGGGCATAAAAAACAAGATTTATCATTAATGATTCAAGAAAACTATATTTGTAGTTTTGTATTTATGTATGCATGATGAGCTATAGAGAAGGTTTTTTCAGCAATTAGAGTTTAATATATTTTTTTTTTCAGTTTTACTTTTAAGTTGACTTTCCAGGACTTTTTTAGTAGAGATTATTAAAAATTGGATATGTAATGTAGATGAGATTTTCTTAACCATGAATTGTGAAACGACCCAAATATTTTTGTTTAATAATTACTAAAATCATCATATCAATATCATAAAATAAAAACCCATAAGTCAATATCTCAAAACCATAACAAAGTATCATGAGAAAACTATATCAAGACTATATCAAATCATATCTACGAAAAGCTAATCAAATCCCATGACAAACTGAAGTTGTGGTGTGTGCGATGCCATCATCCCGAGCTCTTTCCTTTACTTGCGGAAGTACCTGAAACCAAAACTGAAACAGTAAGCACGAAGCTTAGTGAGCTCCCCCAAACTACCACATACCATACAATAACATATAAAGCACATAGTGGGCCTTTCCCACTACATCGGATCGAAGTCTGAAAACTGCATCGGACCGGAGTCCGGAACTGACCAGGGCCTTGCCCTCTACATCGGACCGAAGTCCGGAAACTACATCGGACCGAAGTCCGGAACTGACTGGGACCTTGTCCCCTGCATCGGACCGAAGTCCGGAACTAACTGCATCGGATCGAAGTCTGAAATTGTCTGGGACCTTGTCCCCTGCATCGGACCGAAGTACGGAACTGACTGAACATAGCATAGCATAAACACATATACTGCACACTGCATCAGACTGAAGTCCGAAAAACATAACACATAGACATGCTTGAATCACAAAGACATCAAGCACCCTGAATTACTGCATCGGACTGAAGTCCGGAACTGACTGCTAACTAAACGGGCCGACATTGTGGTCGTAGACTCGTTACTACTGGAAGGAAACTCACCTCGTAGTCTGGCTGCTGAATGAACTGCTCTGGAAACTGTCTGTTGCTGCTCCGGTATCTCCCCGGCTACAATTTCCATAAGTACACTCAATCAAATACTGATAACTATACTGAGGGTAAAATGACTATTTCACCCCTGGTCAAAGTCAACCTCTTGGTCAACGTCAACATACAGTTGACTTGACTCGTCGAGTTGGGTCGCCAACTCGCCGAGTCCCTACTCTCATTTCTCATTTTTGCTCGCTACTACTCGTCGAGTTTGGCATAAACTCGACGAGTTCCTCTTCGATACTAACACTCAGTCAATCTGCATCCGACTGTGACTCGCCGAGCTGTATGAAAAACTCGCCGAGTCTGTTCTTGAGATATGAAGATTGCCTTGGACTCGCCGAGTCCCTCCATGAATGAGTCTGATCTCTGACTCACTGAGTCAACCCATAACTCACTGGTTCCACTCGGCATGACTCATGAAGGGGAAAACCGGGGACTGGCGACTCGACTCACTGAGTCCGAAGAACGACTTGCCGAGTCAGTTGCATGCAACTACTATACAATTGATTCTGCTCAAAACCAATGCATACATGATAAGTCCATTTTATGAATGTAATAAATTGTCATAAATCTGTTGAATTGATGTATAATTGTCCAAGAATGGCACTACTTTGATGAGTTGTTGAACTTCATATGTAGTTCAATATATTGTACTAAAAGTGGGCGGAACCTGCAAGTAAGACGGATTGCTAAAGGAATGAAGAAACGTTGCTGAGAAAATTGACCATGCCTCAATGTTTTGGTCATATCTCAAGTTTTGTAGCTCCGATTGACATGAGTAAAGAAGTTCTGGAAACCAGACAAGATTTTCTACAACTTTCGTGTTTTGTGTTTATGCTAGTTATGTCGTTTTGACCACCAAAACTTGCATGGAAGATGAAGGACGCCTCCAGGCGTCTAAGACGTCCCTTAGGACGTCTAGGTCAAATGGTCAGCATTTGGTCGTTATTTCAGAGCAGAAAAGAAGGAAACACCCCGTCGGCATCTTACACAACGTCTAAGACATCCCCTAGGACGTCTTGGTGTTTTAGGGACGTCTCGTGTTGGAACGGTGTGTTTCGGAAAGTTTAGGAAACAAGGAAGGATGTCCTAGAACGCGTCTAAGACGTCTCCTAAGACATCTGACGTTTTTGGCCATTTTTTAGTGTATTTCAAGGACGACAGATGGCATGCAACGATGCACATAGAATGCCTTGGCGTTATACTGGACGTCTAAGACGTCTCCTAGGATGTCCAACGTCCCACATCGCCCAATTTTGTTATTTTTCGTCCCACACTATAAATAGGGACTTATGCATTCGTTTTTAGGGTTCCCACCTGCGAATTTCAGAGTCTTTTCTTGCATTTTTGAGGCTGCTAAACCCTTAGAAACATTGGGAAACACAAATCCATTCCATTTCAATCCGGATTCCAGGCAAGATTTGATTCAATTCATCATCAAGCTATAAGTGAAGATCATTTCATTGGTTAATCTTCATCAATTCTTTATTTTCCAGAATTATTTCTTCTTCCCCAAGGTTTATTTTTTCTATACTTTCATAATCATTAGGCTACATTTGTTTGATGATTCTCTGTTTGTTTATGAATTCTATTATGCATTTTATTCATTTTAATCAAGTTAGTTGTTTTATGAACTCAATGGAAGGCTAAACTGTTAGGGTGACTTCCGGGGATGTTTAAGACTTTTGGATGAACACACTTGATTATTACTTGATTCTAATTAATTTCAATTGTTATTTTATGCTTCATATGATGATCTTTGGTAATGATAATTGAAATTGGGTTGTATGAATTTGTTTGATGTCATAATTGAGATAGTCTATTGCCAATTCATCATTTGTTCCAAGTTCACTTAGTTTAGGAATAAAGAAAAGTGATTGAATCAACATATATTATTCTAACTTATGATATTGAATGTTAATACGATAATAGGTAGTTGTAAGACACTTTATTGCTAGTTCACTAATTGTTCCTAATCCATTTAAACATAGGGAGTAAGACAACTAGTTGAATGAACATATCGTGTGCCCAAAACTATGTGTTACAAGTTAATAGCCCCCAATTGCATCTAAGTAATTGAATTAGGATTCAAGGGAAGAAGGTGTGTGAATGTGAATTGTCTATAACTGAACCGGGAGTACTCTAGTTTTCTCATTTTAATTAATAAATCTCCAAGTTTTTGTTAGATTTTTACTTTAATCTTTTCTGTGACAATTGCTAGCATTAGTTTTTTCCATTTTACTATTTTAACACAAGGTTTAACCCCAAACTCCTCGTGGATTCGACCCTTACTTACCCTAGCTATCTAGTGTTTTTGAGGTTATTTTTGATTGAGACAAAGACTTCGATCAAAATTTCGCGCCGTTGCCAGGGAGATTGTGCGCTTGAGCAATTGTGTTTAAGTAGTTATAGTCTTTTACTTTCATTTTCAATTCTCGTTTGCAGTCCACGTTTTGTTTTATTTGCGTTGTGCAGGCACACCGGTGCATGCATACAAGACATAGCGGACGCTCTTCACCGCTTGCATTTGATCCGGAAATCGAACGAACAGCTCGCTCAAATTGGGTCGCCAGAAGGAACATCAACACTATGAGTGTAGATAACGTTGTCGTAGAAGATGTGGTCGAGGGGCATGAGGATGCAGCCAACAATCCTCCACCACTAGTTCCACCACTAGCTCCTCAATTCCCAAACAACAACAATGGGAATAATGGGAATAACAACAATGCTGGTGCACCAATCATCCAACCAGTGCAACCACAACCAAATAGAAACAACCGTGGGCAAAATGGTGGGCATGGAGGAAATTGGGCACAAAATATGGGAGGCAATGTAGGAAACCACAACGATGGTAATGTTAGAAATCAAAACCAAAATCCTAGAAATGTTGGTCCTCAATTCAGTAATGGTGGTAATGGTGGTAATGAGGATGACTGGGATTTCGATGATGGAAGTGACAACGGACTTGGTTGGAATCAGAACCACAACGGTGGTAATAGGGTGAATCAAGGCAATCGGGGTGGAAACGGGAACTATAACAATAATTGGAACAACCAGAATTTCCCTAATGGTGGCAACAATGACTACAACAATGGATTCGGAAATCAAGGCTTTGGGAATCAATATCGAAGGAATCCAAATGGTGGATTCAACAATGTAAATGGAGGATACTACAACGAAGGTAACCAATTCCCTCATCTTTATTTTCCGCAGCCTAATAGACAATCCGTGCCGTCTCATTTTCAGCCGGGAGAGTATGATGATGCTTCACCTATACTCTTCGCGGAAGGAAAGGAGCATCATGTGGAAGTAAGACCACAACTAATTAGTGTCTTACCCATCTTTAGAGGCCATAAAACTGATGATCCATACAATCACCTTTATGAGTTCCTTGCAATTGCTAACGCAAATAATCCGCGAGGAACTAATAGAGACTCTTTTAGACTTCACTTATTTCCGTTCACTTTAAAAGAAAAATCTAAGTATTGGTTCACTTCTCTTGCCCTCATAGTATTACTACTTGGGAGCAATTAAAAACTAAATTTTTGCAAGAGTTTTACCCTGCTAGTAAAACAACGGAAATAAGAAAAGCGATACAAGATTTTGCACAAAAACCCAATGAAGAATTTCATGATGCATTTGAACGCCTCAAGGAATTGTTACATTCATGTCCCCATCATGAATTTCCCCGTTGGCAACTTGTACGTTTCTTTTATGATGGAGTCGATACTGCCAATCAAACCATGATTAACGCCTCGTCTAGCGACACTATTATGATGCAAGATAGTGAAGACGCTTGGCGATTCTTGGAGCAGTTGAGTCATGGTTCAAAAACCAATTACTCAGCTAAGAAACGGGACAACCCATTTTCATCTGTTGCTTCAGTTGGACTAGACAAAAACTAGAAAAATGAAGTCAAATCTGATATTAATTCTTTAAATAAAAATTTTGACTTACTACTCTCTAGTCTAGGCAAAGAGAAAAGTGTGTTTTTTTCGCAGAGACAGAAGATATGTATAAGTTGTGGAGATTCAGGACACATTGCAGATGAGTGCATGAAAAGTCAAGAAGAAATTAATCAGGTGCACGGCTATGGTCAATTCCAAAATAATCCCCGATCATTCAATCGGAACTATAACCAAGGCGGGAACTACAACAACAATGGGACTTTCAACAACAACAACCGTCAAGGGAATTACCAAAACCAAAATCAGCCAAAACGGTTTCAGCAGACCAACTTTAACCAAGGTGGAACATCAAAGAAGGAGGAAACTGATGGCAACAATTTGGACAAAATCATGGATTTCATAACCCAAACATATCAGAAAACCGACACTAACTCCAAGTCCATAGCTGCTATTGAGAAGCAGATTGCTCAACTGGCGGAGCAAATTGGGAAAAGAGATGATGGCAAGTTTCCAAGCGCCACAACAGTCAACCCATCTCATACCCCAAGACCCGGAAAAGAGCATCAAGTGAACGAGGTAATCACCTTGCGTAGTGGGAAAAAGGTTGACAACAAGGTAAGTGCTCCTACCTTAGATAATGATAGTGAAACTGAAGTCATCTTTGATGAAAAAGAAGAGTTTGAGAAAGATTTTAAATCTGAAAAACAAAAAGAAGCTAAGGGTAAAAATGACTCTAAAGTTGGGGAGCATGGTGTGGAGGTTAATACCGCACCATACCCTTCGACTTTAGAGAAACCGACATCCTTCCCTTTTGGGAAGCGAGGGCCAAAAATGGAAGACATGTGGGATCTATTTAGTCAAGTTAAAATAAATATCCCATTAGTCAAACTTATTAAGGAGGTGCCTTCATATGCAAAATTTTTAAAGGATTTGTGTGTTCAAAAACGCAAACTCCAAGCACACCTCCCTAAAAAGATTGACTTAACCGAGCATGCAAGTTCCATAATATCAAATAAACTTCCACCCAAGCTTAAGGATCCCGGAGCACCTTTAATTTCTGTTACCCTGAGTAATATTAATATCAAAAAGGCACTCCTTGATCTTGGAGCTAGTGTTAATATAATCCCGGGAAATCTTTTTGATCAACATGACTTAGGCACTTTGGAACAAACTGATATTATTTTGCGATTGGCCGATAAGTCAACCAAAATTCCCCGGGGTATATTATCAGATGTCATCATTAAGGTGGAAGATTTCTATTACCCAGTTTATTTTCTTGTGCTTGACACCGATAGCACTTATAAAGAAAGTCAACCTTCTATTATTTTAGGTCGTCCATTTTTGGCAACAATAAATGCACAAATTAATTGCAGAACGGGTGCAATGGATATCTCTTTTGGAAATAGGAAACTTAGAATTAATAATTTTTAATACGTTTCCTAACTCACCATCAGATTATGAATGTTATCGTGTGGATGTGGTTGATGACTTAGTTCATCAATTCACTCCTAAAATCTTCCACCCCAATCCGTTAGAGTTTTTTCTTTCTAATGACAAGGACAAAGTGTTAGACTTGGAAGACATCAAGATGGTTGAGGAAGCATTTGAAAATGCTATTGAAAAAGAGAGGCCCCCATGGAGCCATCAAGTTGAAAAGTTTCCAACAAGTTTTTCGGACCCACTTAAGCCATCTTTGGAGGAGCCACCCACTCTTGAACTCAAAACTCTTCCTTCACATCTTAAATACTCTTTTTTAGGATCTAAGGAGAACTTACCAATTATCATATCTTCTGATTTGATAGGTCCACAAGAGGAAGCATTACTGAAGGTGCTTTCTAAGTACAAGGGAGCAATTGGATGGACCATAGTAGACTTGAAGGGAATTAGTCCAGCCACATGTATGCATCGAATCATCACTGAAGCTGGAGCAAAGCCATCCCGAGATGCACAACGAAGGCTCAACCCAAATCTGCGAGAAGTTGTTAAAAAGGAGGTGCTTAAATGGCTTGATGCGGGTATTATCTACCCAATATCTGATAGTGACTGGGTGAGCCCGACACATACAGTGCCAAAAAAGTCAGGCATTACATTGGTAGATACAGAAGATGGAGAGAAGATCTCAACAAGACCGGTCACAGGATGGAGAGTTTGCATCGACTATCGCAAACTCAATGCTGCAACATCAAAGGACCATTTTCCTCTCCCTTTTATTGATCAAATAATTGAGAAATTGTCCGGTAAAAAGTTTTATTGTTTTTTCGATGGATACTCGGGGTATAATCAAATTGCCATCCACCCCGAGGATCAATCCAAAACCACATTCACGTGTCCCTATGGCACCTTTGCTTTCCGAAGGATGCCATTCGGCTTGTGTAATGCCCCCGCCACATTCCAAAGATGTATGATGGCTATTTTTTCAGACATGGTGGGGGATGCATTAGAAATTTTCATGGATGATTTTTCTATTTTTGGATCATCTTTTGAGACATGCTTAAACCAATTAGAAAAAGTTTAAAACGTTGTATTGAGTCTAATTTGGTTTTAAGTTGGGAGAAGAGTCATTTCATGGTAAAAGAGGGAATTGTACTTGGCCATGTCGTCTTCGAGCGTGGTTTTGAATTCGACCGGGCCAAAGTACAAATTATTTCTACTCTTCCCCCACCAACTTCGGTAAAAGGCGTCCGTTCTTTTCTTGGACATACCGGCTTTTATCGAAGATTTATCAAGGATTTTAGTGCAATCTCAAAACCTCTTTGTAATCTACTTTTAAAAGATGCACCATTTTCCTTTGATAAAGCATGTCTTGAATCTTTTACCACATTAAAAAATAAGCTTGTTGAAGCTCCTATCTTGCAATCACCCGATTGGACTTTACCTTTCGAAACTATGTGTGATGCGAGTGATTACGCGGTAGGGGCAGTTTTGGGACAACGGGTGAATAAAAAACCCGTTGCAATTTGTTATGCGAGCAAAACTTTTTCGGATGCACAATTGAATTACACTACTACCGAAAAAGAGTTGCTTGCGGTTGTGTTCGCACTTGACAAATTTAGATCTTACATATGGGGATCTAGAGTTGTAATTTTTACCGACCATAGTGTCATTCGCCACCTCTTGGAAAAGAAGGATGCCAAACCACGTCTCATAAGATGGATCCTTCTTCTTCAAGAGTTTGATCTTGAAATTCGGGACAAAAAGGGCTCCGAAAATGTTGTGGCGGATCATTTATCTAGAATAACTAATAATGATAACTCAACGGAAGTTATTCAAGAAAACTTTCCGGATGAGCATATTCTTACTGTCAAAACTATACCATGGTTTGCTAATTTAGTGAATTAGTTTGTGACAGGGGAAACTCCATCGTATTGGAATGCTTAACAAAGGAGGTTCTTCCACTCTCAAACAAAATACTACATATGGGAGGACCCGGATCTTTTCAAAATTGGAGCGGATCAAGTGATTAGGAGATGTGTACCACATACGGAGCAAGAAGACATTCTTCGACACTTCCATTCATATGCATGTGGAGGGCATTTTAGTGCCAAAAAGACAGGGCACCGGGTTCTACAAAGAGGTTTTTTCTGGCCCTCTATTTTTAAAGATGCACATACATTCGTTAAAGCTTGTATTCGTTGCCAACAAGTTGGGGGGATCTCAAGACGGGACATGATGCCAATGACCCCAATTTTAGTAGTTGAAATTTTTGATGTATGGGGAATTGATTTCATGGGTCCGTTCCCCACTTCTTTTGGCAATCTATACATTCTTGTAGCCGTTGATTATGTATCAAAATGGGTTGAAGCTGAGGCTACACGCACGAATGACCATAGTGTTGTTTGTAAATTTGTTAAAAAGAACATATTTTCTAGACACGGAATCCCGCGAACTATTATTAGTGACGGGGGCTCCCATTTTAAAAATTGGCATTTCGCAAAGTTGCTTAAACACTATGGTGTCACTCATAGGATTGCTACTCCATATCACCCACAAACAAGTGGACAAGTAGAGGTGTCAAATAGGGAAATAAAATGCATCTTGGAAAAGACTGTTCGTCCCGACCGGAAAGATTGGTCCCTAAGACTAGATAATGCATTATGGGCATATTGAACACCCTATAAGACGCCCATTGGCATGTCCCCGTATCGACTTGTTTATGGAAAGCCATGCCATCTCCCGGTGGAGTTGGAACACCGTGCCATGTGGGCCATAAAAAATGCTAACTTTGAATTGAGTGATGCAGGTACGGAAAGGAAACTCTAACTTGTTGAATTGGAAGAGATTCGAAAAGAAGCTTACAAAAGCTCAAGGATCTATAAAGAAAAGACGAAGGCATTTCATGACCGACACATTGTCCGGAAACAATTCTTTGAAGGACAATTAGTGTGGCTATTTAACTCTCGTCTCAAACTCTTCCCCGGGAAGCTTCGGAGTAAATGGAGTGGACCATTTGTGGTGACAAATGTGGCAGATCATGGAGCCATTGAAATAAAGGACACGAAAGGCGGTGAACCATTCAAGGTGAATGGACAAAGACTCAAACCATACATTCGAATGGTAGATGGTGAAACGACACTCGTTGAGAAAACAACGCTCAAGGTACCTCAATATTCAGATGCAACTTAGTCGAGGTAAACCGTCCGGCTGAAGACGTAAAACTTAGCGCTTTTCGGGAGGCAACCAACGTTTTGGCGTGTTTTTACTTTTATTTTTCATTTTGTGTGTTTTAAATTTTTTTTTTTGTATCGAGGACGATCCAAGGTTTAAAGTTGGGGAGGGGGTATTTAACTTTTTGTAATTCAAATAAATAAATAAAAAAATAAAAATAAAAAATAAAATAAAAAATAAATTAAATTAAAAAAATAATAAATAAATAAATAAAGGCGTCCTAGAGGACGTCTTAGACGCCGTCTAAGACGCCGTCGGGCAGCCATATTTTTTCCCCCGATGAAAACCCTTCACGAAATTACAAAAATGCCCCTGTTTATGAGAGACGTCCTAGGACGCGTCTAAGACGCCCCCTAAGACGCCGACGCGTCTTTGGCATTTATTGAGCCGTTTTAGAGCTGTTTCCTGCACCCTCTTCCCCCACTTCTTTTTCTAAACAGCCATGGCCGAGAATACCTTCTAAAAAACCAATTTTTCTTGATTTCTTCATCAAATCTCAACCAAGACTCTTGATTTTTGTTGCATTCTTCATGAAATTAAGTAAGAAACATCACATTGCAAGATTTACACACTCTAATCACTTATTTGGGGCCGATTTCAAAACCCACAAAAACTAGGGTTTCGAATTTTTGACTTCTTTTGGGTTTTTGCTTCAAGTTCTTGGTTCTTCTTCACTAGAAACACAATTTCAACAAGGTATGTGCTTCAAAACTCTATTTTTTAGTTGAATTTCAAAAAAAAATCATGTATGTTCATATATGTTTGAAATTTTGAAAAAGATGAAGAATATGATATATATTGGTATGAATTCTTGTGCATTAGTGTTTGTAGTTGTTAGAAGTGTGTTCCAAACAAGTTGCATGTGTCATCTGTGAATTTTTCTGAAAATTGAATTTTTTTTAATGTAAAATATATATATATATATATATATATATATATATATATATATATATATATATATATATATAATTTTTGAAAATCATTGTCATGTTTACATTTGTGCTTAGATTAAAATTCAAGTTTTTAGGAAATTTTAAGAATAACGCTGAATTTTGACATTGCATTATTAGTTTGAATATTTACTTGTTACAGTTCTGTTTTGGTTTCAGTTAGAACTTGTCAGTTGCAGTTAAACTTTGGTTGATCTTTGTTTTACTGATTGGATAAATTTTTGAAAAATATTTAGTTACTGGAAACATAACAGGACTTAAAACAGTTATTTATTTAGACTAAATTTATTTTAACTTTGTTTGGAATAGCTTTCCAACTGAATATTTGTTTTATTTTTGTGACACTTATGTGTTTAATGGCAAGCTTTGTTTTGTGTTTTTTTGTGGGGTTGATTTTGCAGATGCTAGCAAAGAGATCAAGGGTAGCATCATCAAGCAGTGCAGCCAGACAACCAGCTAGACATCCGGAGCCGAATGTACCTGTGGCTTTTAACCCACGGTACCAGACATTGCATGAGCATCCGGATGACATTCGTCCGGAAGTTTATGAGGCGAATCATCTGATTACAGGTATTATTGTAGAGTACATGGTGGAGCGATCGAGCTTCACTGGGTACAATATTGTAGAGACGTTTGATCGCTATGAATGGGGTGGAGTGTTGGACTTTAATCCCACGCAGATTTATGTTGATATAGTGCGGGAATAGATGAGGACACTTCGACGTGTCGAGGTGCCTGGTAGGCCGGAGGAGTTGCAGCTGATTGGGACGGTTCGTACTCATGATATAGTGATGACTGTGCAGGGTATTCGGGACATGTTTCATGTAGATACCGGCTATCATCTGCATGATCTTGAGAATCAGCCGACTGAGTATAGATGTGTTGACACGAGGGGGGTAACCCCGGGGTTATCATGACAGAAGTATACCGTACAGTATTCTGTGAGGGGACGAGGGCATACGACAGGTTTCGCGAGTTGGTGCCTTTAGCAAAAGCATTGCATAACATTGTCACAGAAAATGTGAACCCGAGGAATAGTGATCCTAGGGCGGTGAGGACACAGGACTTATATGTATTATATGGATTGATGACAGGATCTATCTTTATCTCTTATGCATATAATACTATGTGCAACATATGGTCCTGTTTTAATATCCAGCACAGAGTCACTACCCCCCATGTTGCCCTGATATCGACATATGTGACTAGGGAGCTGGGAAATAGGATCAGGGTCCCACGAGCTACATTATACCAGCGTATCCTTCGCCCCACTGCTACTTCTTTCAGACACATCTCATTTCAAATTATAAATGGGAGACATACTCTGGTGGATTCTACCACAAACCTGACATACACGGCACCACTCAGAGTGGAAGATGAGGAGCCATTTGTTGGTGATTTTTAGGGGGATCAGCAGCAGCAACAGGCACAAGCAGCAAGTCAAGGATGGAACATGTAGGCAACTTGGGAGGACTTTGTGGGGAGACAAAACACACATAACCAGGAGGTGCAGGGTTGGATGGGGAGAACAGATATATGGATGGAAGGTGTCGACACGACACTAGCTGACCTTACTAAGCAGATGCGACAGGTTGGCATTACAGCTAGCAACACTTATAGTGTTGCCACTCGTCAGCTGTACCAGCTAGCAACACTATGCAGATGCCGCCTACAGACAGAGTCGTGTCCAGTATGAACCGATGGAAATTAATCAGCCACAGTATCGATACCGAGCTCCAGCTCCGGTCTTCTACCGATCCGGGGATCCGAGCAACTATCCACCGCCATCCGAGTATGAGCATTATCAGCCACCACCAGCTACAGAGGACTCTATTCGCTTTGAGGATTTAGCTGGATCGATCTTTGGGTATCCTCCACCATACCCACGTTATCCTCCACAGCCGCCCCCGCAGTGAACATTGGTGAGATCCTCTTTTGATTTTTATTTTTATGGTTGTGTGATGAAGACTTTCTTTTTCTTTTTCTTTTTTTAATTTTCTTTTGATTTTCATGTCTTTATTTCGGATGAATGTACTGCTATTAAACTTATTATTATTATTATTCTCTCCTGAGTTGGTTCTAAGAAATATGTGATGAGTTAGTAGCATCTTTATATCTTGAATGTAACTCATCAAGATGGAAAATGATAGGAGTTTTGTACATCGAGTCATAATATACATGTAATATTGATTTTGTGGGTTGCGCAGCTCGTTTGGAAATATTTATATTTATTTAAAATTTGTTATGTGAAGTACCCAAGTGTTTGAAAAATGAAGGTTTTTGGCTTGAGCCTACGAATTTTCAATTAGGACCCAACCGAACAATATGTGTCATCACGATCTGAGTACTTGGTCTTACTTACTCCTGCACCTTTGGGGTTGGGAGGGGTCTATTATTGTTTTCACACAACCAAAGAGCATCATAAGACATTAAAGAACTTCCAAGTATATATATTCAAGCTAAAGTCAAATACAAAGATGATCAAATCCGATAAAGCATCAAAGAACTTGAAGAATGCACAATCAAGATAAATATGAAGAAAAGTTCAAGTTGAAGACATTGTGTGAAACAATGTGTGACCCCTCGATAGCGAGGGTGTATGGGTTGGTCCATTAAGTGTTACCGACCGCGCTAACTATGTTAGTGAACCTTGAAAAGGGGACTTTGGCAATGAGTTCAACTGATTACTCATGAGGTTGATTATTGGAAAGGGTTCAGAAAGTGAAGGGTTTCAAACAACAAAGTAAAATAAGCATAACATGTGTTTTGAGTTTAAAAGTCCTCATATGAAACTAATAATCCACAAAATCAATATATTGTGCTTATTAAATATTGTGATAAAATGTATGGAATTCGTGATTCCATTGAGTTTTTCTTAGGATAAGAAAGTAAGACTACACTGATTATTTCAGGCCAATATCGGGACGAGTTTGGAATAAAGTTGGGGAGGTTTGATAAGTCCATTTTATGAATGTAATAAATTGTCATAAATCTGTTGAATTGATGTATAATTGTCCAAGAATGGCACTAATTTGATGAGTTATTGAACTTCATATGCAGGTCAATATATTGTACTAAAAGTGGGCGGAACCTGCAAGTAAGAAGGATTGCTCAAGGAATGAAGAAACGTTGCTGAGAAAATTGACCATGCCTCAATGTTTTGGTCATATCTCAAGTTTTGTAGCTCCGATTGACATGAGTAAAGAATTTCTGGAAACCAGACAAGATTTGCTACAACTTTCGTGTTTTTTTTCTGCTAGTTATGTATTTTTGACCACGAAAACTTGCATAGAAGATGAAGGACGCCTCCAGGCGTCTAAGACGTCCCCTAGGGCGTCCAGGTCAAACGGTCAGCATTTGGTCGTTATTTCAGAGCAGAAAAGAAGGAAAGACCCCGTCGGCGTCTTACACGACGTCTAAGACGTCCCCTATGACGTCTTGGCGTTTTAGGGACGTCTCGTGTTGGAACAGTGTGTTTTGGAAAGTTTAAGAAACAAGTAAGGACGTCCTAGAACACGTCTAAGACGTCTCCTAAGACGTCTGACGTTTTTGGCCATTTTTTAGTGTATTTCAAGGACGACAGATGGCATGCAAGGACGCACATAGAACGCCTTGGCGTTATACTGGACGTCTAAGACGTCTCCTAGGACGTCCAGCGTCCCACATCGCCCAATTTTGTTATTTTTCGTCCCACACTATAAATAGGGACTTATGCATTCGTTTTTAGGGTTCCCCCCTGTGAATTTCAGAGTCTTTTCATGCGTTTTTGAGGCTGCTAAACCCTTAGAAACATTGGGAAACACAAATCTATTCCATTTCAATCCGGATTCAAGGCAAGATTTGATTCAATTCATCATCCAGCTATAAGTGAAGATCATTTCATTGGTTAATCTTCATCAATTCTTTATTTTCCAGAATTATTTCTTCTTCCCCAAGGTTTATTTGTTCTATACTTTCATAATCATTAGGCTACATTTGTTTGATGATTCTTTGTTTGTTTATGAATTCTATTATGCATTTTATTCATTTTAATCAAGTTAGTTGTTTTATGAACTCAATGGAAGGCTAAACTGTTAGGGTTACTTCCGGGGATTTTTAAGACTTTTGGATGAACACACTTGATTATTACTTGATTCTAACTAATTTCAATTGTTATTTTATGCTTCATATGATGATCTTTGGTAATGATAATTGAAATTGGGTTGTATGAATTTGTTTGATGTCATAATTGAGATAGTCTATTGTCAATTCATCATTTGTTCCAAGTTCACTTAGTTTAGGAATAAAGACAAGTGATTGAATCAACATATATTATTCTAACTTATGATATTGAATGTTAATACGATAATAGGTAGTTGTAAGACACTTTATTGCTAGTTCACTAATTGTTCCTAATCCATTTAAACATAGGGAGTAAGACAACTAGTTGAATGAACATATCGTGTGCCCAAAACTATGTGTTACAAGTTAATAAACCCCAATTGCATCTAAGTAATTGAATTAGGATTCTAGGGAAGAAGGTGTGTGAATCTGAAATGTCTATAACTGAACCGGGAGTACTCTAGTTTTCTCATTTTAATTAATAAATCTCCAAGTTTTTGTTTGATTTTTACTTTAATCTTTTCTGTGACAATTACTAGCATTAGTTTTTTCCATTTTACTATTTTAACACAAGGTTTAACCACAAACTCCTCGTGGATTTGACCCTTACTTACCCTAGCTATCTAGTGTTTTTGAGGTTATTTTTTATTGAGATAACGACTTCGATCAATACAACTTATAGATCTGGGTTCCTAAGGCTTGATTAACACATAAAGATTCTATCTTTACGTGTACATAGACATCCATAAAGTTTTAAAGGCTCTTAAAAGAGTAGATCTAGGGCTTTCATGCAAAATGGCTCCATAAAGGTGTTAGATCTAAGTTTTTGGGACTGAAACATGGCTAGATCTAAAGGCTATTCAACCTAATGTGATCTCTCTACTATAATCAAGCTAAGAAATGGATAAGAATGGTCTAAATGGGATTTATAATGGAGAATCAATCTTAGAAACAGAAGGGATCCAATTAATACCTCAATAAACTCTATAGTGGATGCAAGATTCTGGATCTCCTTCTTCTCCTTTGGATCTAGCTTTCTTCTTCTCTTCAAAACTTCAAGATTCACACAAGAAATGCTCAAAATACCCAAGGAATGGTTAGGGTTTGCTAAATGACACTCTGAGGGTGAAGGAGGCGAGTTTGGGGCTTATAACATGGTTTAAATCGGGTGCAAAACCCGTGGATTTAGGGTTTCTTCCAGACTGGCGGACTCGCCGAGTCCCGAATTGTAACACTCTAAAAATTTAAGCCAATTTAAAATTTTCAAAAACAACCCAGTTTCGTTAAATCATTACAAAAAGGTTTTCAATACAATTATTATCAGAGTCTTCCCAGAACCATATCGTAAGACATAAACATGAGGAGCGGTACGATCACGCCTTCACCTTGTCATGGTTACCCGAAGTACCTGAAAAACATTAAACCACAACTGTAAGCCTGAAAGCTTAGTGAGATACCCCCAAAATACCAACCACATATACCACACATAACATATCACAACCGAACAGAACAACCATGCACTTTGGGTCTACTGTGTGACTGGTCCGCCCTACCGGGCCTTTAGTCCACCTGGTCCACCCTCCGAGTCTAGCCATATCCATCGAGTCTGTAGTGTGGTTGGTCCGCCCGCACCGGGCCTTCAACCCACCTGGTCCACTCTCTGAGTCTATAGTATGACTGGTCCGCCCGCACCGGGCCTTCAGTCGGCCTGGTCCACTCTCCGAGCCTCGGCACGTCTGGTCCGCCCTCGCGGGGCCTACAGCCTATCCGGACTGCTCGCGGGGCCTACAGCCTATCCGGACTGCTCGCTGGGCCTTCGGGATAACCAGTCCGCCCTGGGTATGTTGGCGTACAGCACAAAGTAGGACCCGCCTCAACCCAACCCCAGTCCAACAACCATGTGCACATAAACATACAATTATATAACAATTCACATCCAATCAAATCGATCTAGCAGATCACATAACATGACATACTCTAAACAGGATACCGACCTAACCGGTCACTAGCATAGCATCATCCTATATACCAGGATACCGACCTTAACCAGGTCTCTAACATAGCATCATCCTATATACCAGGATACCAACCTTAACCAGGTCTCTAACATATACCATCCTAACTGTCAGGATGCAAACATAGCAAAGCAACAACATAACAACGATACCCAGATTACAATCTGATAAAGGGCCGGCCTTGGTGCCTTAGACCCTGTTGATATAGTGAGGATAACTCACCTCGCAACTGTTGACCGAAAAGATAAGATCGCGCGGCTCCAACCTCTGACACGAACTCCACTACTGACAATACCAAAAGACCGAACTCAATAAATACCAATAATTACCAAATTACCCCTGGAAGTCAACTGGTCAACTCTTGGTCAAAGTCAAAGTCCTCAGACAAAGTCAAACTTCCTGACTTACCCTACTCGCCGAGTCAGCCCGCTGACTCGTCGAGTCCCTCAACTCTGAAAACTCCCATATCGCGACCCAACTCGCCGAGTCGCCCCAAGACTCGCTGAGTCCCACGAACTCTGAGTTACTTCCTGCTCAACTCACTGAGCCGTCCCTTGACTCACCGATTCACAGCTCAACCAGGAAAGGTTATGACATCACGACCAGACTCGCCGAGTCCAAGGCTATCTTCAACCAACTCGTCGAGTTTCTGCCTATCTTCATACAACTCGCCGAGTACACCCATGTGACTCGCCGAGTACCACTAGCTCTTAACCCATACAGAGGCTTTCCAAGCCATGCAGGGTCTCCAATCCATAGATCTACTCTTCAACAAGCCATCCATCACGTAAAGTGGCAAACTTTACGTAAATCCAAAGAGATCTAAGCATAATATACTCTAGGGCTAGGGTTTGGGACAAAAGAACTTCACCCACAACTCTTGAGCATAGACTTTATGGCTTTCTGGATTATTAACAACCTAGATCTGAGGTAGCAACCTCAGATCTTACACCAAACTTGAGATGGACCTCATTTATGCCCCCAAAACCCCACAAATGATAGATCTAGATGCACAAAAGCTCAAACAGCAGATTGTTACCTCAAATGAAAGCTCCAACTGATGAATAAGCTAAATCTCTGCAAATCCCCTTGCTCCAATCTTCTTGCTCTTCAATTCCCCTCCAAGCTTTCCTCCTCCAAGGCTCTAAATGCTCTCCAACTCTCTCACAACCGAAAGCTAGGGTTTCTGGACTTCAAGGGAGAGTAAAGAGGCTGGGGAGAGGGTATTATGTTCTTTATATAGGGCTCAACCCCCGGAATTAGGGTTTTCTCCACTCAGCACCAACTCGCCGAGTCCACCCATGCGACTCGCCGAGTTGGTCAGTTATCACGCTACCTGAGACGCGACTCGACTCGCCGAGTCTAACCATAGAATCGCCGAGTCGACCTTCTTATTTACACTTTTAGCTCTTCAACTCTACTTCTGAATTTCCAGGATGTTACACGAATATGGACTCGTCGAGTCGCTTACTTACACATGCTCGAAATCCTGACCCTACTCGACGATTCGGGGTACTGACTCGTCGAGTCCCTCTTGAAAACTCAAAAAAAAGATAAACATTTAAACAACATATCAGAATTGGGGCGTTACAAATTGAGAATTCCGTTGGTCTCTATTAACTACATGAATTTTATTGGAATTTGTTGTGGTGGATTGGAATTGAAATTGAATGGAATGGATACACACACTTAATAAAAAAAAACAAACACCATTCCAACCCATGTAAAGCATGGGCACCTACACTAGTTTAAGATTAATTGAAAACGTTATATATAATATATTGAATTCTAAATTAAAGTAGCGAAGAAAATGAAATAAAAAAATGGAGTGTAAGGTGCTATTTGTTTTTTCGAAATGAAAATTCGTAAAGTCTGCGGACCACCTTTGCAACCCTCTGCAGCAAAACAGATGGACCAAATAGATGCAACATGTAATAAGAAGCATGTTTGTTTTTTAACATGTGCAGTGTAGCACCTGATTCTTGGTACGTATTCTCTTATTTAATTCCTTGTGCATTTTGGCCTTGGACTCGGCGAGTCAGAGGATCGACTCGCCGAGTAGAAGCGGGAAGGGGCACGGGGTTTAAGTTGTGGACTCGCCGAGTCGGGTCCCGAACTCGGCGAGTAATCTGCTGTTCGGACAAAAACCCTAATCCAGGAGTGTGCACCCTATTTAAACACTCTAACTCGGCCTCCCTTGCCCCTAACACTTCCAGAAGAGCTGTAGAATGAAACCCTAGCCCTCATATTGTTCTTGTGAGTGATTTTTGGCTTTGTGAAGGAAGTTTGGAGCTTAGAAGAAGAAGGAGAAGGTTAAAGGGTGCAAGGAGGGGAAGTAGATCCGAAATCTACTCTGTGAAAGGCTTCCATTCAGGTAGAAAAGTTCCTACCTTGATCTCTAGTTCATTAGATCCCCTTTTGTCCATAATTTGTGGGTTTTAAGCCCTAAAACCTCAAACTCTATGTGTTTATGATCTATGTTCTGAAAGGAATTCAGATCTGGGTCTTATAGACATCTTAGAAGTGTAAAGTTTTTGTGGTTGAAGTGATTGAGGTCCCTATTAAGTGTTTGACCTCATAAAGAGCTTGGATTTGCCTTCTTGAGCTTATAGGGCCATGCATGCACGTAAAGTTTGCAACTTTACGTGATAAGCATGCCCTAGGAACACAGATCTATGGTTTAGAAGCGTTGAATGTCGAAGGGACTCGGCGAGTCCCAAAGTGGAACTCGGCGAGTCCTATGAAGATGGTCTTAGACTCGTTGAGTTGGATGAACCACTCAGCGAGTCCTATGAAGATTGCCTGGAACTCGACGAGTTGTTCTTCAAACTGATGGGTTTTAGCCATAAGAAAATCCTATGTGCTCATGCAAACCCTAATGCTTGGATCTAGGTTTCTCTGTTGTACATGCAATGTATCCAAGACTTACAATCTTAGATCTAACATATTATAAACTGAAATTAGGGTTTAGAGAATTACCTTTGATTATTATGTAGCAATAATAATCTCAAATTCTCCTTGTAATGACTTTAGAAAGCTTAGAGTCACAAGTGTCACTCCTCTAATGGCTCATAAACACCAAGAGCAAGAGGATGAAGAATACGGAGAGAAGAGGCTGCCCAAAACATCCAGAAACCCTAGTGGAACTCTTAGCCACGTTTTTGGGGCTTAAGGGTCCTGTAAATAGTGAGACTATTAGGGTTATCTAACAAGGAAACCCTAATTTGGATGCTTAAGCCCTAAGCAACCCATGGACTCCCTCCTTAAAGGCCTAGGACAATTTCTAATGGGTTTCCCCATAGAATTCGTCCACCCCTCTAATATGGAGTCCATTAGCCCAACATTCAACTATCACACAATTGATAGTTCTAGTCCCTTAAGTTTATTTAATGTCTTTTAGCCACAAACTTAAGTCTTATTAAATCTTGACTAATATTAATTAAACAATATGATTTCTCCTTTAATATATTATTCTCATAATATATTAATAAATCATAATTAATTCTTTCTCTCCATAATTCATCCTATAAGTTGCTTTGGTGAAGGCAACCCAAAAGGACCATGCACCATCGGGTCAAGTACATACCAAAATAGTTATAGACTTAGAAACTAATCCAACAGTCTCCCACTTGGATAAGTCTAATAACTATTATGCGTATGACTTCAGATCCTGATCTGCAATCGTAGCTTTCCAAAGCCGCTGTCAACTCTGATCTTATCAGATACGCGTGTCCTTTAGATAAGGGATCATATATTCCTCCATTCTAGATATCGTATAGACTTGAGACATGGATTTCAATCATTCTCTCTATACTGTTTCCCGATTTCCAATTTATGACGACTGACAACAGACTGCATTTGAACACATCAAATTAGTCCCGGCTTGGCCAAGCACTTAGGTGCCATCACTAAATCATCGAGGGGCCCAAAGATATCGCTTTTATCCTACTATGGATAAAAGGAATGGATAAACTTTGACTCAATGCTCGCTTGCACTCACTTACCGAATTACACACAACAATATGTTTTATGACACCAAGTTACTGGTGTGTTTACATATTATCAATGTGTAACCGACTCGCAAGATACAACTTACACATCTCGGTTTAAAGAATATAAGATATTATCGTCTCACCAATCACTCGTGATAAAAATCCATGAAGTGATCCAAGTGAGCGTGGGTTTAATCCAATGCTCAAATCATATTCATAAGCACTCATGAACATTGCAAAAAACATTTGCTTATGTCTAATACACTTTAGACAATCCACACACCAATTCACGACAGTCTTCATTCATACCTACTTCCAACATATGAACGACTGTGGTCCGTTCGAATAATTTGATTATTCTGAATCAATTTAATTATTCAGGAAGTCAAAACATGCAAAGTGAAACACAATAATACTAATCCCATATGGCCCCAAACTCTGGGTATAAATAAAACATTTTATTTAATCACCATATTGATTACTCATTATTTGTTGTTTCGGGTAATCAACTTCTTACTTGAATTATAACAACAATTGTCCCATGCTCTTAGCATGCACACAATGTTTACCTGCAGTCCTTACTTTGTGAAATAGATCAAATGAACACATTTCCAATCATACTCATTTCACAACACCCAATCCTTATCATAAGTATAAGAATATCAAATTCTTGCCACTTATAGAATATGCTAGATTCTAACATTTTATGCAATGATCCTTTCGTAAATTCAAAGCTCAAAATCATCAAGACTTGGCCATTCTCTATCAGAAGCAATTCTATAGATATGATGTCTCTCATTCAAAGTACATTCCTTTGAACATCCTTCTTGCATAAAGGTTTCTAATCTAGACATATATTTTCAATATCCAACTCCCAATATGGAAACATTTCCATATTTGCCATACGACAACTCATTCTTAATAAAATCTTATCTATTCATAATAATGTCGATATGATCCATCCAATATCATACTTCCAACTACTCACAAGCGACCAATCCTTAGCGAGCTTTGGATCGTCCTTTGATAGTTGTTTAATTATCTTAGTCAAAACCGATTCTTGTTCTTTTTCCCTCTAAATGCGCTAGACATTTGGAAAATTTTAGAATGGTCAAATATAATATCACTAGCAATCAATCCTATACCCGAAGCATATAGGACACGATGCATAATGTCTTACATAAAGATCTGATACTTTATCAATCTTCTGCCATAATATTTTATGTGTTTCGTTCTTACCATTCGAACTATGAAGTGGGATACCGTAATCATAATCGAAATTTAAGAACACACTATGTATCCTTTGACTAAATTTATTAACATTCCACAACCTAAGCCTTTAGATTTGAAATGAAGCATATATTCTCTCCCTTAATTATAGCAAAACAACTATTCAACCCTTACGACTTTGCAAAGTATAACTCTTGTTTTTCTATAATTAATATTGCTAACTTGCAATACTTGCCTTAATAATCATACAAGCATAATATTTATGCTCCCAATATCATGATGATTATTATCATATAAGCATAACACTTATGCTCCCACTAGCTTTAACATGTATTTAGAAAAGAGCTTAACTTCCAGAAAAACAATACCTATTGAATTTCTTAAGTTCATATTTCTAATACTTAATGCTTTGATAATCTTTTATCTAAGCTTCTTAATCTCATACACCTTTATCTAAGATAGCTCATATGTGTGTCTAAACAATTCAGACTAATTGCCAAATCTCACAATTCGGATCATGGAAAGGGATACCGTAACCATAATCGAATTCGAGAATACAATTTCACAATCACTATCTTCACAAAATCTCTCTTAGTGAAAGCATTTCCTCACAGTCATCTTCATGAAGGAGGAAATCTTATGACACTTAGATTTTAATGTTTTATGTGTTTCTATCCATGTGAATTTGTCAAAACCAAAGTTTACGACAAATTCAAACTCATATGGACCGAACCTTCTCAATCTTGATCTCTTGCCTTATGGTAACACGGCTGCCCACCATGTCTTCCAAGTAGTTAAGCAGCTCACCCTATCTTATCAATGTACTTTTCATTGATCAAGGTGCTTGCCTTTTATGCGTTCAAATGAGAACTCATAGAACTTACATGCATAATTAACTCAATTGGAACGACACAGAAACAAGATAGTGTCAACACGATAGGTTGTAAACCTCAATTCGTGTGCTAGTGATGTTCGATAAGGTTTATTTGATTTGTTCTTGAACCCTTTCAACACCATTAAGACTCCCACTGACTCCTTGACATATAAGATTCTCTTGTCAATAAACATTTCTTGACAAACAAATATTCAAGAGTTAGTGTAGCTTTTATCAAGACATAACACTTCATAAAATTGGTCCTAGTTGGTCTTTGTCTTATCCAAGACATCACAACTTTCCACATTTGATGATTGTTATAAACCTTCTTAAGACTTGTCACTCAATGTCACAATCTTAACTCTAAGACTTGAAATTGGAACGAAGTATGATTGACTTCTTGATCTAACCATTTCTTCAATTCTTGATTCCTCTTCTCAGACATACAATTGCACTAAGACTCATTTAGAGGATCAATTGAGATATGGTTCTTAATAATTAAGACCTATCATAAAACATAATAAAAGGTACTCTCCCTTCTTCTTAGAATAGAGAAACTTTTATCTTTCTGCCTATTTGATTCTTCTTATTCGTTCTGCTATTTATTTAAACTCTTTCGAATCAACTCGGAATTACACTTAATCTTATAAGTATAATCATATCCACTAAACCTTTAGTAAATCATGACGAATATCTTTGTCACTCTTGTGGTGGACTTGATCAACACACAACCTTGTGTACTTGATCTCTTAGTCCTTCACTTGACACTTTGTCAATGAATTAGTCTAATTTCCAAATATGAAACTTCTCATTCATCATGCAATACTTGTTGTATGATTCCAAGTTTCTATCCAATTGAAACTTGGGCGATGAGAAACTTTCCCTATTTGGTAAATTCTTGACTTTTCCACAAATAACATAATTAAAAATCAAATCCATTATTGCTAATAATAGAAATCTTCAAACATCAATTTTTCATGCATGCCATTGCAAGGATAATATAAAATCAAAATTTATTTTATTTTCTATTGCAGAAAAATTTGTCCTTACAATGCAATTCAATCGAAAAAAAAACTATGTTAATACATATTTCTTAGCAATCTTATTCTAACTCCAAGTAGTAGCTCAAGATTCTAATCTTCAAGTAATGCGATCGAAATCCATTTCTTCACGATTAGATTCCGCTCACTTCTTCCCTTAAGCTTCCTCTCTTTTCTTCGATCCTACAAAACATTGAAATGCAATCTTATCACATATGTATTAAGAATCTAGAATAGGAACTTAAAAGAGTTAGTTAATGGAATTTACATAAAGTAGAGCCATACGTTTTGACTCTCCCATCTCTTAGATCTCTTAGGTAAATAGGGCGGCTTCGTCTCCAATGCCCCTTCTCTTGGCAATAAAAGCAAATTGACTCTTTTGGAACAGCACATGGAACTACTTCTGACTTTGCCTTTCTCTTATGATCAAACTTTTTGATCATGGCATGCCTTTCGTTCCTATTGCCTATATCCATAGAGGTCTGGAAGGCAGATCCACCAATCAACTTTGCTTTTTCAGTGCGCCAAATCATTACTGATTCAGCAGCAATAAGCATATAGGTGAGATCGATGAGGGTTACATCGTGAGTCATCATATAGTACTATTTTACGAACTCACTATATGAGTCAGGAAGTGACTGAAGAACCCAATCAACGGCCAGCTCCTCACAGACAACAGATCCCAACATTCTTAACCTATCAATGTGTGACTTCATCTCTAGGACGTGTGCACACACTGACTTTCCTTCTACATGTTTTCTTGCTAAAAGGGCTTGAGTGAGTTTGAACTTTTATATCTTTTGAACTTGTGGGTTAGGGAGAATAATAGGAGGAGGTGGAGGAAGTGAAGCATGATCTCGTGTTCCTCGATCGAATCGTGGAATATCATCTTCATGTGAAAAGCTTGTTCCACGGGATTTGGGAAGACCATAGTTGTCATACTTTGACATCTACAAAACGGGAGAAAAATTAAATTCAAGTTAGTTGATTGATTGAGTCCTTAATAAATCACCCAAATGAGATATTAAGACTAGGACCAAACACAATACTCTACAACCTAGAAAAGGGATGTTGTAATCTAGTTGCAGAATATTTGAAGGTAAGTGAATGACGATTCACTAATTTCCATCATGAAAAACAAAAAGAAATTTAAGTTTTAAATCTATTGAAAATTCCTAGATCTTTTGAGATTCATTGAACTTTTCAATGGCATGTTCAAATCTTGATATGCCCCTCTATTTTGTGACTGGGATACCGAGGATCACAAAGCGGGTGTGAATAACCATGCAAACTTACACGGTGCCCCCACATGTTACAGTCACCTATTCGATGTGCCGGTTAACCACACACGCTCCACCGAACTATGACAAATATTGAGTCACCCTATGCTACCTTTGCTTAGAACCATTTAGTGTGCCGGTTAGCCACACACGCTCCACAAACGTCTTTGCAATGGCACAAAGTGTAATTTCATGGAATTGCATCAATTCACTTTTGCCTAAAGTAACTAAGATTAGGAATTTTGTAAAAGCGTTTAGTTACTTTTGTACTTCATTATACTTATAAAGGATGGCTTCTGTCCTATCCTACCCGTTCGGCTAACGACCCTCCACTAGTCAAGAGTGCGGTGGGTAAGAGTGGATACCCATTCAATCGCCATTTTATAGGCAATTTCCTTAAACACCCCTTATAGACTAGCTTCGTGAATGAGGCCTACTAACGGTAAGACTGACTGTTTACTCATACATATATAATATTAGACTTTTAATTATATATATAGTATAGGGTGTATTTTACACTATTAAAATACTAGGTGTTCTAATTTAATAAATTATACTTTTAATTTAATTAAATGTAAACCATAAGGGTGTGATTTGAACTTTTCAAAACAATACTAGGGTTTTAGAATTTAACATTTCTAAATTAAGCTTTTAATCAACTTTTAAATTCCAAAACTTGAGGGCAAGTTTTGAAACATTTCAAAACATTAGGGTTTCAACTATTTAAATTTCAAAACAAAACATTTAAGTTCAAATTTAAACCATAAAACTTACATGGGCACAAATGAAACTTTTTCACAACACAAGGATCAAATAACAAATAATAGAACTTAAACAATTGATTTTGTCATTATCTATATTTGACCTAATTTCAATTTCTTGCAAAATAAGTTACCCAATTAATACAAATAATCAATCTTTACTCATATAAGGAAGTTATTATCTAATCAATTGGTAATTATCTTTTGTTTAATCAAGGATATTCTTAAATATAAGATAAAATTCGAATATTAAAGATCCAAAACAATTAAGGCAAGTATCCTCAAGCAAAACAGCAAGAAATCCCGAAATCCCCTCTGTCTGACGCTCCGACTCGCCGAGTCACACATTGGAACTCACCGAGTAGGGCAGACTCGCCAAGTCCATGTAGTGACTCGCCGAGTCGTTCGAACAGAAGGCCAGAATTCGATTTTCAGTTAATAATTCAACATAGCATCACATACAATAGAAACCAATCAAGGCTCTGATACCACTGATGGGTTTTAGCCATAAGAACATCCTATATGCTCATCCAAACCCTAATGCTTGGATCTAGGTTTCTCTATTGTACATACAATGTATCCAAGACTTACAATCTTAGATCTAACATATTATAAACTAAAATTAGGGTTTAGAGAATTACCTTTGATTATTATGTAGCAATAACAATCTCAAATCCTCCTTGTAATGACTTTAGAAAGCATAGAGTCACAAGTGTCACTCCTCTAATGGATTACAAACACCAAGAGCAAGAGGATGAAGAATAAGGAGAGAAGAGGCTGCCCAAAACGTCCAGAAACCCTAGTGGAACTCTTAACCACGTTTTTGGTGCTTAAGGGTCCTTTAAATAGTGAGGCTATTGGGGTTATCTAACAAAGAAACCCTAATTTGGATGCTTAGGCCCTAAGCAACCCATGGACTCCCTCCTTAAAGGCCTAGGAAGATTTTTAATGGGTTTCCCCATAGAATTCTTCCACCCCTCTAATATGGAGTCCATTAGCCCAACATTTAACTATCACACAATTGACAGTTCTAGTCCTTTAAGTTTAATTAATGTCTTTTAGCCACAAACTTAATTTTTATTAATTCTTGACTAATATTAATTAAACAATATGATTTCTCCTTTAATATATTATTCTCATAATATATTAATAAATCATAATTAATTCTTTCTCTCCATAATTCATCCTATCAAGTTGCTTTGGTGAAGGCAACCCAAAAGGACCATGCACCATCGGGTCAAGTACATACCAAAATAGTTATGGACTTAGACACTAATCCAACACAAACTCGGCGAGTCATATGAACAGTTACTGAGTTGAGAGGGGTTTAAGTGTAGAAGGTCCAACCCTTCGTCACTGCTCGCGGAATTAGCAACTTAACGTGTAGCAATAGTCCCAGAAACCCAAATCCTCATAAAGAATGCCCTGGTGAGGATTTGGAAGCGAGTAGGAGATCTGTTCGTGGGACTCAGCGAGTTGTTCTTCAAACTCGGCGAGTCAGATGAGTTTCCTTATGGCTTTCAAATGGGAAAAGAACCTGTCAAGTTGTCGGCCCAACTCGACGAGTAGAGTCGCAGATGGGGACGAGTAGAGAGTGAGGGACTCGACGAGTTGATGGCCCAACTCGGCAAGTCCGGTCAACTGGAAGTTGACTTTGACTTTGACTTGACTTAGTTGAGGGTAAAATGGTCATTTTACCCTAAGTATAGAGATCCGTTTCTAACTGAGTGTTGTGGGGTTTGTAGCCGGAGGATTTCCGAAGCAGCAGCGGACGGAGGTTTCCCGCACTGATTATCAGCAGTTACTTGTATGAGGTGAGTTACCTTGCAATAGGGGTGGGTCTAAGGCCACAATTCCGACCCACCATTGAGGAGTATTTAGAAGATAATTGTCTTTGTGATAATTTATCTTGGTCTGGTATGCGTTTGGTTATGAGTTATATATGTATGACACATGATAGGGATGGTTTCCCTGATAGTGGTCCTTAGGACCAAGGGGTAGGTCAGTACCCGGATATGCCTGACTGTGTGTTTATATCTTGCTATTGTATGCTAGTGGTAGGGGTGGAATAGTCCCCAGGTACCGGTTGAAAGATACCGATGGCGGTTACCGGTTGAAAGATACCGATGGTATTGTATGATATGTGGTATGATGGGGGAACTCACTAAGCTTTGTGCTTACGGTTTCAGTTTTTGGTTTCAGTTACATCTTCATCTAAGGGGAAGAAGTCGGCGACGTAGCATGGCATCACACACACATTTGATTTTCCGCACGGTGTTTTCTGGGATTGTACTATGATATGTTAGTTGCTTATGTTGTGGGTTTGAAACATGATACTTGATTTTATGAGATGACGTGTTGATTCAATATTTTCTAGTGAATGTTTTATGAACAACTTAATTAAAAATGAAATTTTTGGACTTGATTTTTGGGACGTTACATGCAGACTGCTGCAGTAAACTGAAATTCAAATAAACTGATTTTACAAATTGAAAATAATTCTCAACATCAAAATTTTAATAATTATAGTCTTAAAACATTGAAAGAATATTAAAAAGAACATGCAAAAAAAACAAAAATATAAAACTTCTAAAAAATATATAAAATAAGCTATCGGTTTTTTCTAGAAAAACTAATTTTAAAAAACATAAAAAAATAATGTTAATAAATTAAGAAAATATTACAAACAATATCTACAAAATCCTTAAAAATCACACACGTTAAAAAATATGCATCTGAAGCTGAAAGATATTATTAAAAGAATCGGTAAAAATTAAAAAAAAAAAATCAAAATTTTTTTTAAATCAAGAGATAAAAAATTATGGAAACTATAAAATGAAATTGTCTCAAATCTGTAAATCAAAGTTTTTTTAAAAAAAAAAATCAAAGTTTAAAAAATATCAAGTTATACCAAATTTCTAAAAAAAATATTTGGAAAAAATGAAAGTTGAAGAAGTTTGAAAAAAACAAGTCAAGTGTTGCGTCTTGCAGAACACACGTCGATGTTTTGTAGTCTGAAGTCTTCCAAAAAACAAACTACTACGAGAGGACAAGGTTGCGCGTATACTGCGCCGCACAGCAAAAAAATATTCATCACATATTTGAGAGTCTATATTTCCAAGGGAAAAAATATCTCATTTTATTCTCTCTATTTTTTTCTCTTCAAATGTTTTTTTAGGGAATTACTAATCTAACTATTTTTTCTAATTATCTATCCAAAAATAGCAAAAAAAAGACTTTAGCCAAAAATAGCCCTCGAAAGAGTAGATGGCTAGAGTTGACTACGATCAACGAAAGTTGACTACGGTCAAAGGGCGGTAATCTACTGATCCATGGCAATGGGCTGCTGTTTCCCGACCCGTCTACTCTTTCCTGTTCATTGGCCCATAGTATATAATGTATAATTTTTTTTTCAGATTAGGTTACTTTTTGGTATTTTTTTTTCCTTGGTTTGCCTACTTTTATCTCTCAATGGAGCATCCGAAAAACAACAAAGTATGTCTTGTTTTTATCAAAATTTTACCGTATTTTGATTAGTAGTAGTTTTTGTACATGATGATAACTTTTGTTTAAAAAAAAAACCAAAAAAAAATATTAAAACCGTAGGCTTCATACGAAACCTACGGTGTACAAGTCCACATTGCACAGGTTGTGTAGTGTAGACTTGTACACCTTAGGTTTCGTATGAACTCTATGGATTTTTTTTTTCGTTTTTTATATATGTTTTTTATTTTTTTATTTTGTAACATGTAACCAATTAAATCTATGTTATGATTCCATGATTTTTTTTTTCAAAAATCTTTAAAAAAACATTAACAAAACCTTAGTTTTTTTGGAAACCTATGATGTATAATCAATTAATGCACAGTCTGTGCATTAAAAGATTCTACACCGTAGGTTCCATTAAACCTACTGTTTTTTTCGTTTTAAAAAAAGGTTATAACCAATAAAAAACATACTCTACAATTTAGAAACAATTTTTTTTTATCAAAATAATTCTTAAAAACACTACTCTCCATTTATTTTATTTAAAAAAAATTTGTAGACTTTACGGTTTGGGAAACCGTAGTTTGTCGAGAGAAAATAAGCTTTAAAATAACCTATGGTTTTAGATGTTCAAAATGAACATATATATATATATATATATATATATATATATATATATATATATATATATATATATATATATATATATATATATATATATATATATATATATATATATGACCCAAAACAATAGACCATTTAGCGAAACAGTATCTCACTCTAATTACTTACGATTTTGTGGGCGATTTTAAGACAACTGCTAATTTTTGGCTAAAAATGATTAAGTAATTACTTAATTAGGCTAGATTAGTAATTTTCTTTCATGTCCTTAAAAAAGTTAAGAATATACTTTTCTCTTGTTTTGTAATCTTTTCTTTATTAAAAGAAACTTGAAAACATGATATAAAATATAATAGATTATTATATCACATTTAGTTTTTAGACATATGCTATATTATTATTTTTCTTATAAGATGCTAAACCCTATAAAAATTTGTTGGAACGTATTTTTTTCTAAGAATCGGAATCGGAACCGTTAGAACCGGAACAATTTTTAGTTTTATATTCATTGACTTACAATCCCCCAATAATAGAACTGGTTCCAGTTTCAGATTTAAAAATTGACTTTATCCGGGTTCCGGGTAATCCGGATTTGGGTCCATCGGGTCTGGGTAAACCGGGTCTAAAAATCGGAACTGGTGTTAGGAACCGTTAGAACCGGAATAAATAGAACTGGTTCCAGTTTCAGATTTAAAAATTGACTTTATCCGGGTTCCGGGTAATCCGGATTTGGGTCCATCGGGTCCGGGTAAACCGGGTCTAAAAATTGGAACCAGTGTTAGGAACCGGGACAACTTTTAGGGTCCATCGGAACCCGGATAAAGTCAATTTTTAAATCTGAAACTGAAACCAGTTCTATTTATTCCGATTCTAACGGTTCCAGTTCCGGTTCTAAGAAAAAAATACGTTCCAACAAATTTTTATAGGGTTTAGCATCTTATAAGAAAAATAATAATATAGCATATGTCTAAAAACTAAATGTGAATATAAAACTAAAAATGGCAGAACTGGTTCCAGTTTCAGATTTAAAAATTGACTTTATCCGGGTTCCGGGTAATCCGGATTTGGGTCCATCGGGTCCGGGTAAACCGGGTCTAAAAATCGGAACCGGTGTTAGGAACCGGGACAACTTTTAGGGTCGGAATCGGTTTTCTGAAAAGTTTAAAAAATGCATATCTTATTCGTTTCAACTCCGATTGACATGCGATTTTTTCCAACATGTAATTTAGAGTTTGTACATGATTTTAGACTACAAATCTGCCATTTTTAGTTTTATATTCATTGACTTACAATCCCCCAAAATCAAGATATCAAAGCTGAAAGTTTTTAGTTTTTCAGTTTTTTTTGTATTCAATGAAAGTTTTAAAACATGTATATCTACTTCGTTTAAAGTCGGATTAACATGTGATTTTTTCCAACTTGTAATTTACAGTTTGTACATGAGTTTAGACTATAATTTTGTCATTTTTGGTTTAATATTCATTGATTTACATTCCTCCGAAGTCGGGATATCAAAACTGAAAATTTTCGACTCTTCAACTATTTGTTTTTGTACTTTGTATTGTGTGAAATTGTTAACACATATCTCATTCCTTTAAAGTCGGATTGACATGCAGTTTTTTCCAGAGTGCATTTTAGAGTTTGTACATGATTTTAGACTATAATTTTGTAAATTTTGGTTTCATATTCAATGAGTTACAGTACCCCAAAGTCGGGATATCAATATGAAAATTTTCAAAGTTCAACCCACTAAGTAGTAACTAATTACCAAAAAATTCTGGTTTTTTCGGGTTTTTCGGTTCTAAACCCACTTTATCCTATTCCAACCTACCCAATTTGAAGTTTCCGGGTTTTCCGGTTCTAGACCCACTTTATCCGGAACCGAATCGGAATCGGTTCCTATATATCGGTCCGGTTTCCGGTTCTACAAAATATCGTTAACCGGTTCCGGATTTAGACCCACTTTCATCCCTATACCCGTTCAACCTTGGTATGTGCATATTAATACACATAATCTGATAACATATCTTAATATTTTAATTAGTTTTATGCCCTTATTAGAACAAAAGATATTTAATTTGTTATGAATTATATTGTAAGGACCAAAAGGCATGTTTGGAGCAAAAAGGAAGCTGGAAGCTGAAAGTTGAAAGTTTGTCTCATAAGGATTTTTTGTACAGGGCTACTTTAAACCAATATGAATCTCCTGAATAGAAGAGAGATATACAAATCTAGAGGGATAAAAAAAGGAGATGAAAAGGAAGGGGATACTCGTTCGTTGGCGAACATACCACCGATGATGGCCTTTCCTTCGTCGGCGACCCTTTTCTCCTTCATCTCCCACTTTGAGAAGTCCACAAACCTCTGAACAAATTACTTGCCAACCTGACTATTAAAGACGACTGGTGTCAGTAGGGTTCGACGGAGCATCACCATGGGGAGTTGACGGGAGTGAAGTTTGATCGATTTCAAAATCTACAACGATGGAAGATAAATCGATTGATTTTGGTTCTCTTAAAGTATGATGAGTTAAATCTAGAAAGTTTTCGGTTACCTTATGATATAATTTGATTCCCTTGTCTTGAAAATAATCGACAAATTGTTGCCACAAAAGGGGGTAAGACAATCTTTCTAATGCTAGATTTTTATTCAATTTTGAGAAATCCATAGAGATGTCATAGTTTGATGAATTAAAGCTTAGAATGTTATTAATAGAGGTTCAAGTTTTGATTTGTATTTCATGTTATGGCTTTCGATTGATATGGTTCTCCAATTTTTCTTTCTAGTATCAATTTTCTTTTCTTGTAAGGATTGTCATGCATTGGGTTGTGGTGGTGGAAAATTCGATGAAGAGACAGTAGGTTATGGTGTTAATTCGTCGGAGTTGAAGGAACGAAAAAAGAAGGGATGTTGAAGACGTCGATATCACTGAAGATGGAAAGGAAATAGAAGTTGAGGAGGATAATATGGGAAGGTGACTGGTGGGACCCATATTAAATTTCTCAAATATGGTTTCAGGTTTAGGGTGAGTAGATACATATATGTGGGGTCTATTAATTTTTTTTAAAGATATACAAAATAAATACATAAATAAGAAAATTAATTAAAAAATAAATTAATAAGGATACAATAGTCTTTTTAGGTAAGACAGTGACCTAACACAAAAAAATAAACAATATGGACCATCCGAATTGAAAAAAAAAATAGCTTAGAGGTCACACACAAATTACCCCAAACCACATGGACCATTCATATAATTTACTCAATAAATTAATAGCGTGGATGTTTTGTAGAAAACATGAGAAGCTAAATTATGATGTTGCAATTTGTATCGGGTGCATACTATATCTTTTAGCATTGATATCAAGTTAATAACAAATTGTTTAAGAAGAAACATTCTTTGATAATATATTGGTGTTAAAAATTATTGTAAATTGATGACACAACATAAATACAATATAAATAACGATATAACTTTTTGTTGTTCCAAAAAAATAATAAATATATAATTTAAGAACATAAAAATAATAAACCATGGTATATTTATTTTTTGAAACGAAATCCTTAAAAAGTAAAATAAATATACATTAAGGATTATGCTAAAAAAAGAAAAAATATATATAATTGTTACTTTTTACATGATAAATTTTATATGTTCGGTTTTTCTTTTCCAAAAACATAAAGCCCAAAAAATCAAAACAAGACCCTAATCAATAAGGCTAAAAATAGAAAAGTGTGACTTTTAAAAAGAAAGTTAAATATATATATATATATATATATATATATATATATATATATATATATATATATATATATATATATATATATATATATATATATATAAGTTCAAGTATTCTAAATAATTATTGTGCGGGATATCATATACTATGAGAATTACTAACATAATAAGTTATTTAGCAATACGAATACGTTCAACCTTACAAAAATATCGTCATTTTCATGCATTCTCTCTAATTATTATTTATTTTTGTTTTCACAAATCGTTTTTAACTTATTTTCATTCTGACAAAGTACGACCCAAATAAACATTCTGAGAACATTCTGACAGAAATGTGAATAATAATAATAAATGTATAATAACCTTATAGACGATTTAATTAGTGAGAATGTGTGTTAATGACAATAGTTATGTAAGATTGAACGTATTTATATTATCAAACAACTTATTCTCTTAATAATTCTCATAGCATACGCTATCTGCATAATAATTAGTTAGAATAGAATAACCTAAGAATATATATATATATATATATATATATATATATATATATATATATATATATATATACACACACACACACACATGATTGAAATGAGAACAATAAATAAAGTGAGAACGTGAAAAATACTATTTTATGTTATCATTCTGCTATTAATTTTGTCTACTATAATAGTATACACATTAATATATATATATATATATATATATATATATATATATATATATATATATATATATATATATATATGTATGTATATTGTTGGTTGTCGTTGGCTCTATCGTCACAAGTTTGACAACACGGGCAACCTTGATCGCTATAAAGGTCGTCTTGTTCTCAGGGTTTTTCTCAACTTCTCGATCTTGATTTTGATGACACTTTCAGTCATATTGTCAAAGATGCCACCATTCGTACCGTTCTAAGCATTGCGATCCAAAAATTAGCCTATACATCAGTTGGATGTTAAAAATGTTTTTCTTCATGGTGATCTCTTTGAGAAAGTTTATATGAAACAACGTCATGACTTCACAAAGCTCTCTATGTTCTCAAGAAAGCTCCTAGAGCCTGGTATCAATGATTTGTTGTTTTTATCACCTCTCTTGGATTCACCCGCAGTCGGTCTGACTTCTCCCTCTTTACCTATCACTTTGGGTCTGATCATATTTTTCTTTTTCTCTATGTCGATGACATTATCCTCACCGCCTCCTCTTCTACTCTTATATCTAGCATCATCTCTCATTTCCCGTCTGGATTTCTAATGCCATACCTCGACTCTCTCTCCTTCTTCCTTGGCATTGCTGCATATCACACTTATGATGGTTTGTTTTTTTCCCAGACTTCGTTTGTTAAGGAAATCTTGTCTTGTGCCGACATGTCCTCCTGCAATCCTTGCAATACTCCCTTTGATACCAAATCTAAACTTTCTTCTCATGGCTCTCCTGTCTGTGACCCTACTCTTTATACAAGTCTTATTGGCACCTTGCAATATCTTACCTTTACTAGTCCTGATACTGCATATGTTGTTTAGTAAATATGTCTTTTCAAGTATGATTCGTGTGAACCTCAACTTCTTGCTCTTAAGCATATCCTTCGCAATCTCCAGGGAACTTTGTCTCACGGTCTGTTCATTCGACCGTCTTCCCTTGATCGCTTGGTCTCGTATTTTGATGTTGATTGGGTCGGCTGTCCTCACACTTAGAGGTCCACTTTAGGGTTTTTGTTTATCTTGGAAATAATCTTGTCTCGTGGTCCTCGAAATGCCAACATGTTGTCTATCGATCCTCAGTTAAGGCTGAGTATCGTGGGGTGGCAAATGTCATTATTGAAGCTGCATGGCGTCGCAATCTTCTTCTCGAGTTATCATGTCCATTATCTAAAGCTACGGTTGTGTTTTTTGATAATGTAAATGTCATGTATTTATCCTCTAACCATGTATTGCACCAACATACCAATCATGTGGAAATAGACTTACATTTTCTTTGGGAACGTGTTACTATTGGATATGTTCTATTTTGCACGTGTCATCGGCTCATCAGTTTTAGATATATTCACTAAGAGTCTTTCTACACATTTATTTTTAGACTTTCGAAACAGATTGAACATATGTGAATCTCATGCTCAAACTGAGGGGGTATGTTAGTTTATAGTATTGTTTATACAAAATGTATAGTATAGGGACCCCATTTTAATATTCTTTCATATAAATATATTGCATAGATAGCCTCTCATTAACGAGGCTTTCACCCTAATTAACAGTTCTATCCATATGAAAAACATGAAACATCTTTTTCTAAAGTATGATGTCACGGTTAGAATTTGGAATGTGATCTCTTATTGGGTGAACGTGAAATTTCCTTGGACGGATTCAATTTATAATTCTCAAAATAAGACTCGTTTTTGATACGATTTGTATGATTACTTGTTGGGCTATTTGGAAATCTCACAACTCGGTGATGTTTGATGATGATGTGTTTCGTAAGAAGTCAATTAAGGACGTCATAGTTCACCATTCGTTTGATTGGTCACTTTAATCCAAAGACCAGAATCCTTTGTTAAATATTCCTATGTAATTTTGCTAATCACTAACTAGTTTTTAATAAAATTTGAAGTTATTCAAAACAAATATATAGTACTACCAATTTCCTAGTGTACACCAAAGTTAATAAGATTTGCGCACCAATTGGTTTATCCGTAAGAACCTAAAACCTTAACTTTAAAGTCACTGAATATGAAAGCGCGTTAAGATTAGAATTTGTGATTTCTATTTTTGGTAAGTTTCCACAAGGCATTTTCAACATTTTTGATGAAGGCCAATAAATTTTTGACACAAGAAAACATCAAATAAAAGTCATAACGCACCACTCACAATGGTCTTCATTCACTACAAAAAAATATTGGTGTTATTCCATGTGCCATGTTATGACAATGTGATGTTGATTATCAAATTAAAGTTGCCAAAGAACATTATACCCATGTCCAAGAATTTTGGAACGTGTCAAGTAAACAGCAAAAGATGTTTAAATCGGATATGGATCGCTAAAAAATAAGATCGTGAATAATAGCAAACCGAATATCTCTATAGTCTTTTAAGTTTCCATTGCCTAATGCCTATAGTTCACTAGAGAATGTTAACGGTTAACCTATAAAAATGGTTATACTCAACAATCAAAACCAGTCATGTAAGTCCCTTAGTTACATCTTATTTCTAGGCTATTCAGATAGTAATCATGTGTTTTTCTATTGTCAGCCTTCTGCAAATAAAATCCTAATTAAAATCAAAAACTTTTTAAACTTATTCGCCCCTCTAATGTATTTCCTACGGGATATAGACTATTGTTAAAATATTAAATGTCCTCACAAATAACATTTGTTAAAATATTAAATGTCCTACGGACTAGTATGTAGAGAATTCTCCTCAATTGATTTAATTGAGAAAAAAAAATGGTACAACCATACCCTTCTAAAATTCTTCTCAATGTTGATTTGAATGAGAAAAATAATAATAAAATTATACCCTCTGAGCAGTCCACGTCAACCCGTTTAAAGGCATACATGGGAGATCAATCACAAACATTGGTGCTCGATTGGATAGATCAGATCGATCCGATCTGATCAAGTGAATCTAAATTGATTACGATTTTCAAAAATGGATATGAATAACTCAAACTTAATTCAACTCTAATCCGATCCAACCACATAACTATTCTGTTAGATCGATTTTTGTAATTTTGTTTTCAAGTGTGAAGACATTTTAGAATATATATATATATATATATATATATATATATATATATATATATATATATATATATTACTTGAATATTAATAAACTCTATAAAAGAAATTAACAAAAATTATTTATTTATGAATTAAAATTTATAAACAACTACTATGAATATATATATTATAATTCAATATTTCAAAAAAACTAAATAAATAAAAAGCTTTTTAGAAGTACATAATAATGTATTATGTTGGATGACACTATCTAGTATATAATAAAAATAATTAAGTAACTTTGTAAATGATTAAAGATATATATTAAAAATAAAAAAAATAACAAACTGTTATTCAATTTTTTAGATTATTCAGTTCTTATTTTATAAACCAAAACCAATCCGAAATCCAAAATAATAATTGGTGTTTATTGAAAACCAATCCAAAATTTTTAATATCAAAACCAAATAGTATAATTCAAATTATCCAATCGCACAATTCAATTTATCCAAATAATAAACAACCTTATAAACATTAACAATATTTCATATGTATCAGAATTTAAACTTTGGACCTTATGTGTGGAGTTTCACTTCTCAATCACTACACTCCCATCACTACACTCCTATTGTCGGGGCTCAAGATAACCTTTTGTGACAAAAACCAAACATGCTAAACAACTGAGCTACAAAAACTTGTAATGAATGAGAAAATAATGAAGGCTTTAACGATTCGATTTTGATAGTGTTGGTTTCTATTTCTAATATTGAATTCAAGTTTAAGTCATTCGGGATTTTTGACACTACTTATTATTCGTTTCTTATTGAAGATTGAAGGTTTGTTTCCGTTTAATTATTTCATAACAGGTGGTAGTGATAAAAAATTGTAGTGTGCCGCAAAATAAATAGACCTAAAATATTTGGTCCTTTCAATGTAGTTATAGACTAACAGGATGAAAATCACAATACAATTTTATGGTTATTCTAATTTTACGAGTTAGAAAAGTTGTAGATTTGCGTGACAACTAATATTATTTTTATGTTTATTAATTAGTGCAACTTTCTTATAAACTAACACATTGGCCATTGGGTCTTTGGGACCAATGTGAGATGACAACTTAGGTTGTAGTGTTATACTAGTTGTCATAGTACGAAATACGATGAACTATAACATGTGGGACAAGTCAACCGATCATGATTTCACAAGAGTCGTAGTGTCACATTGTGCGGGTGTTAATTCAAGTCATCTTCCTTTTTCATTGGAACCCAATGGAATCTTTTTTTTTTAACCCCTTTTCACTATTCTCATTGGAAGTCCACTCAAATCACACAAAATGTCTTCATAAAAGAAGTCGAAGCTTACTATCAGTGTGGCATAGCAATATCACTTGTATGAAACACCTTAAAATGGAGCTGACTTATGTTCAAATAGATTTGAACCTTGAGGTTGAGGTGAACTGTTGTTTAATTTTAAAATAAATAAATAAATAAAATAAAAACACATACAAAACCTAAAATGCACAAAAGATAGATCACATGAGATGACCAAATAAGAAAGGCGAGGTTAGATGAAAATTAGGAGGGTGTCATTGTTTTAATTGTTCCCCATTTCATCAAAACACACATCAATGAATAAGATAGGCAATGAGAGGCATTAGATTCGAGAATTACCATTTTGGGCATGATTGGGTTTGGACTTTACAATGGCCTCATTTGCTCAACTTGAACTGATAAGGGTGAGATTGGAAAGTTAGGCAAATAATGGTCCTCATCTTATCATCTTTCATTTTGGTACTTAGGTTTCTGAAACTTCTCCAAACTACTAACCAATTTGGTATTTTAGGGTACTTTTTCATTACTTGTACCAATCGTACCTTTTTTCTATATATTACTTTAAACTGATTTGTTGTGATTCATTTATTGTATTTGTATTTTGTATTAACAAATAATAATGAATCATGAGTAGTTGATGAATATGATGTTTCATTTTTTACGTTTTTATTTCTCTTACATTGTTTCTTATGTGCATTTTTATTTTGTTTGTTTATACATTTTGTCGAAAATGATTAATCCAAAGAAGTACAAATGGTGTAAACACATACAAACTATATCAATGCTATTATTCAAAGTCTTAAACTTAAAAATGTGAACGTCATATGCAAATTGACTGTTATTTTTACTCAATAATATAATATCCTATCATTTTATCATCATGTATGATTTGTAGAGAAAATGTAGTATAAGTTTATTTTTTAAAAGAACTAAAGTATAAAATGCATGCTTCTATAAATTGTATGATGAATATTTAAATGTTTGATCATTTTGTCAAATATTTAAAACATCTTCGTTTCAGGCTTTCAGCCCAAATATTTTTTTCACAATCTAGTCCCTAAGATTGACGGTTGTTGTAGTTTTGGTCTCTAGCCCATGTAACATAATATTCTTACCCTTTGTAATATATTTTATCTTTTTATTTGAATGGTTTTAATTTAATAAAATAAAATGTAAACCAAAATACATTTATTTAAATACAACCATCAGTTCTACACTTCTACACATCCACCACCTGCTTTTAACTCTTTTAACTCCAACTCATTTTGAATGGAAATAAGATATTAGAATCTATGTTATAACACCTTAACACCACAAACATATGCATACAATTTCATTTATAATAGTCAACGAGTGAATTTTTATTGAAACCCTTCAAACCCCAAATCAAACACGTATAAGGATATGATGTTACATGTATAAGTTGAACATTTAGATAGACCAATCACTTAAATAATCCCAACAGTTAGATAGGCATGACATCAAATAAACCCACCAATTAAATATGATCAATACTTGGATCAACCCAAACAACTAACATAAAGCACTAATCTTATAAGTTTCCATTTTTACAAATTGGCCACTAACTTGCACAAATCCAAGAATTTTTTTTCAAGGGTAGACTTTTAATTCAATTTACTCCCCGAACAAATTTGTATAATCAAAATTTAACCAACTTTTAACTTTTCATAACAATCAAGGTCTTAAGTACTAAATTTCACATTTTATAACAATCAAGGTCACAAAGATCGACAAACCATCATGCTTGGTTACCTCTTGATATAATAAAGTGTGTAATGTATGTTTTAGAGATATTTGAAATAGTTCATTAGTTTTAACCCTAAGTTTAATGGCCAAATTGTAAAAATAAAAAAATAAAAAAAATCAAATATGTATAGTTATAAAAGTTGGTTACGTCCCAAGCTTATTGATGGACAGAAAATTTAATTACTGATCATAATATTCTTTTAATACTTTATATAAATTTATAGGTTAATGGCCAAATTGTCACAAAAAAAAAAAAAAAAAAAAAAAAAAATCACGAGAAGCCAAAAAGTCTCCGTTCGTCGATCATAATAATTTTTTTGAACACTTTATATAAACTTGTTGATTAAATATATTCAATGAAAATACACTATTCATCTATTATTATAAAATTGGGTTCGCTCATAAGTCATTATCCCTTCTATATGCCATGTCCCACTTTAGTTCACTTTTTATAATTAGGCATTCGATTGAGCTTGCTTAAAATGCGCCGTGGGCACATTGCACTCCGTCATCTCCCAAAATCGCACATCATCACTAGTCACTCTGTTCATATACTCTCTCTCTCTCTCTCTCTCTCTGTATATGAGTATGTACATTTAATAATATGTCTGTATATAACGATATATTATACAGATGGGTGTGAAAAATCCGATTATTAAATAGCCGATTTTGCTACAAAGAAACAGGAACTTTCGGAATCAACCCAGATCACCACAGTCAAAATCCATATTAAAATTTCCATCTTTAGTCTGCAACCTAACGCTCAATTAATTCCCTCACTTGATATATACATTTCTTTTTCTATATACACATACATTGTATCTCTCATCTTTATGGATCCACCCATTATCAATGAGAGCTCCTTTTCAGTGGCCAATCCTTCGTCTTACAGTTTAACTGGGATCTGGCCCTTTTCTTCTGTTAATGGCGGTCGAAATGAGAGCTTAGGGCTGAAAATGAGCACCCTGATTAGTCGACTTGGGGAACCGAATAATAACGGCGACGACGAATCCACAGTGACGGAGCATAGCGGTGGTGGTGGTGGTGGTGGTGGCAGGAAGCGGATGGATGTTAATTTTGAAGATGAATCTTCAAAGATCACGTCTACTAGTAGTGGCAATGATTTGGTAATTTCAAACAAATTTACTGGCGAATTAAGTTTGAAATTGAAATTGGAGCTCTTTTAGTTCAATTATTTGAACCCTTTTTTCTCAATTTTCATTTCTGAGCCATGAAATTGAACTTTTTATGTTTGCAGAGCAAATTTCATGGTAAACGAATGAAGATATCGGGATCCAAAGATGATTTGTGTGGTTCGAAGATAGAACAAAAAGGCAGTGAAAGCCATAACCTTACTGAACCACCTAAAGATTACATTCATGTTAGAGCAAGAAGAGGTCAAGCCACCGATAGCCACAGTCTTGCAGAAAGAGTAATTCCATTCCACTCCCCACCTCAATTCCCACGATTCACAGTTATTTCATGATTTAAACTCATTGTTTTCAGGCTAGGAGAGAAAAGATCAGTGAAAGAATGAAAATCCTTCAAGATTTGGTCCCCGGATGTAACAAGGTTTGTATACAATAATCAAGACTATGATTTCTTCATCTTTGGAGTAAAGATGATTGATTTTGATACTGTTTATCAGGTTATAGGAAAAGCTCTTGTTCTTGATGAAATAATCAATTACATCCAATCATTGCAACATCAAGTTGAGGTAATTTCTTTTCTTTACATGATAACACAAAAATAACCAAAACGATATCGGTCCATTTAACAAAGTGATATCGTTTACGCTTCAAATCATCAATTTCGCAAAAAGGTTACGTAATTGCAAATTGACAAATTGCTTTCCAAATGGTCCCATCACAAAAAAAAAAATTGGAAAAACGAATGACCATATCATATTGTAAAAGAATTATTAAGTTTTTTTTTGGAGTCTTTTTGCCAGTAAAAAGTAATTTCGAAATTGATCCATTGCGAAATAAATTGTCATTTTGTTAAAAAGGTACAAAGTTGTCATTTTATTGAATGAGACCCTTCATTTTGGTTATTGTTGTCATTGTCAAGTTATTGGAAGTCTTTATGTTAGTTACAAATGAATTTGAGACCTTTACATTTTTTAATTTTTTTTTTTTATTTTTGTAGTTCTTATCTATGAAGCTTGAAGCTGTAAATGCAAGGATGAATTCCTCGGTAGAAGGGTTTCCCACGAAAGATGTAATTTTTAAACTATGTTTTAACAATTTGGATAAAAATGGTTATAGTTCTTTTGATTATTCAATAGGAAATAATCACTATAAGAATCTTGCATTGCAGCTTGTGACACCACCCATCGATGCTGCAAGGCTATTATTTGGCTCACAAGCAGCAAGAGGGTTCGGACCAGGGTCCGAACCCGAGTGGCTCCATATGCAGTTAGGCAGTAGGTTCGGGCGGGCCACATGAACCGTAGACCACCCGAGGTGCTTGCCAATTGCTACTTGGAAATCGGGAAACCCTATGGTTGTGTTGTTAGACATGTGTGATTGCGTGAGGTACTTGCTTACTATATATAGAAAGTTATATCAGAATCAGAGTATTATTGCTATATAACTATTTAAGGCCTTTGTACAATACCCATCTGTAGAAATTTGCATTTAAGGGTTATATGTTGACAGATCAGGTGTACTTGTAAGCAAAAGAGTCTCATTAATGAATGTGGTACTTTACAAGTTCACATTTATCATGTTATATACTATTTACTTTGATTATTGTATGATGGTTTCTGATTTTGTTTTTGAATGTGAATACAATAAAAGTAAATAACTAAATCCAAAAAAACGTTATGCTTCAACAAACTTCCGACAATATATAAAACTTTAACTGATAATAAATTTTGTAAATTTAATATCTCAAAATTGATGTGGGCTAATCTTTTAGTGGGTTAGAATCGGTAGTGAGCTTAGAAAATATAAATGTAAAATGAATATCTTCAAAATTTCGTAATATTGGTTTACCCTTTACCGAATTTCTTTCCATAAATCGGTATGATTTATCGAATTTTCGGTTTTAGATTTTTTAGCACCCATACATAAAAGAGATCTAACTTTTACATTCATATTCTTTTTAACACCATGTCCTTGGGCATTCTAACTTTTGGTGTTCGTTTAATAATAACCTTTGTGCCATTTGTGTCGGCTTCACTTTAGAAAATAGAACAAATGATTTATTTAACAAGTTAAATAATCATATATTCATTTTTTTTTTCATATTTTGGCTATTTTTTTTACATATTTGATTATTTAACTTGTTAAATCTATTCATATATTACTATTGTCACCGAGTATCTCATATGACAATGATAACATTTGAACATATTTAACAAGTTAAATTGTCAATGTAGACAAAAAAAAAAATAGAAATGACCTAAATGTGAACAAAACAAAAAAGTAATTACAATATTTGTTATTTTCCTCGCATTTAATAAAAATTTTATTTTTCCAAGTGTTATTTTTAAAACATCTATAATAATTTTGATAATTTATCCTATTTACAGCCTCTTGATTTGACAAATCAATTTTCTAATAATTTCTTTTTAGCAAAAGTTACCATCATTAATATTAAGTAATTATTGATTAATTCTAAACTTTTCTTTTTTAATTAATAAATATATTTTTATTTTTGTGAAATAATTTATATAGTCTTATAGATTTTTTTTCTTTTGTTTTAAGCATATGTAATATTTTTAAAGTAAATAGTATCTAACAATAAAATTAAATAAATTAAATATGTAACAATAAGTATTCAAAGCCTTTAAAAAAATAAATAGGAAATATTATGTAGCATATAAAAAAATAAAACAAAAATTATAATGTAAATGTTTTAAAATTATTACAACTTTTTTATACTTTTTAATTAGAAGTTTATAAAAAATTAAAAAATTTTACTTCAACGTTTTAAACTTGTATTTAACTAAAGTACTTTAAAATGTTATAAAAAAAAGTATAAAATTATTATATAAAATCTATGAATCGTTTTAAAAATGTTGTAAAAGAAAGTTTAGTAAGAATTGTATGACAATTATAAAAAAATTGTATGAAAAAATAAAATAAAAAATCTTGTAAGAAAAGTTTAAAACATTTAGAAAATACTTGGTTTAAAAACTTGTATGAAAATTATATGAAATTATAAAAAAGTGAAAAAAAAAATTATAAGTTAAGTTTAAAACAATATATTAGAAAAACCTATAAGAAAAAAATATATCTTAAAAATGCTGTAAAAAATTATAAAAAAAAAAATTAAGAAATTTATAAAAAAAATGTTCGCATTCAGAAAACTTTTTTTTTTTGTATACGTTTGACAATTTAGTTTGTTAAATGTCTTCACATGTTATTATTTTCACTTGAGATAGCCGGTAACAATGGTAATATGTGAACACATATAACAATTTAAATGGTGAAATCTGTACAAAAAAAATTTCTTAAACATTAACAAAACAAAAAACTAATTATCTTAATAAGTCATTTTCCATAGAAAATAACATTTAAAAAAGTAAAATCTACTCTAATAAATAAAGATCTTTTGTTACATGTCACACTCTCATTTATTTTGTCACATGTCATTTTGTGGTTATTTTGAATTAACATTTTTTTTACATGTCATTTTATAGTTTTTTCTATTTTATTAAATTCCATATAGTATTTAAATAAAATAATTGCAATAAATCTAATAATAAATGAATATCAAATTCATTAAAGGACTTACCTTCTTATTTCTAAATTTCTAAATTAAAGCCTCATTGGTTTCTATTGTTTATTTATCTAAATTATTTGTTTAAATTTAAAAGAGCAAAACAAAACACTTCATTCAATATTTTTATTATTTTTTTATAAGTCCAAACTTTTCAAATATTTAGACCTTAATATACATTTTTTAAATAAACTCATGTAATAAATGGTCTCACAACTAATATATTAAATATTTAAAAAATACATCCATCAATATACCAAACATCTAAATGCACCCACCAAACTCCTGAAACACAAAAAGTGGAATACATAATCATTAAGTATTTCAAACTCCAAATTACATACCTAGTATCAGTGGCGGATCCATAAAGAAAAGTCAGGAATTGCATAATTTTTTTAAGGGTTGCACTACTAGAAAAAATTCATTTTTGAAGGCATGTTCATTCACAAAATCATCAATAAATCGGCGAATTTACATTAAACTCACAATTATCAGACTTTTGATTGATTGCCAAAAGATTCGTGACGGATTTCTAACGAATTTGCGATGGATTTTAACAAATTTTCAATAAATTTACATTTGATGGGAAAATTCAAGGGGTAGTTCGTGTTACCCTATGCAACATAGTAAATCCGCCCATGTCTGACGTTTTATTGACCCATACGAAAGGAATTGAAATGGGTGTGTGTGTGAGTGTGTGTATATATATACACACACACCTAATTTTTTCTTATCATACCACCATCATTATATTAGATGGGTTTTGAGCATAGCAAACACTCCCTATGTGTAACGGCCCAAAAATTCAAGTAAAATTTTTTTGTTTAATAATCAGAAATCCTATTTAGTATTTAGAAATTCCATTCATATTGCTTCCGATATTCCCATACATAATCAAATTATTCAAAAGATCAGAGTATCCCTAACAACTGGTGTGAGAAAATATTGGAGAGTGCACGCTGCACCATTATGCGGGCCCTTACCCTTAGATCCCGAAGTACCTGAAACAACCATTAAAGTGTAAGAAAATGCTTAGTGAATTCCCCAAAATACACAATTCATATAATCACATAATGTCATGCAATACAAGTATATAAGATTTGTCATGGACTCCCTCAATGGTCTTTACTTGGAATGTCATGGGCTTTCCCTATGGTCTAATAACCAAGTGCCATGGCTCCCCCATGGTCTTCACATAAAATTTTACATACCAAGTAACAAAGCATTCATAAATCCGTTAATCACATAACAAGTAATGGGTCGTCCTTGGTGCCTTCGACCCATTGGCATAGTGAGGAGACTCACCTCAGTCTACTAAACACGATAGTTGCTCAACTACTAGCCCAAATCTCTAACTGTATAAATATACAAATTAACCTAATTAGATTTATGACACTAATTCAGATAAAGACCCAACATCATAATCTTTGGCCCACCATTTAAGCCTAAAAGTCTATCCTACAATAATGGGCCCAAGATCAAAATCCAAACTATAATGGGCCACATGACCCAAAGAGGTCCAATCAAAACACCAAAAAACCAAAGCAATTCCCAAGGCCCATCATCACCCTAATGGTCCAGGCCCAAAGCTAAGTAAAGTCCAAATGACGCACAAAGTCCACCAAAGCCCAACTCTTACTGCTGAGCGTATGCCCAGTGTTCATCAGAAGTACGCTAAGCATACCGGGTTCTCTGGCTGTACGCGCAACGTACTGGTTGATACGCCCAACATACAAACAAAACAAGAACATCCTCCGTTAAGTGCTTAATGTATGAAGACCGTACGTTCTAAACTCATATTTAGGTCGTTTGAAGAGTCCTAAGGCATAAAGTTGGCAACTTTATGCCTTTGCATGCCCAATATGCTCCCAACAACCCTTTTCAACCCATTAAGACGTTTCCAAGGGTCTTAACTCATGCATGTGGGTCAAAACAATCATCAAGTCTGGATTTTTATGACATGAACAAGCTAAAGGACCTTAGATCTACCCTCCCCAATCTCTGTAGTTGGCCAAACTCCCAAGAGATGATTTACGAAATCAAAAGAGGACTACATAGAAAACCCTAGCTCTATAAACAACAAGGATTAGCAAGGAGGAAGCTTTTTACCTCCACAAGCTTCCTAAGTTGCTCTATATGCAAGATCAAGAAGCCTTTCCCTCGTTTAAGCTTGCTTCCCCTTCTTCTTTTCTGCTAAAACACCAAAAATGAGGTATTTGAGACACTCACAAGCTCAAAAAAAAATACACAAAGGGTTTTAAGATTTTAGGGACGTTTGAGAGTGGTGGAGGCTTGCTAGGGTACGATCCAAATGACTTAAGGGTGTTTAAGTAGGTCAGAAGTCCGGAAGTTAGGGTTTTGATCTTCTGCCACGTACACCGCGTGTACCTTCTTGTACGCCCAACATACGTGGTGCACCTTCGAGATCATTCTTCCTCAGTGCGCTAAGCGTACTCTTAAGTACTCCCAACGTACAAAAAGGGACCATTTTGCAAAGTAATTTCATTTAGAGGGAAAAAAGGGTGATTACTGATGGGTTTTGAGCATTCTAACACTTCCTAAGTGTACATGCAACCCTAATAAACCTTGGATCTATGTTTGTCTAAATACATGCAAAATTTGGTTTCCAAGGTTCATAATCCTATCTAGCATACATGGGGACTTTAATCCTAAAAGGATAGCTAGAAATACATACCTTGTAGTTGATTTTGATTCCTTTAAACCTTGTGAGCCTAGCACCCCAAGTGTGATGCCTCAAATGCTTCACACAACACCAAATGCTTTTGGAATGACTTTAGAGAGAATGCACACACACTCTAAAATCGGCCTAGCCCTCACTTCTCTTTGTGTAGCCAATTTTGGTGGAGGAGATGATCCTTATATAGTGTGACACATCTAGGGTTACACCATGTAAACCCTAATGTGTCATGACTCTTCATTTTCATGACCCATGGGTTTGTAACTCCCATGGAGCATCCTATGGGTTTAACCCAACTTGATAATCCATTGAGTGTAACACCCGTAGATCCGGGCTAGTCAATTTAGAGGCAATAGGGGTCAAAAACGACTTTTCGACGAAAGAATATTTATAATAAATAGTGTTAACCAAGTTGTAGAATGTGTCATGAGGTTTTCGTGCATATAAAGAACGCCGAAATCCGAGTTATAACGAAGAAGTTATGACCCGTCGAAGTTTCGCGACGGAACCGGCACGGCACCGTGAAGCGTAAATAGTGAATTTACGATAGAGCAAGATTTAGCCTTAGCGATCTAAACGAAAGTTGTAGAGTACGTTCCCGCCTTCGCGTGGATATAAAGAAAGTCGAAAATGGAGCTCGTATGCGAAAGTTATGATTTTTAGAAGTCGAGAAGGAAAATTGCGAACTGAGATGACGTGGCCAAATCTCAGCCGTTGCTTGCTGACCAAGGCTTTGCTTCAGATCTTGACATGTCACCCTTGCTATTACGCCCCGCGTACGAAGAAGTTACGCCCCATGTAACTTCGGTCTGATCCTTCTAGAGATGAGTGCGAGACAGCTAGACTGAGGCTGGCAGTTTTATCCGGAGTTACGCCTAGTGTAACCGAAGGCTACGCCCAGCGTAGTCCGAAGCCAGCAGCCTATAAATAGCTGCAAATTCTCTCGGATTTTCACACCAAATCTCATTCTCTTTCTCTAACTTCTTTCTCTCTCTAAGTATCCTAAACACTTCTAAACCCTAGGGAACCTCCCTAGCACCCGAAGGAAGTCCCGAGGCTCCCGGAGTCCCGAGAAAAAGGTGTCTTTCGGTTTCGAAACGCTGCTCCAAATAAAGCCCGATTTTCTTTAAAATCCGCTGTAAGTCAGCTGCGCTTACGCAACTTTTAATATAGCTTCCAAATAATTATATTAATGTTATTAGGTCCTTAAAATAATTATTTGGGCTATTATTATGAGTTATATTGAGTGTTATTTAGCGCTTATATAATAATAATAATAATAATAATAATAATAATAATAATAATAATAATAATAATAATAGTCAGACTATTAATTTGTCGCGGTTATCGTTAGACTAAACCCTAGTGGTATTGGTACTAGGTTTTATCGAAGGAAATTGTTTTGAGAGTATCGAAGCACTATCCGAGTGCTGAGTCACCATCTTTCAGGTGAGTGCATGGTTCCTTTCAGCTTACACATAGATATGAAGTATTTTACATAAATTACGTGCTATGTGTGCATATTATCTGAATACTTGCTATCTATGTTGGATGAACGTTTTATACATGTTTTTAATGATTTAAACTATATAAGTATTTTTATATCTACAAAATATGTTGGGTAAAACATGGGTAGATGAATGATGAGGAATAAAAGCTGAAATAGAGGAACACTAGTAGTGCGGACCTAGTGCCCTATAGGTATACATTGACATCAGTGGATCTAGTACCCTATAGATGAGCACTGGCAGCTGCACCACAACCCGTAGATGTTTTAGATCTACGGTAAACGTCCTAGCAGCTGCGCTCTAAGGACAGTATCGGAAGTTGCGCCTAATAGGGAGTCTTATGACCATGACAGTAGCGTTTAAAGGTCAATACTGGCAAAAGCGCCTCATAGAAAATGTCCAAATTCTGGCAGCTGCGCCTAAGTGATAATATTAGCAGCTGCGCTTGAACAATGTGCCATTGACAATAATGGAATTCATGTTGTTTCCTTAGGATGATCCTTGGGAATGAATGAATGAGAAATAGCGGATTCTTAGGGTAGATCCTTAAGAATAAGGAAGATAATGGGGATGGGTAATTGGGTTGATTGTTTAATTGTTTAAACATAATAATTATATTATTGTGGGTTGAAAACCCTATGTACTCACCAGGTTTCCCAACCTGACCCACTCAGTTTATTTATGTCACAGGTGTTGTTATGAAGTCACATTACACTGAGCAATTAAAGAGATGTAGATCACTAGTGTAAATAAATGTAAGTTCTGTTTATGCTTATGTTTCTGTATTAATGATGACATCCCAAACGTTTTAAAATGAATAAAATACGTTCCTTCGAAAATGTTTTTAATAACGTATTTATCGTGTTTTTCTAGGAACAAATTCCGCAACATTTTTATTAAGAGAAGTACTCTGATTTTTATAAAGCATAAACAAAATCGGTCTTTTCTGGCCGTGAAAATGGGGATGTCACAGTTGGTATCAGAGCATTAGTTTAAGCGAACTAGGAATTTGTAGGAAATTTCTAGACTTAAACTTAGAATGCTAAGTGATGATTGTGAGGAGTGTGTCTAATAGATTTAGGTAATACACCTGAATAGACACAAGCACTAGCTTATTTTAGGAATGATGCCTAAATTGGTTTTATGTGCTAAATGATTTGTTATGCTATAGTTTGATCGGATCTATGGTCTGTTGCCGACCGGATCTGGAAACCTTATGTGTTTAGGATTCTAAACGTACGACTACGATATTAGAACTAGCATATAAACGTTTCGGAGTGATAAGGATGATTTAAACGTCAATCCTAAATAAAGATCTAGATTCACCTTATTCGGTGTATAGATCAAGATAGAACGAACCCGTAGTGGAAACGTGAATGCAAATGGAAACCGAGATCAACCCCCAGTGATTGAGCAAATACCGGTTGTGGTGGCCGCTGCTGAGCCAATAATGATGGCCGGAGTGCAAGCGATGATCCAGGCGATGTGGGATCGTCAAATGGAGGAAACCAGACGTTTGCTCCAGCAAAATCGAGAAGAAGCGACCATACAGATCGAACAGCCCGAGTTGAACGAAGGGCAGACTGAGGAGGGGAACTACAGTGGAACTGTTGGTCAAGCCAACCCACCGATAGTTAGGCAAAACCACCAGAATGGAGGAAATGACGGACGTGGATGCAAATACAAGGATTTCATGGCATCCAATCCACCGAGTCTATCTGGAAGACCGACGCCGGTGGAAGTCATGAACTAGATCTCTGAAATGGAGACGATGTTTGAGAGTTGCGAGTGTAGCAACAGGCAGAAGACCGCTCTCGCGGTTCCTCTGTTGAAATCTGGAGTACTAAGCTGGTGGAAGCTACTGGCTGATTCAATGCCTAAAGGTGAAGCAAGCAAGATTTCGTGGGAGGATTTTCTGGTGCAGTTGAAGATGCAATACTGCTCTGAGCAGGATCTTCTGGAGATCAACAACGAATTCCAGAATCTGAAGAATGGAAGAATGAGCGTTACTGAATACGCTGCAAGCTTTACGGAGAAAATGAAGCTTGTTCCTCACCTCGTCCCAACTGAACTCTCCAAGGTTAACAAGTATGCCCTCGGATTACCAGCAGACTTTGGTCCAATGGTCAAGCAAAATACCACTCTGAAAGCCACCATCCGGGCTGCTAAAAATGTGGAGACCCAGATACGAGAGAAGGGTCTGGAGAGAGCAGAGGTGGGAGAGAAAAGGAAATTTGAAGGATCTTCTAAGTCCAACGAGAAGAGAAAATTCTCGAAGAAGTTCGAAAGAGGAGGAGGAAGTGAAGAAAGATGGTGCAAAAAGTGCAAAAAGAAACACACTGGAAAATGTGGTGAGGTGGTGACTTGTTTCAAGTGTGGTAAGCATGGGCATTATGCCAACGAGTGTACATTTAACAAAAGGGTGTGTTACGGATGTAACGAGGAAGGGCACTTCAAGCAAGACTGCCCAAAGAGAGAGGGGGATACAAAGCCAAATGTGCCGCCAAAGCCAAAGGCGAGAGCATTTCAAATGATCCTCGACGAAGCAAATGACCATGCGAGGATTCAGGAGTGAAGGCTTGACATCCGAAGGTCGAGTTATGTGTGACATCCGGATATCCAGGTATGGGAATTTGAGTATTTTTATATTGGGGAAATGAGGAGAATCGGCGAGTTGACGCCTCAACTCGTCGAGTAGGATCGCGTTTTGGGGACCAGTTTAGTGAAGGGACTCGATGAGTCGGGTTTTTGGACTCGCCGAGTCGGCGCTGTCAAGGAAAACCCTAATTTTCTGGGTTTAGGACCTATTTAAAGGCCCTTATGGCCTTCAGTGGCGGCCACCTACACCCTTGAGAGACCCCTATCGAACCAGAGAGCTAAGAGAGTAAAGAAGAGCCATTTTGGAGCATTCTTGAGGTGGTTGTGCAATGGAGTAGTCATTTTCAGCAAAGGGAGGTCAAGGGGGTGTCGATTCAGAGCTTCTGAGCTTGCATCTTCACCATAGAGGTATCAAATCGTTCTCCCTTTTCTATTTTGGGTAAGATTGGTGATTTTAAGGTTTTCTAGCTTCTTTTATGGCTTGATTTGTGGAGTATAGTGTCCCATTGAGTGTGAAGCCATAGATCTGTACCCAAAGAGGTCCAGAGAGTCCCTTCCATCCTACTTTATGCATTCTATTTGGAGTTTTGAGCTAGGGTTGTTATGTAATGAAGGGTTTCACCCAAATGAGCTTGTAGAACCTTGCATGAGTGCCCAAGGTTCGACCTTTTCGTGGTTATTGGCTTTGAGGGAGTTAGATCTATGGTTTGGTGAAGCAGATCTGACCTTAGAAGGTCAGATGAGGGTTGTCATGGGAGCAACTCGCCGAGTCCATAGGCAGACTCGACGAGTCGAGTTGGGGTTGCCCCGCGTTTTGTTGCCAAGTAACTCGACGAGTAGAGAGGGAACTCGTCGTGTCTAAGAGGTTAAAAAGAATTTAGAGAACCCGCATGGACTCGCCGAGTCACTCTTGTGTACTCGCCGAGTCTGGTCAGTGTTGACCGTTGACTTGAGTTGTCTTATGTTGACTTTGGGAGTTTTGGTCAACAGAGGTAATAGAGGTCGGGGATGGGTAAAATGGTCTTTTACCCATTACCTGACTAGAGAGGGAAAGAGTAATCACCGGTTAATTAGAGTTGGGACTTCGAGTATTAATTAGAGATATTTGCCTTATGTGTTAGGCGGTGGCGAGCCCGAGGTTCGCATGTGCAGATAATTGCTTTCTGATTTCCAGGTGAGTCTTCTCACTATACTTTACCTTGAGTAGGTAACCAGAGTTATGTGACAGAGTATTTGTATGCTATGTGTTGTACTGCATTATTTCTATGTGATTTATGTTGTGCATGTTTACAGAGTTAGAACCGGAAGGTTCCTAGAGTTAGAACCGGAAGGTTCACAGAGTTAGAACCAGAGGGTTCATAGAGTAGGGTCCACGGACCCACAGAGTTATAGCCTCGAGTGGCTAATATGTGTATGTGTGGTATTTTGGGGAACTCACTAAGCTTCGTGCTTACAGTGTTTTGTGTTATGTGTTTCAGGTTTCTCTCAGGATCACGGGACGGCACCGACTCGATTGTACACACCAGAGAAAGAGTCATGTTTTGAGGATCCTGGTTTATTATGCAAGTGAAAATGGAGTTATGTTTTGTAATTCGATTATGAATGAGATTTTAAACAAAGTATTTTAAGAATTAAACGATTATTTTTAAATGAAAAATTGTTTTGAAATTTTCGGCGTTACATTATGAAGTAGCCATAGAATCATATGATGTAGCCTGTTAGAGGCATAGTCTAGGGTGAACTTGAACACCTATGTAATAGTTTCAAGGAGTAATAAAAACCCTCGTTTTGATATTTGATGTGTTAAGCTGTTATGTGATTTTCTTATATGGTGACTTGGAAAAACTACGGGACAATACTTGGGACGAGTATGAGTAGGCGTGAAAGGTAGTAGAGGCCTATACTACCGGAAGCACAGGACTCACACTTGGATCAGGGAAAGTCACAAGGTTACCAAGAAGCTAGTAACTGATTTCGTTTTATTCAAGTATGTCGTTACCATCGTTTCGGTAATGACTAAAAATATTGTTGATATTCCGACCCGAGTGGTCATATCGAATTGAGTCCGACTACGATGAGAATGTTACATGGTTCAGAGAACCAAGTTCGATGTAGCACCGACTTAAGCTAGAAGAATTAATCAAAGCGATCAGTATAAGTATCGCGATGGTTGCTAGAGATGCTACCTTTTAAGATATGACTAGAACATGAAGGAAGGTATAGACTGTTCCGGAATTTGACTCTAAACGACCTGAGTCCAAGCAATGCATCACACGATGATAGGTCATTAGAATATGACACATCGTTCCATTGTAGTAATAAAAGAACTTGTCTTAAGTTCGTATCAATTGAGGATTGACATTGTGACTTGAAGGTCATAATTTGGAGTCTGACGTGAGATAGAGAGCGGATGCAAGATCGAGCACCGCCTGTAGTCAACGAGTCTAAGAGTTAGATACTCGTTTGAAGAAACATCGAAGTTATGAATTAGGATGAATAGATAACGAATGGAGTCATCATGTGAGCCCTGTTTCGTTGATGATTCTGGGACGTAATCATCCTAAGGGGGAGATAATTGTAACGCCCGTAGATCCGGGCTAGTCAATTTAGAGGCAATAGGGGTCGAAAACGACTTTTCTACGAATGAATATTTATAATAAATAGTCTTAAACAAGTTGTAGAATATGTTACGAGGTTTTCGTGCATATAAAGAACGCCGAAATCCGAGTTATAACGAAGAAGTTATGACCTGTCGAAGTTTCGCGACGGAACCGACACGACACCGTGAAGCGTAAATAGTGAATTTACGATAGAATAAGATTTAGCCTTAGCGATCTAAACAAAAGTTGTAGAGTACGTTCCCGCCTTCGTGTGGATATAAAGAACGTCAAAAATGGAGCTCGTATGCGAAAGTTATGATTTTTAGAAGTCGAGAAGGAAAATTGTGAACTGAGATGACGTGGCCAAATCTCAGTCGTTGCTTGCTGACCAAGGCTTCGCTTCGGATCTTGACGCGTCACCCTCGCTATTACGCCCCGCGTACGAATAAGTTACGCCCTGCGTAACTTCGGTCTGATCCTTCCGAGATGAGTGCGAGACAGCTAGACCGAGGCTGGCAGTTTTATCCGGAGTTACGCCCAGCGTAGTCCGAAGCCAGCAGCCTATAAATAGCTGCAAATTCTCTCAGATTTTCACACCAAATCTCATTCTCTCTCTCTAACTTCTTTCTCTCTCTAAGTATCCTAAACACTTCTAAACCCTAGGGAACCACCCTAGCACCCGAAGGAAGTCCCGAGGCTCCCGGAGTCCCGAGAAAAAGGTGTCTTTTGGTTTCGAAACGCTGCTCCAAATAAAGCCCGATTTTCTTTAAAATCCACTGTAAGTCAGTTGCGCTTACGCAACTTTTAATATAGCTTCCAAATAATTATATTAATGTTATTAGGTCCTTAAAATAATTATTTGGGCTATTATTATGAGTCATATTGAGTGTTATTTAGCGCTTATATAATAATAATAATAGTCAGACTATTAATTTGTCGCGGTTATCGTTAGACTAAACCCTAGTGGTATTGGTACTAGGTTTTATCGAAGGAAATTGTTTTGAGAGTATCGAAGCGCTATCCGAGTGCTGAGTCACCATCTTTCAGGTGAGTGCATGGTTCCTTTCAGCTTACACATAGATATGAAGTATTTTACATAAATTACGTGCTATGTGTGCATATTATCTGAATACTTGCTATCTATGTTGGATGAACGTTTTATACATGTTTTCAATGATTTAAACTGTATAAGTATTTTTATATCTACAAAATATGTTGGGTAAAACATGGGTAGATGAATGATGAGGAATAAAAGCTGAAATAGAGGAACACTAGTAGTGCGGACCTAGTGCCCTATAGGTATACACTGACAGCAGTGGATCTAGTACCCTATAGATGAGCACTGGCAGCTATGCCACAACCCGTAGATGTTTTAGATCTACGGTAAACGTCCTAGCAGCTGCGCTCTAAGGACAGTATCGGAAGCTGCGCCTAATAGGGAGTCTTATGACCATGACAGTAGCGTTTAAAGGTCAATACTGGCAGAAGCGCCTCATAGAAAATGTCCAAATTCTGACAGCTGCGCCTAAGTGATAATATTAGCAGCTGCGCTTGAACAATGTGCCATTGACAACAATGGAATTCATGTTGTTTCCTTAGGATGATCCTTGGGAATGAATGAATGAGAAATAGCGGATTCTTAGGGTAGATCCTTAAGAATAAGGAAGATAATGGGGATGGGTAATTGGGTTGATTGTTTAATTGTTTAAACATAATAATTATATTATTGTGGGTTGAAAACCCTATGTACTCACCAGGTTTCCTAACCTGACCCACTCAGTTTATTTATGTCACAGGTGTTGTTATGAAGTCACATTACACTGAGCAATTAAAGAGATGTAGATCACTAGTGTAAATAAATGTAAGTTCTGTTTATGCTTATGTTTCTATATTAATGATGACATCCCAAACGTTTTAAGATGAATAAAATACGTTCCTTCGAAAATGTTTTTAATAATGTATTTATCGTGTTTTTCTAGGAACAAATTTCGCAACATTTTTATTAAAAGAAGTACTCTGATTTTTATAAAGCATAAACAAAATCGATCTTTTCTTGCCATGAAAATGGGGATGTCACATGGAGCCTCTTAGCCCACTATACAAGTTATGGATGATTTACATAATCAATCAATATATTTAATTAGTTATCTTTTGATCACTTAATTAATTCCAAATTAATTCTTGATCAATACTAATGAAATAATCCTATTAATATATTAGAACTTATAATATATTAATATACCACAAGTGTTATTTCTCTCATCTAGTCTATCCAAATGCATGATGCCATGCAACCCAAATGGACCATGCCGGGTCGGGTCAAGTACATACCAGAATTAGTTATGGACTTAGACACCTTATCCAACAGTCTCCCACTTGGATAAGTCTAATAAGTATAACTACAAGTATGACTTCAAGAACCGATCAACAATCGTAGATCTTTCAAGGTCTTTTGGAACTGAGAAGATAATGATACGCCATTTAAGATAAGTGATCATATAATCCTCTGTTCTAGATATCAGTCAGACAAATACATGGAACAATGTCTTACTTATTGTCCAGCGGTTTGTTTCCCGATTTCCGATTTGTTTGACAAAGAACTTAATTGAACACATCAACTTAGTTCTGACCGGGCCCGGTACATAGGTCAAAACAAAATCATCGAGGGGCCCAGATATCAGCTTCTAATCCAAGAAGGAATAGATAAACTTCGACTCATATGTTTGTTCTACTACTCATTGAATTATGCACAAGAGCACATTTTATAACATCGAATTACCAATGCGTTTTCGTACAATCAATGCATAACCAACTCATAAGTAACAAATCATATCTCTAGGTTTGAAGACTTATATGATATTACCGTCTCACGATCACTCGAGATAAATTCCATGAAGTGATTCCAATGAGTGTGGGTTGAGTCCAATGCTCATAACTTATGAGCACTCATGAGTGTTGTAGCCATGTCCAACAACTTAGACCTCTGCTACCAATCATTACATTCTTGATTCATACCTACTTCCGACATATGACCGACTGTGGAGGTTCGAATAATATGATATACCAAACATAATTATTCTGGAAGTCAAAACATGCAAAATAAATATAGTAAACGATTAACAAGATATAGAAACACTTTACTCATAAATAAAACACCTTTTATTCATCATCTAATGTCAATTACACTTTACAAATTTCGAGGTTATCTAACTACTAAATCTAATATCATCCTTCAGCCCTATGCTCCAAGCATGCTGGAGATGCTTAACCCGAGTCAGTCCCTTCGTGGGGGGATTTGTTGGATTCTCATCCGATGATACCCTCTTTGCCACGAGGAGTCCTTCTTCTATTCAATGTCTGATGAAATGGTATTTTCTGTCGATGTGTCTGGATCTCCTGTGATCCCTTTGTTGGATTAGTGTCTAAGTCCATAACTATTTTGGTATGTACTTGACCCGATGGTGCATGGTCCTTTTGGGTTGCCTTCACCAAAGCAACTTGATTGGAGAAATGAATAAAGAGAGAGAGGATAATATGATTTATTAATATGTTATAAGAATAATATATTAAAGGAGAAATCATATTTGTTTAATTAATATTGGTCGATAATTAATTAAGAATTAGTTTTGTGATCAAATGTAATTAATTAAACTAGAGGGGCTGATTTGTAATTATGTGATAGTTACAAAATAAGGTAAGAATTATCTTATAAGTATGGTGGACGAATTTAAGGTTGGAAAGCCTTAGAATTCGAGTATGATAAGGATTCAAGGATTATCTTATTGGTTGCTTAATGGATAATCAACTAGATAAGGATAATGACTGAAACCCTATCTCTACACCTATATAAACAACCCAAAGGTCATGAATTCGTGTATCCCTTCCTAAGAAGTCCTAGATACGAATTCTAACCTCCCTCCTCTCTCTTTATACCTTCTCCACTTGCTTATGGTGTTTGTAAGCCATTAGAGGAGTGACACTTGTGACTCTCAGCTTTCCAAGGTCAATTCAAGGAGGAATTGGATTGTTATTGATATATAACAATCAAGGTATGTTCTTAAACCTATTTACATGTGAATTCTAATTTCCATATGCTAGAATTAGGGTTTATAGTCTTGGATTCAAAGCATGTACAATAGAGAAACCTAGATCCAAGCTTTAGGGTTTATATGAGCACATAGGATGTCTTATGACCAAAACCCATCAGTGGTATCAGAGCCATGATTGGTTTCTATTGTATTGATGCTTGATATAACTGAAAATCATGTTTTGGCCTCACTGTTCGACCTGACTCGGCGAGTCAGCCTTACTCGGCGAGTTCCAGAGGGTGACTCGGCGAGTCGGTGCGTCAGACAGTGCTTATCTCGGGATTTCTTGTTGTTTTTGCATTGGGATAATTACCTTGTCATGTTAGATTAATATTAATCCGATTATATGATATATTTGACTATAATTTTAATCTAATTGAAGATATTTATCAATTAATAGGATAATTGTTTCCTTATAAGATAATTGGTTAATTATTTTAAGTAAATTGATAAATTATTTTGCAAGAAATCATCAAATATGGATAATTATGTGATTAAATGTTAATTTGAATTATTTGTTGTTGTGAAAAGTTTCATATTTGGCCCTTTAAGTTTTATAGTTTAAATTTGAACCCCAAAAGTTTTGTTGTTTTGAAATTTAAATAGTTGAAACCCTAATGTTTTGAAAAATGTTTCAAAACTTGCCCTCAAGTTTTGGAATTTAAATTTTGATTAAATAGTTTAATTTTGATGCATATTTAAATTCTAAACCCTAATGTGTTGAAATGTTTCAAAACTTGCCCTCAAGTTTTGGAATTTAAAAGTTGATTAAAAGTTTAATTAGGAATGTTAAATTCTAAAACTCTAAGAAGTTTTGAAAAAGTTCAAATCACACCATTATGGTTTTATTAATTAATTAAGGTGTATAATTAAAAGAGATTTAATAAATCCATAAAAGTTTAGGTTTACAATTTAAGTTAATTAAAAGTATAATTGTTAAATTGAACCACCTAATATTTTAAAAGTGTAAAATACACCCTATACTATATATAACATTAAAAGTCTAACATTATATATATGTATGAGTAAAAGTCAGTCTTACCATTAGTAGGCCTCATTCACGAAGCTGGTCTATAAGGGGTGTTTAAGGAAATTGCCTATAAAATGGCGATTGAATGGGTATCCACTCTTACCCACCGCACTCTTGACTAGTGGAGAGTCGTTAGCCGAACGGGTAGGATAGGACGAAACCTTCCATTATAAGTATAATGAATTATTAAAGTAACTAAATGTTTTCATAAAATTCCCAATCTTAGTTACTTAGGCAAAAGTGAATTGATGCAATTCCATGAAATTACACTTTGTGCCCTTGCGAAGACGTTAGTGGAGCGTGTGTGGTTAACCGGCACACTAAATGGGTCTAAGCAAAGGTAGCAAAGGGTGACTCAATGTTTGTCATAGTTCGGTGGAGCGTGTGTGGTTTACCGGCACATCGAATAGGCGACTGTAACATGTGAGGGCACCATGTAAGTTTGCATGGTTATTCACACCCGCTTTGTGATCCTCGGCATCCCAGTCATAAACAAGAGGGGCATATCGAGATTTAAACATGCCATTGAAAGTTCAATGTATCTCAAAGGATCTAGGAGTTTTCATAGATTTAAAACTTAAATTTCTTTTTCGTTTTTCATGGTGAAAATTAGTGAATCGTCATTCACTTACCTTCAAATGTTCTGCAATTTGGGTTACGGCATCCCTCTCCCGAGTTGTGGAATATTGTGTTGGGTCCTAGCCTTAGTATCTCATTTGGGTGATTTACTAAGGACTCAATCAATCAACTAACTTGAATTCGTTTTCTCCCGTATTGTAGATGTCAAAGTTCGACAACTATGGTTTTCCCAAATCCCGTGGAACAAGCTTTCCACATGAAGATGGTATTCCACGATTCAATTGAGGAACAAGAAATCATGCTTCACTTCCTCCTCCTCCTCCAATTATTCTCCCTAACCCACAAGATTGTAAAATTGAAAGGTTCAATATCACTCAAGCCCTTTTGGCAAGTAAACATAAAGAAGGAAAGTCGGTGTGTGCACACGTCCTAGGGATGAAGTCGCACATTGATAGACTAAGAATGATGGGATCCATTGTTAGTGAAGAGATGGCTGTTGATTGGGTTCTTCAGTCACTTCCCAACTCATATAGTGAGTTCGTAAGAGAGTACTATATGACGAACCACAACGTGACCCTTATAGATCTCACCTATATGCTTATTGCTGCCGAATCAGCAATGGTTTGGCGCAATAGAAAAGCAAAGTTGATTGGTGAATCTGCCTTCAAGACCTCTATGGATATAGACAATGGCAATGAAAGACATGCAATGATCGAAAAGTTTGATCATAAGAGAAAGGCGATGTCTGAAGTAGTTCCATGTGTTGTTCCAAAAGAGTCAATTTGCTTTTATTGCTAAGAGAAGGGGCATTGGAGACGAAGTTGCCCTAATTACCTAAGAGATCTAAGAGATGGGAGAGTCAAAGGTATGACTGCGCTTTAGGTAAAAATCCACTATCTAACTCCATTAAGTTCCTACTCATTGATTCTTAATACATGATGTAATAAGATTACATTTGAGTGTTTTGTAGGGTCGGTGAAAAGAAAGGAAGCTTGATAAGAGAGCAAGATGAATCTAATCACAAGAGATGGATCTCGATCGCATGGACTTGAAGATTAGATTTTGAGCTTAGAAAGTTATGATAGAGTTGTTAGAATTTTCTTTTGTACATAGTTTTCAATGGATTTTGCATTGTAAGGACAAATTTTTTCCGTTGCTTTTATAAATAAAATAAATTTTGTTTGACTTATTTATTTATTTGTTTATTTCCTTACAATGAAATTGTTATGGAAATTGATGTTCGAATATTTCTACAACGAATGGATATGATTCTTAGTTATGTTATTTATGGAAATGTCAAGAATTTACCAAATAGGGAGAGTTTCTCATCGCCCAAAGTTTCAATTGGATAGAAATTTGGAATCAGACAACTTGGTTGCATGATGAATGAGAAATTCATATTTGGAAATTAGACCAATTCGTTGACAAAGTGTCAAGTGAAGGACTAGGAGATCGAGTACACAAAGTTGTGTGTTGATCAAGTTCACCATAAGAATAACAAAGATATTCGTCATGATTTACTAAAAAGGCTTAGTAAATATGATTATACTTACAAGATTAAGTGTAATTCTAAATTGATTAAAGGGTTTAGATCAATAGTAGAACGAATAAGAAGAATCATATAGGCAGAAAGATAAAAGTTTCTCCATTCTAAGAAGATGGGAGAGTAGCTTTTATGCTTTATGATAGGTCTTAATGATTAAGAACAATATCTTAACTGATCCTCTAAGTGAGTCTTAGTACAATTGTATGTATAAGAAGAGGATTCAAGGATTGAAGAAATGGTTAAATCAAGAAGTCTATCATACTTCGTTCCAATAACAAGTCTTAAAGTTAAGATTGTGACAATGAGTGAAAAGTAATAAAGGTTTATAACATTCATCAAATATGGGAAGTTGTGATGTCTTGAATAAGACAAAGGCCAACTAGTACCAATTTATGAAGTGTTTTGATAAAAGCGACACTAAATCTTGAATATTTGTTTGTCAAGAAATGGTTATTGACAAAAGAATCGTATATGTCAAGGAGTCAGTGGGAGTCTTAATGGTCTTGAATAGTTTCAAGAACAAATCAAATAAACCTTATAGATCATCACTAGCACACGAGTTGAGGTTTACAACCTATCGTGTTGACATTATTTTGATGTTGTGCCAATCCAATCGAGTTAATTATGCATGTGAGTTCTATGAGTTCTCATTTTGAACGCATAAAAGGCAAAGCACCTTAATCAATGAAAGGTACATTGATAAGAAAAGGTGAGCTGATTAACTACTTGGAAGACATGGTGGGCAGCTGTGCTACCATAAGGCAAGAAATCAAGATTAAGAAAGTTCGGTCCATATGAGTTTGAATTTTTCGTAAACTTTAACAAATTCACATGGATAGGAACACATACACCGCTCAAATCTAAGTGTCATAAGATTTCCTCCTTCATGAAAATGATTGTGAAGAAATACTTTCACTAAGAGAGATTTTAAGAAGATAGTGATTGTAAAATTGCATTCTCAAATTCAATCATGGTTACGGCATCCCTTTCCATAATTTGAATTGTGAGGTTTGGCAATTAGTCTTAATTGTTTAGACACACATATGAACTATCGAAGGCAAATGTGTATAAGTTCAAGAAGCATTGATAAAGGATTATCAAAGCACTAAGTATTAGAAACATGAACTTAAGAAATTCAATAAGTATTGTCTTTCTGGAAGTTGAGATGTTTATGAATACATGTCGAAGCTAGTGGGAGCATAAGTGTTATGTTTTATAATAATCATCATGATAGTAGGAGCATAAAAGTTATGATTGTATAGAAAAGTATTGCAAGGTTAGCAATATTAATTATAGAAAACAAGAGTCATACTTTGCAAAGTTGTAAGAGTTGAAAGGTTGTTTTGCTATAATTAAGGGAGAGAATATTATGCTTCATTTCAAATATAAAGGATTAGGTTGAGAAATGTTAATAAATTTAGTTAAAGGTACATAGTGTGTTCTTAAAATTTCGATTATGATTACGGCATCCCTCTTCACAATTCGAATTTTGAGAACATAGCAAATAAAACATTATGCGTCGTGTCCCATACGCTTCGGGTATAGGATCGATTGCAAATGCTTTAATGTTTGACCATTCTAAAATTTTCCAAATGTCGAGCGCATTTAGAGGGAAAAGGGACTAGAATTGGTTTTGACTAAAATAATTAAAAAACTATCAAAGGACAATCCAAGTTCGACGAGGATTGGTCGCTTGTGAGTAGTTGGAAGTATAGTATTGGAAAATATGGAAATGTTTCCATATTGGATGAACCATATCGACATCATTACGAATAGATAAGATTCTTTTAAGAATGAGTTTTCATATGGAACATATGGAAGTGTGTCCATATTGGGAATTGAATATTGAGTAATCTATGACTAAGATTAGAAACTTCTATGCAAAAGGATGTTCAAAGAAAGTACTTTGAGTGAGAGACATCACATCTATGGAATTGTCTTGTAACAATCTCCGATAGAAGACTTTGTAATATCATTGACAATAGTCTTTGTGACTTTGGTGCAATGACATTACGAAAGGATAAGTTGCATAGAATGTTAGAATCTAGCATATTCTATAAGTAGCAAGAATTTGATATTCTTTAACTTATGAAAAGGATTTGGAGTTGTGAAATGAGAATGATTGGAAATGTGTTCAATGTGATCTATTTCACAAAGTAAGAACCATAGGTAAACATTATGTGCATGCTAGGAGCATGGGATAAGTGTGTAATTCAAGTAAGAAGTTGATTACCCGAAACGACAAATAATGAGTAATCGATATGGTGATAAATAAAAGGAGTTTTATTTATACTCAAAGGTTTGAGGCCATATGGGATTAGTATTATTCTTGTGTTTCACATTTGCATGTTTTGACTTCCAGAATAATTGAGTTTATTAAGAATAATCGAATTATTCAAACGGGCCACAGTCGTTCATATGTTGGAAGTAGGTATGAATGAAGACTGTTGTGAATTGGTGTGTGGAATGTCTAGAAAAGTATTAGACATAAGCAAATGTTTGCTGCAACGTTCATGAGTGCTTATGAATGTGATTTGAGCATTGGATTAGACCCACGCTCACTTGGATCACTCCATGAATTGTATCACAAGTGATTAGTGAGACGATAACATCTTATATTCTTGAAACCGAGATGTGTGAGTTGTATCTTGCGAATCGGTTGCACATTGATAATATGTAAACGCACTAGTAACTTGGTGTTATAAAACATATTGTTGTGTGTGATTCGGTAAGTGAGTGCAAGCGAGCATTGTATCAAAGTTTATCCGTTCCTTTTATCCAAAGTAGGATAAAAGCGATATCTTTGGGCCCCTCGATGGTTTAGTGATGACAAACGTAAATGCTCGGCCGGGCTAGGGCTAATTTGATTTGTTCAATTAGTCAGTCGTCATAAATCGGGAATCGAGATAGAGTACAAAGAGAATGATTTGAAATCGTTTCTCATATGATATCTAGAATGGAGGAATATATGATCCCTTATCTTAAGGACACGCGTATTTGATATGATCAGAGTTGACAGCGGCTTTGGAAAGCTACAATTGCAGATCGGGATCCGAAGTCATACGCAGAATAGTTGTTAGACTTATCCAAGTGGGAGACTGTTGGATTAGTGTCTAAGTCCATAACTATTTTGGTATGTACTTGACCCGATGGTGCATGGTCCTTTTGGGTTGCCTTCACCAAAGCAACTTGATTGGAGAAATGAATAAAGAGAGAGAGGATAATATGATTTATTAATATGTTATAAGAATAATATATTTAAGGAGAAATCATATTTGTTTAATTAATATTGGTCGATAATTAATTAAGAATTAGTTTTGTGATCAAATGTAATTAATTAAACTAGAGGGGCTGATTTGTAATTATGTGATAGTTACAAAATAAGGTAAGAATTATCTTATAAGTATGGTGGACGAATTTAAGGTTGGAAAGCCTTAGAATTCGAGTATGATAAGGATTCAAGGATTATCTTATTGGTTGCTTAATGGATAATCAACTAGATAAGGATAATGACTGAAACCCTATCTCTACACCTATATAAACAACCCCAAGGTCATGAATTCGTGTATCCCTTCCTAAGAAGTCCTAGATACGAATTCTAACCTCCCTCCTCTCTCTTTATACCTTCTCCACTTGCTTATGGTGTTTGTAAGCCATTAGAGGAGTGACACTTGTGACTCTCAACTTTCCAAGGTCAATTCAAGGAGGAAGTGGATTGTTATTGCTATATAACAATCAAGGTATGTTCTTAAACCTATTTACATGTGAATTCTGATTTCCATATGCTAGAATTAGGGTTTATAGTCTTGGATTCAAAGCATGTACAATAGAGAAACCTAGATCCAAGCTTTAGGGTTTATATGAGCACATAGGATGTCTTATGACCAAAACCCATCACCCTTGGTTCATTGGCTAAGGCAACAACACTTTCACTATCACAGAAAATTTCCATTGGCTCCTTAATAGCCGGTACAACTCCAAGGTCTCCAGTGAAGTTCTTCATCCATATCGCCTCCTTTGCTGCCTCGCTCGCAGCTATATACTCTGATTCGCAAGTTGAATCAGCCACTGTTTCTTGCTTGGAACTCTTCCAAGAATTTGCTCCTCCGTTTAAGGTAAAGACCCAGCCTGAATGAGAGCGGAAATTATCCCTATCAGTCTGAAAGCTAGCATCACTATACCCTACAACTCTCAAGTCATCACTCCCACCGAGGGTAAGGACCTAGTCCTTAGTCCTCCGTAGGTACTTGAGGATATTCTTTACTACAGTCGAATGTGCCTTTCCAGGGTTCCCCTGATACCTGCTAACCATGCTCAAGGCAAAGGCAACATCAGGTCGAGTACACGTCATAACATACCCGATCGATCCTACAGCCAACGCATAAGGTATTTGACTCATTTCTGCTATCTCAGCCTCAGTACTAGGGCTTTGTGTCTTACTCAATCTGGCGTTACTTTGGATGGGTAACTCTCCTTTCTTGGAGTCCTGCATGCCGAATCTCTTCAGCACCTTATCCAAGTAGGTACTCTGACTAAGTCTAATTAGTCTTTTACTCTGGTCTCTCAAGATCCTTATCCCTAGAATATAGGCAGCTTCTCCTAGGTCCTTCATAGAGAAACACTTCCCAAGCCAGGACTTAACTTCCTGCAGAGTTGGGATGTCATTTCCTATGAGTAGTATGTCATCCACATACAATACCAAAAAGCTAACTATACGCCCACTAGCCTTGACATATACACATGATTCATCTTCACTCCTAGAAAAGACAAATTCTTTGACTTTCTCATCAAAGCAAAGATTCCATCAGCGAGGTGCTTGCTTTAACCCATAAATGGATTTCTCAAGCTTACACACTCTATTAGGGTACTTTGTGTTGACAAAACCCTTTGGATGACTCATGTAAACATCATCAGCCAACTTTCCATTAAGGAAAGCGGTCTTGACATCCATTTGCCATATTTCATAGTCATGAAATGCAACTATGGCTAACAGAACCCTAATAGACTTAATCTTGGCCACTGGAGAAAAGGTCTCATCATAATCAACTCCTAGATTTTGTGAGACACCCTTTGCAACCAGTCGTGCCTTATAAGTGTGTACATTACCATCCATGTCGGTCTTCTTCTTGAAGATCCATTTACACCCTACAGTCTTACGACCTGGTACATTCTCAACCAAGTTCCAAACTTGATTGTCATACATGGACTGTATCTCGCTGTCCATTGCCTCTTTCCATTTGGCTGACTCAGGGCCTGACATGGCTTTCGCGTAACTGTTAGGTTCATCCAGACCTATCTGTTTCTCATCACTGATAAGTGTATCACCTTCCGTAGTAATATGGAATCCATAGTAATGCCTAGGTGCATTCCTAACCCTTTTGGAACGCCTCAGAGGTACAAAATTGTCAATTGGCTCAACAGGAGTTTCCTCCTCAAGTTGAGTGCTAGGGTTTGAAGTTCCTTCACCACTTGACTCTTGAATTTCTTCAAGGTCAACTTGCCTCCCACTATTTCCTTGGTTTATGAACTCTCTCTCTCGAAAGAAAACCCTCCTTGCTACAAAGACCACATTTTCACTGGGTCTGTAGAAGAGGTAACCAAAGGATTGCTATGGGTATCCAATGAAAATACACCTCTCACTTCGAGGTTCGAGCTTATCATGAGTCTCGCATCTCACGAAAGCCTCACAACCCCAAATCTTAATGTGGTCTAGTTTGGGTACTTTACCAGTCCACATCTCATGAGGAGTTTTGGCAACTTTCTTTGTAAGGACCAAATTAAGGATATAGGCGGCAGTCTCTAAGGCATACCCCCAAAATGAGATTGGTATCGAAGCTCGACTCATCATGGAACGAACCATATCCAACAAGGTTCGATTACGCCTCTCAACCACACCATTCAACTGCGGTGTCCTGGGAGGTGTCAATTGTGAGATAATCTCACATTCCCTAAGATAGTCGAGGAACTCTGAACTAATATACTCACCACCTCGATCGGATCGAAGCATCTTAATGTTCCTACCTAATTGATTCTCGACTTCCTGTTTAAACTCTTTAAACCTTTCAAAAGTCTCTGACTTATGCTTGATTAAGTAGACATATCCATATCTACTGTAATCATTAGTAAAAGTCAAATAATAACGATTAGCATCCCTCGTGGCATGTTTGAAGGGTCCACACACATCCATGTGTACAAGATCCAACAAACCTTCACCCCTTTCACAAGAACCTGTGAAGGGTGACTTTGTCATTTTTCCAAGTAAGCATGATTCGCAACTATCATCTGACTTTAGGTCAAATGACTCCAAGACTCCATCCTTTTGGAGTTGGCCTATGCGTTTCTTGCTTATATGTCCAAGACGACAATGCCATAATGATGCTTTATCCAAGTTATTATCATTAACAGAATTAATACACAATACATTATTTCCTAAGCTATCAACCACAGATACAGTTTCATACACACCATCACAAGGTAATGCTTTAAAATAAAGAACATTATTAAAGAAAGCATTAATCAAACCAACATCACTATCAAATGAAAAGGTGAAACCTTGTTTATCCAATGCATGAAAGGAAATAATATTTCTTGCCATTTCTGGCGAATAACAACATTTATTCAAATCTAAACTAAACCCACTACGTAGTGATAAAGTATAAACTCCAATCTTGGTGACAGGTAAAGCTTTCCTATTCCCCATGATTAAGTTTATTCTTCCACGCTCCACATTCTCACTTCTTCTTAGTCCCTGCAAATAAGAACAAATATGAATACGACAACCGGTATCAAGGACCCAAGAGTTAGAATGGGGTGAGTTGTTAGATAAGATAGTGTAAATACCTACATGGTTGGGTTTAACTATCCCATCCTTCACATCTTGCTGGTACTTTGGGCAATTCCGCTTCCAATGTGATTTTTCATGGCAATAGAAGCATTCAGCCTCTTTTGGGTCAGAAGAAGGAGTGACGGAACCTTTCTTGGTTCCACTTGAAGAAGAGCCATCAAGGGTCCTAGCCTTGGTACCCTTCGAAGAGTTCTTCCTCTTCTTCCCTCGACCTTTCCCGATTGCCAAAACCGGGGTGGAGTTTGGAGTAGGAGTGTTAACAACTGACTTACCTTTAAGACCTGTTTCTGCGGTCTTGAGGAGTCCCTGAAGTTTGCTGAGTGTGACATCTTCCTTATTCATGTGATATGTCATGCGGAATTGATCATAGCACGATGGTAAGGAGTGCAAAATGATATCTATTGCAAGCTCCTGAAGGAAGTTCACATTAAGCTTTAGCAACCGATCCACATACCTTTGCATTTTCTGCATGTGGCTCGTGACGGATTCCCCGTCCTTCATCATGGTTGTTATGATGGAGTAGATGATTTCATACCTCTCTTATCGTCCACTTTGATGGTATCTTTAATCAGATCTTGGTGCATTTCAAAAGGGTAGAAGTCCTCATAGGGATTTTGGAGTTCTGTTGTCATGGTGGCCAACATGATGCATGCCACTTTTGTAGCATCCTTTTCATGTGCCCGGAAGTCAGCGATCTCCTGGGGAGTTGCAGTGGTCTCATCAATCTCCTTAAGCTCCTTGTCAAGGACATATTCTTTGTCCTCGTAGCGGGTAATCATCCTGATGTTTCTGATCCATTCATTGAAGTTGGATCCATCAAAAGTGACTTTCCCACACAAGTTCATAAGGGTAAAGGAGCCATTAGGATTAGAGCCAGAAGCAGCATTATTTGAAGACATCTGAAAGAAGAGAACGAGATTAGTTTAGATATTAAGAGAGTCCTTAATAAAACACCCAAATGTAATATTAAGGCTAGGATCCAATCACAATATATTATAAATTAGAAGAGGTATGTCGTAATCCAAGTTATAACATATTTGAAAGGTAGGTGAATGACGATTCACCAATTTCCACCATGAAAAACGAAATATAAATATTAGGTTTCTAATTGGTTCTTAGGTCAAATTCCTAGATTCTTTTGAGATTCAATGAACTTTTCAAAGGCATGTTTCAATCTCAAGTGCGCCCTCCAAGTTTTGTGACTGGGATACCGAGGATCACAAAATAAGGTGTGAAGTAACCATGCAAATCACTTGGTACCCTTAAAGTTTATCACTCAATCGATGTGCCGGTAAACCACAGACGCTCCACCGATACTATGATAAACCTTAAGTCACCCTTTACCTACCTTGTTAAGTCCAAGTTAGTGTGCCGGTTAACCACACACGCTCCACCAATGACTCAAACAAATTGTAAAGTGTAATTTCATGGATTAGCACCTTATTCACATTTTTCCTAAAGTAACTAAGATTGGGAATTTAATAAAAGCATTTAGTTACTTTATAAAATTCATCATACTTTTAATGAGAATTTATAAGTCCTTGTCCTACCCGTTCGGCTAACGACCGTCCACCGATCAAGGAAGCGGTGGGTGAGAGTGGACACCCATTAAGTTGTCATTTTATAGGCAACAACCTTATACCCCTCCTTATAGACCGGATTCGTGACTGAGGCGTACTAGCGGTAAGACGACTTGATCTTATACATACATACATATATATATATATATATATATATATATATATGTATATATATATGTATATATATATATATATATATATATATATTATTAACTTATAATATTGTAAAGTATAAGGGTTGATTTTTAACTTTTAAAAATCTAAGGGTTGGAACTAAAGTTTATTAAGTGACTTTACATGTTCCAAAACTTGAGGGCAAGTTTTGTAACTTTACAAAACCTTTCATATTCATAAATTATGAGTCATTAAAATGAAGACTCTTCATTTTATAACTTATGTGTTCTTTTAATGGCTTTTAACACAAAGAGACTTTTGGTTATCCATAACTTGAGGACAAGTTATGTACTCCATTAAAACACATAAAGATCACGAATTAATCATATAAACAAGTAACTCCTATGATCTATCAAGAACTCATAAGAACATGAACATTCATATCAAAATTTCAAGAACATATGAACACATATAATCATGAAAAATTGATATTAGCCATTGTAAATGGATTAGAACAACCATTACACCATCTAAAACAAGTTTTATAACACCAAAACAGTTTAGGGTAATGTTTCTAGTCCATTTCCAGTAGCCAAGCTCCAAAAACTGCTCATTGGGTGACAAACTCGACGAGTTCACCTGGGAACTCGTCGAGTTCATGCTATTACACACAAACTCGGCGAGTTTTTGGCCAGAACTCGTCGAGTTTTCCTGTCTGGACAATTTTTGGCTTTTGAAAAACAAGTTTGCATCAAGAATTTAACAAACAAGCCTAGGCTCTGATACCACTGATGGGTTTTGAGCATTCTAACACTTCCTAAGTGTACATGCAACCCTAATTGTCACACCCCAAAACCGGAACGGAGGAAACGTTCTGGGGTGGATGACGTCATGTCAAGTATCACAACACATGCATTATAGTAATCAAAGTACAACAAGACATTGCATTAATAGTAATAATTTTACATGGTTACCTTACAATACATCAAAGAATACAAGTAAATATAAGTAAGTACGGCATGACACTAAGCTATCTTCATCAACTGCTCCGGGGATGTACCTGTCTAATGCTAACCTGAGAATACAAGTTATTTGAAAAGTGAGTATCAACATTTTTACAAATGCTGGTGAGTTCATAAGTATTTAGTGACATTTCATTCAAATAACTTTATAAAGTAATAGTTTAAGTGTTTACAGTGTATTAGAGTTCTTTCCAGAAAATCCTATATTTTCTTTAATCAAAGCAGCCTTCTACCAAGACTGGTCAGTGTTATGTGGTAAAAAGTGGTTTTCCATTAATTGCTATCATTATCAAAATACTGAATTTGATTATTAAAGAAAGCAAGAGACAACAGGGAAATACATATGCCTCAACAGTGAGGACTGCTGACTAAGGCAAAGGAATCATAGACTCCAGGAGGGTATCGAACGAACGACACGCCTGGTTAAGTCTAACAAATAGAGACACAGACCCCAGAAGGTACCAAATGAAAGGTACAGCTGGTAAGGTCAAAACAGTGAATACAAACCGCAGACAATATCAAATGAAAGATATGTCTAGCAAGGTCTAAAACAGTGAATACAATGAATACAGTGAATACAGTGGATACTGTGAATACAGTGGATACAGACCCCAGACAACATCAATGAGAGATACGTCTTGTAAGGTCAAAACAGAGGAAACATACGCCAGACAGTATCAAATGAAAGATACGTCTTGTAACGTCAAAACAGTGTGACTCTGAACATGAGTTACCAGCATACATTGTAAATTGCCGGAGGAATACCGTTACCTTAAAGCCAATGAATTATAAGGTAACCCGAGATACTCGTAACCATACTGACTAGAGTACTAGACGCCCTACAAGCGTCTAAAATGTGACATTTGTCACCCGTTGGCTTGGTAGGCCGGGACTGTAGCTAGCAGTCTAGGTGCGGGGTTGTCAATCCCGTATAGATCTATACACACAATGTCCGCTCTCCCTACAGGAGACTTTGGTTACCAACTAGACGACGGAGAAGGCCGTGTCCCGAAGATGCATCCCAAATAGTGGGTAATGACTTCCAAACAGTGGGTAGTGGGTTTCTAATGTAAGTGTTGACCTAGAGGTAGAGACTCTTAACTGAATTGAGTGAAGAAAACCCGTATGTCTATGCTTGTGTACATAATATATAACTAATGAATCGAACGACCTTCGGATTGACATCCGATCCCACCAGACCACATCTCAACGAAGAAAAGGAAATAGGGCGGACATGCCTTCCTAAGTCCTTCAATCATTATTTATATGCTTCTATACAAGCACAAACATACATCTAACTATGCTTGAGTGTGTATCAAGTGGTATCATACAGTGAAGTATAAGTGTACAGTGGAACATCCAAGTCGTGAAGTATAAGCGTACAGTAGAGCATCCGAGTCGTGAAGTATAAGCGTACAGTGGAGCATCCGCGTCGTGAAGTATAAGCGTACAGAGTGGGATAATCGAATCGTGAAGTATAAGTGTACCAAGTGTAAGTGTATCACGAAGTGGAAACGACGATAAGTGAAGTAAGAGCGTCTATCAAGTATAAGCGACTACAAGTATAAGCGAAATAGAGACAATACCAAGTATAAACGCATCACAAAGTGAAATCGTTATTGAGTAGGAGTTTAAAAATAAGTATAAGCGAAGCAGCAGTAACTAACAAGTAAAAGTATACATGAAAACCTTGGAAAAACCTTTATACTCAGGAAAATCGCATTTGTATTCTTTGGTAAAATAAGTGTGAAAACCTTTAGAAATCTTTGGGAATCTTTCATAAATCATTTTGAAAATGGAACTTTGATAAAGCAATAAAAGTATGAACTTGAAAAAGTGAAAACCCTTTTTGAAAGCCATTTATAGTGTCCTACTCGGTAAAACAGTGTACAGTGGTAAAATCTTGTGCATGCGGGTTATCAATCACATGTGATTGATATGATAACTGGCATGTTTAACTTCTATTCCCCCCACCTATAAAACATGTAAAAAAATTTAAAAGGTTCATTCAGGGGTATGAACTCACCTGGTGTAAGTAGGTCCGACGAAGGTGCCGTTTGGGCGTTCGGTGTCACGCAAGGACTTGAACACACACAATGACCTATTTTGTAACAACGTAAATTTTCAAACAAAATTTTCATTTCAAAATAAAATATTTTCATTCAAAACAAGGCATAAACATTCCAAGTGTCATGTCAGAATACAAATCATATGAATCCCAAGATCACAAAACATCTATCAGTGTGTACAGATCACGCCGGCACCTTCCCACGGTCCTCGCTAGTACCTGAAACACATACACAACAACTGTAAGCATAAATGCTTAGTGAGTTCCCCAAAATACAACTTACGCACATACGCCTTTCCAGGCCCTGACCTTTCGGTCCATGTGTCTCAGGGGACTTCCGTCACTGCTGGGTAAACCTTCCGGTCCTACCCACGCCAACCTTACGGTCCACAACACAACGCCTTCCGGCCCATAACATGATCACCTTCCGGCCCTTAACATAATGCCTTCCGGCCCACATAACATACATAGCACGTCTAAAAATTAACTTATCACATATAACACATATATCTCATATCATATCTGACCTTCCGGTCACACAGTCAAACCCTTCCGGGTACAGTATAGTGAGAAGACTCACCTCGCGAATATCGAAAGCTAGCAAATCCCAAAGTCACTCGTGCTCGATCCGCCGAGCTACAATCTCCCTATAACATCATACATCTCTTATTAACACTTTTATCTTCTAAGTTTGACTATCCCTAAGAAGTCAAACATAGGTCAACTCTGGTCAACGGTCAACGGTCAACGGTCAACTTGACCGGACTCGGCGAGTGCACAAGGGCAACTCGGCGAGTCTAGACGTATCCGCCGACTCCATAGGATTCCCTTCTTACTCGTCGAGTGCTTCCCCCGACTCGACGAGTTCCACCTGGGAGAGTCGCGGGGCCACCCCGACTCAACTCGCCGAGTTTCAAGAACAACTCGGCGAGTCCCAGCTTGACTCGACCACCTGCCAAAACCTTTCCAACTCTCTGCGACTCACTGAGTCGCCCATAACTCGGTCAGGACTACACACTGGGTGTCCTCAAGGACAATCTTCAAGCGACTCGTCGAGTCTGTTCATCAGACTCGGCGAGTCCATGCCATGCACCAGCTAAAACTGGCTTTTGCGGTCAGATCCGTTCCATCCATTCATAGATCTGGCCTTCCCAAGCTTATTTGTCACGTAAAGTCTCAGTCTTGGTTGCCATGCAATGCGTACAAGGCTTATTTTGGGGAAACAACCTCTAATATGACCACCTTAGCTTCTAACTCAAAAGGATGGACATAAAGCTAGCCATATGGGGTCTCCTGGACCTGCTAAGGCCCAGATCTAGGTTCCATATCTCCATGGAACCTTTCATACTTCCAATTTAAGCCAAGAAATGCAAGAAGAAACCCTAGATTTGACACATCAACACAAAACACGAAGTTTGGCTCTGAAAGTTACCTCAAGAAGACTCCCTTGATGAATTAGCTACAGATCCAAGCTCCCCAACTCCTCAAGTTTGATCCTCTCCCTCCTTTCTTGCAATATCACACAAAACGGTGAACAAATGGCCTCCAAATACACTCACAAGGGCTCACAGTCGTATGGGGGCTCTTAGGGTTCAAGGTGGCCGCAAATGAGGGCCATAAGGTCCTTTAAATAGGGCTTAGGACCGGGAAATTAGGGTTTCATTAAACAGCGCAGACTCGCCGAGTCCATATCCTGGACTCGCCGAGTCCAGACGAATCCCGTGTCCAGAATCGCGACCCTACTCGGCGAGTCTGAGCTCCAAATCGCCGAGTCCCCTCTCAAAACACAAAATAATCAAACAATAAAGATACCTGGAATTCCGGGCTGTTACATATTTAACATATGATAACATATGTTCACATACAATTAGTATATTTAATACTAATTAAACAAATATACGCGCTCACAGGAGCGGAAAACACTTTGGTTAAGTGTTTGGGTGTCCCGGGTAGCGTTTAAGGGTGCGTATCGCTTAGGAATGGAGTTTACTCTCCAAGAGTAAACCCCTAACACCATGTTTATGGCCCAGGGACTACTCACCATGAGTTTACGGCCATAAACTCATGGTGATGGGTTCTAGGGTGTTTTAAGGCTTCTACTTGCTCATGGAATTATTCTAAGTACTTTTCCAAAAAGGCATGAGTGGGTTTGAGACTTCTAAGGGCATGATCTTGGAGTTTACAGCCTAGGGACAACTCCTAAGGGAGTTTACAGCCGTAAACTCTCATCCTTAGAGTTTTGTAAAGTTTAAAGCCCCTAATACCTTGCTAGTAATTTATAATGAAGTGTTATGCCAATTTGGGGGATTAAAACTATCATTTTGGCACATTTAGGGGTGTTTACGGCCTTGGTACATACCTGGGCCGTAAACTCCATTTTCCCCTTCATTTTGATGTGATTAATTGATCCAAACCCAAAGGACAAGCCCCTATTTTATGTCTTAAGCCTTGGTATGAATTTAGGGCACCCTTTAACATGTTTTTATGAGTTTACGGCCCTGGAACTATTTCTTGGGAAGCTTTGGCCGTAAAATCCTAAATGGAGGGTGTTTGACATGTTTAAGGTCCCCAAACTATTTTTAGATGATTCTAGGATTTATTCCAAGGCTATTGGTGGAGTTCTATGGCTTTTAAGCATGTAAAAATGAGTTTACACCCCATGTTTGAGGGGTTTACGGCCCAAGCACATTCCTTGGCCGTAAACTCCTATTTGCTCCTCAAAATTCATGACTAGGGTGTTCTAAGTCCGGATTTGCAAGCCATAAGGTCTTATCTAAGTCCCAATGTTGGTTTGGAGGGGTTAAATTGCTTAAAACCCCACTTATTAAGTGTTTACGGCCCAAGCATGCTCCTTGGCCGTAAACACATGTTCCAAGTCCAATTCTATGCTATAAACACGAATCATAATGTTTAGAGTAAGCTAGGGTAAGCGGACTTACAATTTGGAAGTGTTTGGTTGCGGATTTGGGGCGAAAACGGGTCTAGAGAGAGAGTATAGAGAGAGAGGGTGGAAAAGCTCCAAATGGAGTTTACTCCCCTTTATATATGGGTGGGAGTTGGAGCTCAGTGTAATTCTACCAAATACTGGCATTATACGGGGCTTTTGGTCGCACCCGATTTAGTGGTCGTAATAATAAAAACTAACATTTTCCAATTAAATGGAAATGTGTGTTATGTGTTTTTATTTCCTTTCATCACGACTTAACGGCTTATTAAACAAGAACAATTGTAATGTTTATTTAATTGACGACCTCCAATTAACGGAACTTTTATAACTGGAATATTCCGTTAACGGTAACGGGGAAATGTAACGGGACAACTTGGGTTGTCACACTAATAAACCTTGGATCTATGTTTGTCTAAATACATGCAAAATTTGGTTTCCTAGGTTCATAATCCTATCTAGCATACATGGGAACTTTAATCCTAAAGGATATCTAGAAATACATACCTTGTAGTTGATTTTGATTCCTTGAAACCTTGTGAGCCTAGCACCCCAAGTGTGATGCCTCAAATGCTTCACGCAACACCAAATGCTTTTGGAATGACTTTAGAGAGAATGCACACACTCTCAAATCGGCCTAGCCCTCACTTCTCTTTGTGTAGCCAATTTTGGTGGAGGAGATGATCCTTATATAGTGTGACACATCTAGGGTTACACCATGTAAACCCTAATGTGTCATGAATCTTCATTTTCATGACCCATGGGTTTGTACAAGAACACTTACAAATACCAAATGCATATGATGAATGGTAGCAACATGTGGCCACCTACTGAGTTCATACCTCTACCACCATTGAAGAGAAGAATGCAAGGTAGACCAAAGGTAAACAGCATAAGAGATGCATCAAAAAAGCTTCCAAGACACACTGTGTCTAAGGCAGGGAAAATAATATTATGCAGTGTGTGTAAACAAGCAGGGCATAACAAGGTTACTTGTCCTAAAGTTGAAAGCCACAGGTACAAAGGGCAAGGGTTCAAAGACCCATAAAAATTATGGTCACCAGAAGGAAAACAAAGTCCAAGGGTGAAGATGGTGAAGGAAGTTGTGGACTAAAGGCAGTTTTTGAAGGAAGTTGTGGACCAAAGGCAGTTGATGAAGGAAGTTGTGGACCAAAGTCAGTTGATGAAGGAGATAAAGGACCAAAAGTTGGTGGTAAAAGAAAAAAATCACATAGAATCATAAAAATGAAACTTGCAAATAAGGTTAACACCAAGGACGGGAAAGGAAACTAGTGCAAACCCACTAGACCTTAATGAGTAGGGAGTATTTTATGATGTCATGTGGTTATGTTTGGCAATGGTTTGACAATAAGTTGTAGTTGTTTGGTTTGACATTTAGTTGTTTGTTTGGTTTGACAATGGTTTGTACTATTATCACGCTTTGATTGTCCTTTAATAATAGTAGTTTTCAACGTGCAAGCATGTAATTCCATGATGTATCACATGGTCCTTGTGTTCTTAGTGGACAAATATACGATTATTGTTAACAATTTTTAATGTTATTTAGCAACATACTATATGCAATTAAAAAAGTGAAGGGTAATGATATGTAATTCCAACATTTAAGAACATGTGTTTCTTGTGTTCTTAGTGGACAAATGTATAATAATTGTTAGCATTTTAGCAACGTACTATATGCAATGACATTAAGGGTGGCATAATTTCACCAAATTAAGGGTAATTAGCATCCATATACGTAATTAATGATAATGACAAGACAACAATACATCAATGTCACATCACACAACTACAAACTGTTTTTATTTCAACTACCAAAATACATTTGGTTACAACTTATAAATGATTAAACCCAAAAAAATCCAACTACAAAGTAAAATCAGTTTTAACTTCAACACTTCCGATTCTAGCTTCTTCTATGACCTCATCAGTACACTTAAAATAATTTATTCATTGTTGCATGTTATTTCATCAACCTAAGAAATGAAACCTGATCAGGCTCCCTAAATAAGAAATTAAGGTTACATTTAGAAAATAGTTGTGAAGCTATGGTTCTAAAAATATGACTACATTTACCTTGTTTGGACATGCATAAAATGGTCTTCCAGGGTTAGTGTCAGTCCGAGATGTGCAAATTATTGTCGGACTTCCACACCCATAAACAATCTTCATCCTGTCGAATTTTGTTGGATCTCACTTGGCAGTTGATTTGAAGGAGACAAGAAAAAAATGAAAGATGTACCATTTTGAATGAGACACCCTTTTTTACAACCGTTAGGAACGTGAAATGACAAAACTACCCTCACCGTGCAAGGCACGTGGGGTTCAATAACCCAACATATGTTATGTTCTTCGTTCTTGCATGATATGTCAACCAAAATCAAAGTGTTCATAAAGTCAAACATCATATATATAAAACGCCTGAGAACAACTCAGGTCTTTTTCCATTAAGAAGCTTAACAAACGTACAAAATGCATGTCATCAACACTTGACTTTTCACATAATCCATAGATAGCAGACAAAAAAAAACAAGAACAAAAAACCTAAAACTATTACATCTATAATATATATGTTTCGTAATGTACCCCCAATAACTTATCCAAGCTTAACAAGGGCTTTGACCCTAGCTGTCATCATCCCAAGCATTACCATCATGACACCGCCCATCACCACAAGAATCACTTTTAACTTCCTGTCATGATCTTCCAACTTGTGCTGCAAATTGATGGGATCAACACGACACACAATGAAATCTTTACCCAACTAATCTTTGAGTCTTTGCATCTTGATCTGGTTGACAGCAATCTTGTCTCCACAGTCACTAACAATAGTATGCAGGTCGTTGAGGTTGAGAAACTCTCGTGAATTTATCAAGTCGGGTGAAGGAGGTGGTAGAGTCGAGATTGCCAGTATTTAGGGTTTTGGTCGGAATCGTGTTTGCCCAAATAAGGTAAAAAGTCTCGATAATATGCTAGGTTAAGCCCCACATGGGTTTGTTATGGTGCTTTATGACCCCACCATTGACGCTTCCTTGTCCTATAAGGGTGGTTGGTGGCAGGCCCGACCTAATACATGGGCGAGTTGGGCTATGGCCCAGGGCATCAAAAGAAGAGGGGGCATAAATCCAGTCCAATAGTTAATAGTATATATATCATTTTGGCCCAAACATCTAGCCTAATTTTGTTTAATGTGGATACCGTCTTGAGACTGGAGGACAAGTTCGAGAAGTGGACGCCAAATGAGAACTACAATCACCAATCGTCAAAGGTAATCATCGGTAAAACCCTTGAAAAACACAATGTAGAAATCGAAGAGGCTCTAAATCTACTGATGACGCCTACAACTATTAATTTGATTTCTACTTCTTGTTCTCATTCTAATTCCTTATAACATGACTGTGATTTTTGGCTTTGGCGATTTCTATTTTGTTTCTTTTTAAACCTATTGTGATTTCCAATTCGTGTGCCTGGTTAAGTTGGACTTCGAAGATCCGAGATTGATTCCTTTGATTTGGGTGAATGATTACTGATTCTCTTGTGATCTCCTGTTGTGATTTTTTTTATTCCGAAGAAAACCACCGAGAAAGTCAGAATTTATTAGCTTTTAGGTTTCAAGTTGTATTGTTGTCTGTTGGAGTTCGATTATAGTAGTTTGCTAAAGTATTTTTATGTTTTCTTTATTACGTAGTTTTGATTTCTCCTATTTATGGAGTTCAAATTCAAGGTCTTTTTCTCTTATTCTAATTATATGATTAGGTCTGATTTCTCTTATCTAAGTTCGAAAATTGTTGCTTTGGGTAAAACTTCTAACTTTCTATGGTTTATGTCAGTTATAAATTTGTAGAGTTCGTTTTTAAAATTTTTGTGTTATGTTTATTTGATTTAGGAGGAGCACCGTATAATTTTCTTTTGAAATTCCAAAGTATTATGAAATTTGAGGTAGAAGGATGGATATTGTTATTCCTTTCTTGTTGTTAGACAAGGGTCTTTGAACAATGGAAGCGTAGAACGTAGTGTTGACAATGAAAGCATAGAACATAGTGTTGCTTGGGTGATACTAATGGAGAGCCATAAATGAAATATGAAGTGCTTTGATTAAAATAAATAATGAAGTAAAAATCAACAATCTTAAACACATCCATGGAATGTAGTCAAAATCAACAATCCTTCATTTGAATGTGATAATCTGTTATGTTAATCGGCTACTTGATATGATATTATTACTTTTATTAAATTATAATATAAGTTTGTATTTAGTTGGTTGTAGAATACTATTTTATGGTTTTTAAATTATACAAAGTCGAGTCTTCGGATATCTATTTTCAACATCTGAATTTGTATTTGAATTTCCAGATATTCGAATTTCGGATATCTAAAATGTCGGATATCCGGCTTTCAACACCTCAGCTAAATACATAAGGACATAAATATCTTATCTCGCCCGGGGTATCAAAAACTAATAGACCGGCCCTGGTTGGTGGGTTGGTAGAAGTTAATTAATAAAGGTATTAAACCGGTTTAGGTGGAAGACGGGTCCACTCGTCTATGACTCGATGCTGACTCACCCGTTTACTTGGCACTCCACACAGTAGTATTATCTTCAAATGTGGGTTAAAGTACCAAAGTGACATGTCATTTACAAGTACAAACCCTTTAAATGCAAAAAATAGTCACGAAGGACCATTTAAACCAAAATACGAAAGATAATTGGGTTATAATGAGAATTTCCTGTCAAAATATTTTCTTACATGAAAATTTTAGAAGCTAGCTCTCTACAGTGAAAATTTAGAATAACTGATATTTGAAATACATAGATATATCACGCCATTACATTTGTTGATTTGAAGACGAGTGTTCGGCCTACTTTGTGCATTGAGCGCATTTTGGGATTTTGGACCATTAAATATATTATGCTTTATTATCGGAATCAACTTGTTTATTACTTGCGCCGAAAATATGGATTGTGTATTGGACTCATTTTATGGAATTTGGCTTATTCTATGCTTAAGTTCATTTAAAAGTGACACCATAGTATCATAAGTATTTGAATTTGGGGTCTATATGGTCATTTACCTATTCCCTTTTAGGAACCCAAAAGTCACTAAAATCATTGGTATGGTACAGTTTGCAAACATTCTTAGTAGAAGGACTAGTCTTGTCCAAGTAAAATAAATTATGGAAACTTAAGCTTTATGTTTAGTTCTCCAGCTTCATTTAAATGTCTGGGAGAGAATAATAGAATTTAAGGCTTCATTCAATAGAAGAAATTTGAATTTAAATTGTGATGACGATCGTTTATAAGGTTTTTGCATCAGTTCCACTTTGATGGTGCATATAAGGTAATCCCCTTGTTCCATAAGCTTTGATTTATGTTTTAGTTTTAGTGGATCCACCTTATTGATCCACTTAAGTTAATTTTGTGGAAGTAATTATGGATTCATTGTTTTTAGGTGTGTATTTATAGTGTTCCATATTCATTCCATTAAAGTAAATCTATTTATATGTCAAATTTGAAGGTATGATGTGTGGATTAGTGTTTTAAGCTCTGGCAGTATCGGATCATACTTTGATTTATATAAATCTGAAACCGATTAGGGGTGTAGTGGTTATTTTAGTGTTTTGAAGCTTTGTTTGAAAAAAGATGAGGTTTATCTTTTTAACTGGTGCATTAATAATGTTAACGATGTTAATTAGGAAGTAAATAATAATTGTTTAATATGTAATCATCCTATGTCACTGGAAATCAAATCGGAAGTCTTATATTAAAGTAACATGACATAGGAGGATTCAGGGCTATTATGCCTATTTTTTTCTGACCGATATACAATCATATATAATATAGACGGTTTGTGTACAATGATGCCAAATTTCAAATTTGCCATATTTTGACATTGGGACATTATATGCGCATTTGGTTTCTTCCATAATTTCTATATAAACATAAAATGAGTGTTTATGTGTTGAAAGATGATTAACCATAATAAGTATAATAAGCATAGTTATGAGTTAATATATATATATATATATATATATATATATATATATATATATATATATATATATATATATATATATATATATATATATATATATATATATATGAAAGTTAGGAACAGTACCTGACTAGGTACTATTCCTTGGGTTACTTAGCATACCTGGGTTAGTTTAATCCCACATTCCACCGCCTCTTTCTATATCCGGTTCCTTCTACATCCATCCTTTCACAGCTTCATTTTCCTCTCCCAGACTGATTCTGACTGCTTTTATCGGCTCTCCCTCTCTCTCGTTGTCTTTCCTTCTCCCACCGTCATTATCTCGGCTTCTCCATGGATGCTCTGCGTTTTCTAGGTCGTCTTTCGGCGCAGTGGAGCCGGACACGGTTCGGTTGTCCCTTCCATTTGTCATCTCACGATTGCAGGTATGTCTCTTGGTTTCTTCTGATCAATCAGCGGGAAATCAACGACGGTAGGGCAGCGATTGTTATATGCTTTCTACCTAATTACCTTCTCGGTCGATGAGTTTCGAAGGGGTGGATCGGGTCATAATTTTTCTCCATAAACGTCTTCATAATTTTGTTTGTTCACTACCCACCGTTACCAGAAATTGGGAGGAAAGGCGAAAGACAAACAAAAAGATAGAGGGTTACACACGTACGATGAGGGTTTGAAAGAGTAGAGACGAGCTTTTCTTTTCCCCAAAGAAATTGTAAGAATTCTTTGCTTCATCCAATATTTCTTCTGTGCCGTCATCAATATTTCTTTTTGTGATTAGTTGATCTTTCTCGGTTTTTCTTCTCAAGCTAATATGAATGATATCAATCTATTTTATCTATTGATTTAAATTTAGCAGAAGTCTTTGCTGTTGGTTGTTCTCATGGTTCATGTTTCTTGAAAGAGTTGATGTAACACCCGAAATCAGAAAGGTTTAGAAAGGGAAAGAAAACCCTAAGTCAAAAGAGTTGACTCGTCGAGTCTAGGGAGGAACTCGACGAGTCGGAGCGGGATCCGGGGATCGAGCAAGTGACCAACTCGGCGAGTCGGCTCATGGACTCGGCGAGTTGGGTCTGAAGAGGAAAACCCTAAATCCGGGACTTTGGACTCTATTTAAGCACCTTATTCTCTCCATTAGGGTTCCTTAGAGTCTCTCTCATCCATAACATAAAACCCTAAGCCTCCATTGTTGCTCATTCAAGCTTTCTTGCCATTTTGGGTGATTTGAAGGAAGAAGGAAGAAGGGAATCTTTGGGACTTCAAGGATTGGCTTTAGATCCAGAGTTTGTGGAGCTTTCCAGAGCATTTGAATGTAATGAATCATTACCTTCCCTCTTTCGCATATAGATCAACCTTGGTTATGAGACTTGGGGCTTTTATGCCATGTTTATGAACCAATTTGAGTTAGAAGCCCAGATCTGAAGTTGCTACTTCAGATCTAAGCATATCTTGGCCTAGAGAAGCATAAAGTAACTGTGCTTGGGTTGATTGTAGAGCCTCTTTGTCTTAAACCCTAGTTTATAGTAATTTAAGCCTAGATCTCCTTATCTACACGTAAAGTTTGCCATTTTACGTAAGGAATAGGTCTTTGAGGAGTGGATCTACAGTTTGGAGTCCAAGCATGACTCAAATAGCCTCTGCATGTATGAAGGACTGAATAGACTCGGCGAGTCCTTCGAGTGGACTCGGCGAGTTGTATGGAAATGGGCAGGAACTCGACGAGGTGGATGAACAACTCGGCGAGTCTGTTGAAGATTGCTTAGGACTCGGCGAGTCCGTTCTTAGACTCGGCGAGTCTGGTCGCAGAACCCCAAACCCTTCTAGTTAAGACTCGGACTGGTGAGTTGAGTGGAGATTCAGTGAGTTGGACAGGACATAACTCGGAAATCAGTAGACTCGGTGAGTCATGGGCTGACTCGGCGAGTCGAGTCGCGAAGGAGAGGGTTTTTGAGCTTATGAACTCGGCGAGTCAGTAGGCTGACTCGGCGAGTAGGGTCAACCTGGAAGGTTGACTTTGACCAGGAATTTGACTTTGACCAGAGTTGACTTAGTTTGACTGTTGAAGGGCAGTCTGGGACTAAGTGTTATATTCGGTATTAGTAGATCGGGGAGTCATTGGAATAGCAGTGCGGGAGTTGTCAGATAGCAGTCAGCAGGGTATCAGCAAGAACTCCAGCAGTGCAGGTGAGTTTCCTTCCAGTAGGAACGGGTCTAAGGCCACAATGCCGGCCCGTTTAGTTAGCAGTAGTTTCCGGACTTCGGTCCGATGCAGTAGTTAGTATGTTTGATGCCTTCGTGGCTCGGACAGGATTTATGTGTTATGTGATCCGGGCTACGGCCCGATGCAGTATGCAGTATGTGTGTTCATGCTAGTTGATATGTTTATGCTATGCTATGTTAAGTCAGTTTCCGGACTTCGATCTGATGCAGGGGGCAATTCCCCAGTTAGTCCGGACTTCGGTCCGATGCAGGGGACAAGGTCCCAGTCAGTTTCCGGACTTCGGTCCGATGCAGGGGGCAAGGCCCCAATTAGTCCCGACTTTGGTCCGATGCAGGGGACAAGGTCCCAGTCAGTTTCTGGACTTCGGTCCGATGGAGGGGGCAAGGCCCCAGTTAGTCCGGACCTCGGTCTGATGCAATGGGCAAGGCCTAGTATGTGCTTTATATGTTTGTATGGTATGTGGTAGTTTGGGGGAGCTCACTAAGCTTCGGGCTTACGGTTTCAATTTTTGGTTTCAAGTACTCAGTTTTCAAAGGAGGAGCTTGGAGAGGTTGCAGTCCACACACCATAGTCAGTTAGTCTGGGATGTTTTACTCTGATAATAAGTTTATGATTTGAATTAATACAATGAAATTATGTTACGACTTATGAAACGATTTTTATAAATATGGTTTTAGTAATGTTTTAAAAGAATTTTTAGTCGTGAAAATTGGGTCATTACAGTTGACTTCTAAAAAAAAACTAGGGTGCCTTAATACGTCGATAGCTTTTACATAAATCCTATTATCCATCTCTACGTTTTTCCTTCCGCTCCAGTTTAGCTCCAGCTCTGTTGACCGCCATAGAAGAAATTACCATCGCCTTCTCCTTCTCAGGTATCGAATCAATTTCCTATATATCATGTTTTGATTTTTAATTAATGTAAAATTCGTATTAGTACCCCATTGGCAACCACATTTAAATTAAAAGAAAAGAAATCTTTTAAAACCCACGACCAGTTGCTCCTCCACCAAACCTTAGTTGGCATTTTTTTTATGTTCTATCTAATTCAATTCTTATTGGTATATAATTTGAATAAATCGTGTACAGAAAACAATGATAATCATATCAAGCCAATACGAAATTAACCAAACCAACATCAAGTTCAATAAAATATAAACCATTTACACTAGAATTGTAATATTCATCGTTATGAATCCTTGATGAATTTATATTGGTTTTTATTAATGACCATTTACCTGTTATCACAATTTCCTTATTCTTGTATGTTGGTGTGGTTTTTGAATTCTAGAAACTGTTTGGTGCGGTTTTTAGAAGGTTCGCTTTTGCAGTTATTCGGCTTCTCCACTAGATGTGATAAAAGTTATCAAGCTCACAAGTCAGTCCAGGTAAGCTCAGAAAAAAAAGCAATGTACTTTCCGATTATTTTAATAAAATATTTATTCATTGTAATTATTTTTTGGTTCGCCATTACTTAAATACTACACACACACACACACACACACACACACACATATATATATATATATATATATATATATATATATATATATATAGCTAGCAAACTTCACATTTAAATTTCAAAAAATGTCAATTTTTTTTGTCGAGTTTGGGTAATTCGGGTATCACTAGAAAATAAATGTAATGAAGATGAAAAATGTTGTGCAACAGATTTGTAGTAATTTGTGAGATGGAAAGAAACAAATGTTTAGATTACATCAAATTAGTAGATAAAAATACAAATATTGTTTGATATAAATTCATACTGATCCAACATTCTATGGGAAATGGAAATATCATTTCATATAAATTCATACCGATCCTAGCTAGCATAACTGGAAAATTAAGGTATAAGAGAATAATCTATATGAGCCCGTGATATATTCTTTGTGACTCAATATTTGTTTGACATTTTGATCATGTTGATGGTTGCTGTTTTGTCTTGGGTTCTTGTACTAGAGTGCTGATATACAGGCAAGTTGATTTTGTTTCCTTAAAGTATTAAATTATATTCGATCTCTCACACTAACTAAACTAGAGTAAGTGATTGATCAAGAAAGAAAACTGCATAGTGCATAGTGAAGAAGAAAGGAACAGGGAAAGAATTCCGAAAATGCCCAAGGGAAGTTCCTGAATTACACCAAAAAAACGAAGGTAATCACAGAACACGCATTTGTTACTTTCAAGGAAAAGATGCAAAAAGTAAATATTTGGTGAGATTTTGATAACGGCTCCAAATTTCAATTCTTAGAGTAATAACTGCTAGCCAAATGCTATCTATTATTCTAATTTTCTTGAACCATGTTTATAAAAAAAAATGCAGTCTGTTGTTCAAGGTAACCTTAATTTTGTGCACGACAAAATTTTCACTGTGTTTATGATGATACTTCTTTTTGGTTGAGAAATGAAAATCAATAAATTGAAAGATGGATTGCTTTTAATGTTAACTGCAGGTCATGTCAAGCATTTGTAAAGAAAGTGAAACTCAAGTTGACCTATGTGACAAATGATGCTAAATTGCTGATGATCAGGTTAATTACAATCTGATAAGCCTTTTCTTTACTTTAACTTCTTCAATTCGTCATTCCTAGGTCCTTACTGTTGAATTTGTTTCTAAATTTAAGAAACAAGAAGGGAAAACAGTTGATTTCGACAACAATGGGTTTCTAAGATTTAAGGTTCGGGAATTCAAAAAACTAAAGATCATGTTTTCCATGTGTTTATTACAAAATTTTGAGTTACAGTTCTCTAAGTTTTTCATTGTTAACTTCACAAGTCACTGTTCATGAACCAAAAAATCCACAATTTAATGAAGAAAGATGTTATTTTTAAACTCATTTTGACAGCGGATGCGATGAAAGAGGCAGATAATGTGATTTGGAGGAGTGCAAATCTGACCAATTGATATTACACTAATTTATTTTCCACATGTACCATATTCATAAATGGATTGAAAATGGAATTTATGTGTGAATGTTTGCAACCAAGAAGTAATGGTCCCATATTTAATTGTCTATTTTGACACAGCTTTTCATAGGCATTGCTGATCAAGGGGTAAAGCATGGAATGTTGATGCAAAAAAAAAAATTGTTCGTTATCTCAATACAGTTGAAGCATTTCTAAGGTTTATGCCTAATATCGTAATATTATTATAACATTTAGTCTTATTTTTTGTTCCGAAATGCCAAAATCTTTTCATTTTCTTTTGCTTAATTTTTTTGTATATTTCTATTGCAGTGTTCTTCGTCAGAAATGCAGCCACATTGAACCACTTTTTGTCTCTGTATCACCATCCAAAAGGTAGTATCTGCCGACTATATCGTTCATGATTTGCACCAACTATCCAAAAATCTCACCTCTTAAAAGATTATCTAGAGTATTAACAGTTTTATGAGAACTATTTTTATAACCCTAATCATGGCACATTTTGTTGTAACATGACAACAACATTTACCAAAGTTTAAAAAGCTTATTTTGTTGTAGGAATGGGACATTATACTTTTTATTCTATAAATTTCCTTAAAAAATTATTTTTTATGCTGCAGTTATTCTGCCACATGATTTTCAAGCTGAGAAAACCAGCAAAGTTTCTAATATTTAATACCTTGAGATAGATTCTAATTGTGGTCAACAAACCTGTTTCATTTAAATTTAATTTACAAAAATGGAAATCGGGGGAAATGGTCCCAAAAGTTTTGTTTTTGTTTTTGTTTTTGTTTTTTGTTTTTTAAAATAACATATTCTTGATGGATAAAGGTGATGGGTTTTAGCCATAAGAACTTTCCTATGTGCGCATGCAAAACCCTAATGCTCGGATCTAGGCTTTCTAATAAACATGCTTTGAATCCAAGACTTCTAATGACTAATTAGGTTAAATAACAACATTGAAACAGATCTAGAATCATACCTTTGAGTCCCTTGTTGATCTTGAGGTCTTGGAGCTTCTAGAGTCACAAATGTCACTCCTCTAATGGCTTACAAACACCAATAGCAAGAAGAATGATTTAGGAGAGAGGAGAGGGGAGGAATTCGGCCAGGGTTCTCTTACTTTAGGAGATGTGTCGAATTCCCTATGCCATGGGGTCTATTTATACTTGTAGACTCCTTAAGGGTTACAACCTAAACCCTAATTGGATAATCTTCTCTTAAGGCTATCCAAATCCATTCCTTAGATATCTATATGGACGATTTTAGCTATCCTAAAACCCTTAGAATTCGTCCAAAGCATATCCCAATGGATTTACAGTCTAAAGCTTAACTATCAAACAATTGACAGTTTATACCCCTTTATTTAATTAATCTCGTTAAGTCACCAAGTTAATTCTAATTAATTCTATGACTTATATTAATCAAATAACAAATATATTATTCATTATATTATTCTCATAATATATTAATAATATTTACTCTCTCTTAATAAATCATCCTATCAAGTTGCTATGGTGAAGGCAACCCAAAAGGACCATGCACAACCGCGTCAAATACTTGTCTAATATAGTTGCAGCCTTAGACACTATTCCAACAGTCTCCCACTTGGATAAGTCTAGTAACTATATGCACAAGTACAATTCAGTTTGCAATCGTAGCTCTCAAAGACGCTGTCAACTCTGATCTAATCAATCTTGTCCTTTAGATAAGGGAACGTACAGTCCTCTGTTAGATATCATGCTGACAATCCTATGGAATGGTTAGTCAAGCATTTAGGTTTCTCGATCTCTGATTTATTTGACATAGAACTTAATCGAACACATCAATTCAGTTCTGACCGGGCCCGGCACATAAGTCAAATCAAATCATCGAGCGGCCGAGATATCGCTTTTACCTTCTTAGATAAAAGTTACAGATAAACTTCGACTTATATGCATTTACTTATTCATTAACCAACTATACACCACAATACGTTTTATAACACCAAGTTACTGATGCGTTTTCGTATTATCAATGTACAATCGATTAACAAATAATAAACCATATATCTAGGTTTCAAGACTATATGATATTATCGTCTTGCGATCACCTTTTATATCGTATTCCATAAGGTGATTCCAGCAAGTGCGGGTTTATTCCAATGCTCAAAACTAGTTCATAAGCACTCATGAACGTTGCAACAATCTTTTGCTATGTCTAACACCATTTAGACATTCTACACACCAATTCATGATAATCTTCATTCATATCTACTCCCAACATATGAACGATTGTGGACAATTTAAACAATTCGATTATTCCTAATAAACTCAATTATTCTGGAAGTCAAAACATGCAAAGTGAAACAATAGCTAAACAATTAACATAAGATAGTAACATTACTCATAAATAAAACTCCTTTATTTAATCATCAAATGTCAATTACATTTATCTATTACACGTTTCTAATACTATCTAATCTATGCTAATATCATCCTTCAGCCCAATACTCCTAGCATGCTGCAAGTGCTTAACCCTACTCAGTCCCTTCGTAAGCGGATCTGCTGGGTTATCTTCTGATGATATCCTCTTCACTACGAGTTGTCCTTCTTCTACACGATGTCTAATGAAGTGATACTTTCTGTCGATATGTCTTGATCTACCATGATCCCTCGGTTCCTTGGTCAAGGCAACCGCGCCTTCGTTATCACAGAAAATCTCCATTGGCTCCTTTATGGCAGGTACAACTCCAAGATCACTGATGAAGTTCTTTAGCTATATTTCCTCCTTCGACGCTTCGCTCGCTGCAATGTACTCTGATTCGCACGTTGAATCAGCTACGGTTTCCTGCTTAGAACTCTTCCATGTCACTGCTCCTCCATTTAGGGTAAAGACCCAGCCCGACTGCGAACGGTAGTTGTCCCTGTCGGTCTGAAAGCTGGCGTCACTATACCCTCGCACCTTCAAGTCATCACTCCCTCCAAGGACTAAGAACCATTCCTTCGTCCTCCGAAGGTACTTAAGGATGTTTTTCACCACAATCCAATGTGCTTTGCCAGGATTCCCTTGATATCTACTAACCATGCTCAAAGCGAAGGCTACATCAGGGCGAGTACAAGTCATAGCGTACATGATTGAGCCAACTGCGGAAGCGTATGGTACTCGGCTCATTTCTTCTATCTCAGCTTCGGTACTCGGACTTTGAGTCTTACTCAATTTGGCATTACTTTGTATCGGTAGTTCTCCCTTCTTTGAGTTTTCCATACTAAAACGTTTTAGTACCTTCTCTAAGTAAGTATTCTGACTAAGTCCAATTAGTCTCTTACTCCTTTCTCTTACTATCCTTATTCCCAAAATGTAAGAAGCCTCTCCGAGGTCCTTCATAGCGAAGCAATTCCCGAGCCAGGACTTAACCTCCTGCAGAGTCGGGATGTCGTTTCCTATGAGTAATATGTCATCGACATATAGAACGAGGAAGCTTACTATACTCCCACTGGCTTTGACATATACACAAGATTCGTCTTCGCTTCGTACAAATCCAAACTCTTTGACTTTCTCATTGAAGCAAAGATTCCATCTGCGAGACGCTTGCTTAAGTCCATAAATGGACTTCTCAAGCTTACACACTCTATCCGGATGCTTCGGATCCACAAACCCCTCTGGCTGAGCCATGTAAACATCCTCAGCCAACTTTCCGTTAAGGAAAGCGGTCTTGACATCCATTTGCCAAATCTCATAATCATGAAATGCGGCAATTGCTAGCATCACTCTAATAGATTTAATCTTCGCAGCTGGTGAGAAGGTCTCATCATAGTCAACTCCGGGAGTTTGAGTAAAGCCCTTCGCGACCAATCGCGCTTTATATGTGTGTACGTTCCCATCCACGTCGGTCTTCTTCTTGAAGATCCATTTGCACCCAACGGTCTTACGTCCGGGCACGTAATCAACCAAATTCCAAACTTGGTTATCATACATGGATTGGATCTCGCTATCCATTGCCTCTTTCCACTTTAAAGACTCCGGGCCTGCCATGGCTTCCTTATAGCTATTAGGTTCATCAAGGTTTACTAGTGTACCATCACTAATATACGTGTCCCCTTCGGTAGTAATATGAAAGCCATAAAATTGGGGATGAACTCTAACTCTATCGGAACGTCTAAGAGGTAAGGATTCGTCAATCGGTTCAACCGGAGTTTCCTCCTCGAGTTGAATGCCAGCGGTAGAGGTTCCTTCATCTATCGACTCTTGAATCTCTTCAAGTTCGATTTGCCTCCCACTGTCTCCTTGGCTTATGAGTTCTCGCTCTCGGAAAACTCCTCTCCTCGCAACGAAGACAACATTGTCCTTCGGTCTATAGAAGAGATATCCAAAGGATGTCTGCGGGTAGCCGATGAAAATACATCGCTCACTTCGAGGTTCAAGCTTGTCGTGAGTATCTCGTCTTACGAAAGCCTCGCAACCCCAAACCTTGATATGTGCCAACGAGGGAGCTTTCCCTGTCCACATCTTGTGAGGTGTTTTGGCAACCTTCTTAGTAGGGACTCGGTTAAGGATATGGGCGGCAGTCTCTAAGGCATACCCCCAAAAAGAGATTGGTAGTGAAGCACGACTCATCATAGAGCGAACCATATCCAATAAGGTTCGATTACGCCTTTCTGCCACACCATTCAACTGCGGTGTCCTAGGAGGCGTCAATTGTGAAACTATTCCACACTCCTTGAGATAATCATGGAATTCAAGACTTAGGTACTCTCCTCCTCGATCGGATCGAAGCATCTTGATTTTCCTGCCCAATTGATTCTCCACTTCATTCTTGAACTCTTTGAACTTTTCAAAGGTGTCTGACTTTTGCTTGATTAAGTAGATATACCCATATCTACTATAGTCATCGGTAAAAGTCACATAGAAGCGGTTCCCATCCTTCGTGGTTGATCTAAACGGTCCACATACATCGGTATGTATTAGGTCCAATAGATCCTCACCCCTTTCACATGTACTCGTGAAGGGTGACTTAGTCATCTTTCCAAGCAAACAAGACTCGCATGTGTCATCTTCCCTAAGGTCGAATGACTCCAACACTCCATCCTTTTGGAGTTGGGCTATGCGTTTCTTGTTGACATGTCCAAGACGACAATGCCATAAGGATGCTTTATCCATACTATTGGAAGAATCAATATTCAAAACATCATTTCCTAAGTTATCAACAATCATAATGGTTTCATATATTCCATTACATGGTATAACTTCAAAGTAAAAGACACCATTTAGATAAGCCAAAATAGAACCATTCTCATTATTAAAAGAAAATCTAAATCCTTGTCTATATAAACCATGAAATGAAATGATGTTTCTAGCCATTTCTGGCGAATAGCAACAATTGTTCAAATCTAAAACCAAACTATTCCTAAGCATTAAAGAATACACTCCAATCTTGGTGACAGGTGACGATCTTCTGTTCCCCATGATTAGATTGATCCTTCCTTGCTCCACATCCCTACTTCTTCTTAGTCCCTGAACATTAGAACAAATGTGATAACCACAACCGGTATCAAGAACCCAAGAAATAGCATGATTAGAATCGTTAGATTTGATTGTGTATATACCTACGAAAGATGGCTTGATCTTTCCCTCTTTGATTGCTTGCAGGTAATCCGGGCAGCTTCTCTTCCAATGTCCTATCTTGTGGCAGTGGTGGCACTCTGCCTCCTTCGGGTTAGAACAGGGCTTAGTAGGATCAACTTTGGTCCCACTAGAAGAGGCACCATCTCGGGCTTTCACCTTGCGATAGTTCTTCGATGAAGCTTTCCTCTTCTTTCCCTTTCCTTGACCAATAGCCAAGACAGGAGCAGCGGACGGATTGGGAGTAGGTGCTACAGACTTGTCCTTGAAGTTGCTCTCAGCGACCCTCAAGAGACCTTGGAGTTTGCTTAGGGTGACCTCTTCTTTGTTCATGTGGTAGGTCATCCTAAATTGGTTGTACATCGGAGGCAAAGAGTGAAGCACCATGTCGATTGCCAAGTCCTCACCGAAGTCAACATTTAACTTGCAAAGGCGGTCGACATACCTTTGCATCTTTTGCAGGTGCACGGTAAGAGATTCTCCATGACCCATCTTCGCGGAAATCATGTTGGTGAAAAATCTCATAACGCTCTTGTCTCGCGTTTTGATGGTATCTCTCCAATAAGTCTTGGTGCATCTCGTACGGGTACATGTCCTCGTAGGACTTTTGGAATTCGGAGTTCATGGTGGCGATCATGATGCAATGTACCTTCGTTGCATCTCGCTCATGAGTTTCAAAGGCGGTGATTTCGGCGGGAGTAGCAACTTCGGGGTTGATTTTCTCGAGCTTCTCATCGAGGACATACTCCTTATCCTCATAGCGAGCAATGGTGCGAATGTATCTTATCCATTCGCTAAAGTTCGTTCCATCGAAGGTGACCTTTTGGCAAAGGCTCATCAACGTGAAAGAACTAGCAGAAGCGTTGTTTGCGTTCGACATCTTCAATTAGAAAAAGGACAAAGATAGATTAGAATAAGAATCCCTAATTATCACCCAATAAGAAAAATTAGGGCTAGGATCCAACAATAACATTTACATACTAGAAAAGGGATGTCGTAATCTAACATGCAAATAAATTGAAGGTAAGTGAATGACGATTCACTAATTCTCCATTACAAAACTTAAACTATTAGTCCTAAGTGTTTTTGAGAATTCCTAGGTTCGGATGAGATTCATTGAAACTATTCAATGGCATGTTTAAATCTCGATATGCCCCTCTCGTTTGTGACTGGGATGCCGAGGATCACAAAGCAGGTGTGAATTACCATGCAAATTCACATGGTGCCTTCATTGTAACGATCACCTATTCGATGTGCCGGTAAACCACACACGCTCCATCGAACTATGATAAACAATGAATCACCCTTTGCCACCTTCGCTTAGAACCAATTAGTGTGCCGGTAAACCACACACGCTCCACTAACTTCTTAGCAAGGTGCAAAGTGTAATTTCATGGGATTGCATCAATTCACTTTTCCTAAAGTAACTAGGATTGGGAAATTTTAAAAATATGTGTAGTTACTTTATATTTCTTATTATAATTTTAATGAGAGGATGAGGTTGCCCTATCCTACCCGTTCGGCTAACGACCCTCCACCAATCAAGCAAGCGGTGGGTGTGAGTGTACACCCATCAAGCGCCATTTTATAGGCCGCAACCTTATACCCACCTTATAGATCGGCTTCGTGAATGAGGCCTACTAACGGTAAGACTAGCATTTAGTTATACATATATATATTATTCTAGTAATATCATATTAGTATAGGGTTGTATTTTAAAACCTTTTAAAATCTAGGGTTTGAAATTTAACTTGTCTAAATTAAAAACTTTTAATCACAAATATAAATTTCAAAACTTGAGGGTAGGTTTTAAACATTTAAAACATGGAGGATCAAATAACAAATAATTCCAATTAACAATTAATATCCTAATTATCTATATTTGATTTTCTTCAAGATAATTACCAAAATAATTAAAATAATTAATTAATTATCATATAAGGAAATCAAATATTTTATTAGTTGATAAATACCTTTAATTAGATCAAGATAATAGTCATATATATCAAAAAATTGGATTTAGATTGATATATTATGATTAAGGTAAGTTTCCATAAGATAATTATGAAAAAATCCCGAATCTGGCCATTCCTGACGCCTGGACTCGCCGAGTGCACAAGGGGACTCGCCGAGTCAGGCCTACTCGCCGAGTCCACCTTGGGACTCGCTGAGTCAGTGACTCAGAAACCTAAAAATCGAATTTTGCAGGTTTGTTTCAGTTAATCAAGCAACAATTTAAAGAAAACCAAGCTAGTCTCTGATACCACTGATGGGTTTTAGCCATAAGAACTTTCCTATGTGCGCATGCAAAACCCTAATGCTCGGATCTAGGCTTTCTAATAAACATGCTTTGAATCCAAGACTTCTAATGACTAATTAGGTTAAATAACAACATTGAAACAGATCTAGAATCATACCTTTAAGTTCCTTGTTGATCTTGAGGTCTTGGAGCTTCTAGAGTCACAAATGTCACTCCTCTAATGGCTTACAAACACCAATAGCAAGAAGAATGATTTAGGAGAGAGGAGAGGGGAGGAATTCGGCCAGGGTTCTCTTACTTTAGGAGATGTGTCGAATTCCCTATGCCATGGGGTCTATTTATACTTGTAGACTCCTTAAGGGTTACAACCTAAACCTAATTGGATAATCTTCTCTTAAGGCTATCCAAATCCATTCCTTAGATATCTATATGGACAATTTTAGCTATCCTAAAACCCTTAGAATTCGTCCAAAGCATATCCCAATGGATTTACAGTCTAAAGCTTAACTATCAAACAATTGATAGTTTATACCCCTTTATTTAATTAATCTCTTTAAGTCACCAAATTAATTCTAATTAATTCTATGACTTATATTAATCAAATAACAAATATATTATTCATTATATTATTCTCATAATATATTAATAATATTTACTCTCTCTTAATAAATCATCCTATCAAGTTGCTATGGTGAAGGCAACCCAAAAGGACCATGCACAACCGGGTCAAATACTTGTCTAATATAGTTGCAGCCTTAGACACTATTCCAACAAAAGGTAGATGTTGTAACCTTTTTAGTATGCACAGTTGCATCCAAAAAAAAATGTAAATACGATAATAATAGAAAATATGTTCTTTTTTTTCCTTCTTTAGGTGGCTTTATTCAATATCATCCAAATGCGTTAAATGCAAAAAATAGCAACGTACATTAATTTATTTGTTTACTTTCATTTTTACATTAGGACATTATATTTTATTCAATCTATCTGGTTGCTTTGTATTTGAATGACATTATAGCATCCTACTTTTATGACCCACCAAACATCAACAAAAAAATCCGACCCGTGTAACGCACGGGCTTCATTTCTGGTTACTATGAATTATTTGGATTTTATGATCATGTATGTTTTCTATATCCCTTTTATAGCTTAGAAAATCACATTACCCATGAGAGCACATGTCCCTTATTATGATATTGTACTTTAAGTTTTTATACGCTTGCAATACTATATGTATATAACTTGCTTGGAATACTATATATACTAACAAGGTGTGAGACTCGTGTATTACACGGGTTGATTAAAAAAATTTTAATACAAAGATGTAGAGTATTAAACATTTTTAAAATAAGATTTTGAAATAAATACGATTACAATAATAAATAACTAAGTACTTCCGATCAATACTAATAAAAAAAATAATTGACATATTTTAAAGAATTATTTTGAATCACAACTTTCTAAAAAACAACCCCACCTTTTATGGAGACTGACATTGACTATTGTTTATTTTTAATGCAAAACATATTGTTAATGGATTATTTTCTTTGAAATGTGACAGTAATCATTTTATATGAAGACATTTAAGATATTCTTGGAATAAAAGTATGATTTTCTATATTATTTCCAAATAAATGAATGTTGATTATATAAATTAAAGTACTATACGGTTTTTTTGAAAGATATGACATTTTAATAAAAATAAAATAATTTAAAATTTTGAGCAAACAACAGTGTAATAGTACATATAAGTAAAAATACGTCTCCATAACAAAAGAACAAAAAACAAATTCTATTACTACCTTTATCCTGAAATTATTGTTTACATACAAAAAAACATACAGATTAAAAAAATTATTAATTACCATAATAGCTTTCATATAAAGACATTAATTGAATATCATATGGTTGCATAGTTTCCTTTTATTTTTTAATTAAATATTTTATTTTTAACATAAGCTTTACATATTAATATTCTCATTACAACTTTCAAAATCATTAATCTCGTGAAAACTTCCAAGATAAGTTATGTGTTTTTAATGCTAACAAATTGTTAATTAGTCATAGGATCTACGTTTAAGGGGGAGAAAGTAGAAAAAGACTCTAATTAATGGAGATAATATTTCTTGATTTATTGCCTAATTAATGTTGATATGAATTCCTGATTTACTGTCTAATTTTCCTTATTTACATGTGTAGTAAATGTTTTTAAAATACAAAAAAAAACCACAAAATGTCATGTGGAAAAAAGAAAAATAGAAAAAATGAGAAACAGCCATGTGACATATTGAATAAGAAGAAGACAAGTGACAAAACATTTTTATTTATTAGGATAAATTGCATTCATTTCAAGATGGTGCTTATAAAGTTGCTTTTTTGAAATGGGGACATATTTTAAACACTCATTTGACGTTTTAAGAAATTTTGAGAAAAATGTTTTTGAAGTATAAGCATCTTTTATATATTTGTAAATGTTTCCAATACACTTTTTATTCTGAACCATGATCACATAAAATTATAAATCTATACATTTAGTGGGATGAGAATAGAATGGTCTTAGACACTTTACAAGCTTGATATCCAATTTGAGAAATCAAGAATGTTGAGAATAATCGAGAATGTTTGAGAACAATTTAGAATGTTGAAAATGATCGAGCATGTTTAAGAATGCTAAGAATGATCAATAATGTTTGAGAATGATTGAGAATTTCATATGATCAAGAAATGTTTGAAAATGAATGGCTTGTTGGAAAGGCATGATTTATTATGGTTTTACAGAAGCTTCACCATGAAATATTACTCTATCTCTAGTAGGTAGATCATATCTTTTTACAATGTTGAACAAATTAGTGTTGGGAGGATAGATTTGTCATAAGATAGCTTAAGTATTAATCATTATCTAATAATAGGTTGATGGTAATAAGGTGAGAACCAAAAGACCATAATGCCCTTTCGTGATAGACACAACGAATCACTTAAGGTCTTCAAACAAATTGTAACACCCGGATTCCCATGTATGATATTTTGTTCCTTTATTTTGGGTTTTGTGGGGGAAACTCGGCGAGTTGGCGTCTAGACTCGCCGAGTAGGGTCGCGGATTCGTATGCGAGTTCACAGTTGGACTCGGCGAGTTCATGAGTGAACTCGGCGAGTCCACGCTGTTTAATGAAACCCTAATTTCCAGAGTTTGAGACCTATTTAAAGGGACTTATGGCCGTCATTTGCGGCCACCAACCCCAGAGAGAAACCCTAAAGAGATCTAGAGTGTTTGTGAGGAAGGAGAGGCCAATCTTGAACTTTGGTGGGTGTTTTTGCAAGAAGGAAGTGTTCAAGTCAAGAGGAGGCAGAAGGAGGTGCGATTTTGGTGGTTTTGAGCTCATAGAGATTGCATTGAGGTATTATTCTCGGACCTTTTTTAGTTTTGGTGTTGATTCTTAGTGTTAGGGTTTTCCTAACCCTTTTAGAGGTCGATTAAATGTTGTATTTGGTCCCTTCTTGAGTTTGTGTTCTGGATCTGGACCCAAAGAGGTCCATAGACCTTAACCCTTGGAGCTTTATGAGTCATTTTGAAAATCATGAGCTTGGAATGTCATTTTTGGGGCTAAATCACCATTTTGGAGCATTTCTATGTTATATGTGTGTCACGGTCCGAACTTTACGTGATTATCATGCTTGGGGAGGCTAGATCTATGATTTTATGGAACAGATCTGACCTCAGAAGTTGTTTTGAGTTTGTGCATGGCATGAACTCGCCGAGTCCGAAGAACAGACTCGGCGAGTAGTATGAAGGTTACCCGTTAATCACTCAGTGAGTGGACTTGTCAAGTTGGGGGAATGACTTGGTGAGTCAGGGAGAGTCAGGGGTATGAGTTCAAGTTGGAACTCGCCGAGTTGTTCTTGGGACTCAGCGAGTTGAGTCGGGGTGGCCCCGCGATTCATGTCAGGTGGAACTCGTCGAGTCCAGGGAAGTACTCGACGTGCCAAGAGAGGGTCTAAGAGAGTCAGTGGACATGTGTAGACTCGCCGAGTCGCCCTTGTGCACTCGCCGAGTCAGTTCAAGTTTGACCGTTGACCTTGTTGATTTTTAGGATTGAGTACAGTTGTATTTATGGGGGTATTTACTTTATGTGATTAGGCGGAGGCTAGATCACACTTCTTCCGAGTCAGATATTTACCAAGACATCAAGGTGAGTCTTCTCACTATACGTTACCTAGAGTGGTACTATGCGATGACCAAAGGGTCCTATGTGTTATGTATGAGCTTATGTGCTATGTGATATTTGTATTTTGTATGATGATATAGACCAGACCGGAGGGTCCAACGAGCTATGACCGGACCTAAAGGTCCAACGAGCTACGGGACTGGAGAGTCCCACTGAGACACATCGACCAGAGGGTCGTATTATAGCCTTGAGTGGCGTATGTGGTGTATGTGGTATTTTGGGGAACTCACTAAGCATTTATGCTTACAGTTGTTGTGTTATGTGTTTCAGGTACTAGCGGTGAGCGCGGGAAGGCGCCGACATGATTCATACACACATGATTTGGAGTTTTGTAGAGATTCTGGGGAGATGTCTTTGTGATAATAACATTTGATACAATGTGTTTAACATTATTTATGAATGAATGAATGTTTTAAAAATGAAAAATTATTTTGAAAATTCATGTTGTTACAAGTTGGTATCAGAGCCTTGGTTTGAGGGATTCAGATGCATCTTCGGGCGTATCTGAACTCAAACTGAGGATTTGAGAAAAACTTTGCTAATGAAGTAAAAAATTTTGAAAAGAGTAAAAAGAGTTTTGAGACAAACAGAGCAGAACCGTGTGTACGATCAGCCAGCGCCCGAACGGTGAATCCCCAAAAGTACCCTTACATTATGTGTTATGAGATATGTTATGTTATGCATGCTAGAATAGGCTAGGTGTACATATTAGGACTAGAGTGGCCTGATTTGTGATGCCTTAGCCTAGGAGATTTCTATTGGTGAGATGCTTTGAGAGTAAAGTACTTGTAATCCAAGATCCAAGGAGGAGGACTTGGAGTGAATATTGATGCAGTGTGGTCAGTAGTATTGGGCCCGTACTACTGAAGACACCGAATCAGTGGGCATTCCAAGTAAGAATCTTTTGGACAACGAAGGACAAGTAGGGTTGCATCATCTAGTATGTGTATGCTCGATCGAGTCTTTGATAATTTTTGTTGTATTTTAGAAGCATCATGGTTGGGACTCGACACACACCTGAGAGCAGTGGTGTCAGCGATGAGGAGATCTGTCGATTGATTCATGAGGAGGTTGCTGCTGCCATTCCGGCTGAGATTCCCAAGATGTATGGGGACATCAAGACCACGTTGATTGAGACTTTTGATGAGCGGTACACAGCATTGACTGAGGATGCTGCAGCTGCAGCTACTACTGCTGTTGCTACTGCCAGACCTCAGGGAGGTGACTCGTTGTTGTTCCAGGAGTTCAGCAATACGAAACCACCAGAGTTCGACGGGACGCATGACCCGATTGCCGCTATGAGATGGATCTCTAACATCAAGGGATGTTTCTATATGTGCTCTTGTCTAGAGCACTTGAGGGTTCGGTTCGCCTTGAACCAGCTCCGCCTGGGAGCGAAGGATTGGTGGAAGTTCGTGACAGCGAACTTCACTTTGGTTGAGATTTCCGAGGTGACCTGGGAGAGGTTCACTGCTATGTTCAGAGAGGAGTATGTTCCCCCGGTGGAGAGGGAACGGTTGATTTAGGAGTTCTTGACCCTCAAGAAGGGTATTGGTTCTGTAGCAGTCATCACCAGGAAATTTCATGAGAGGGTGACGTTTTGCCCTGAGCAGGTGTCATCTGAGCAGGCTCGTATGAGTCGTTATCTGAGTGTGATGAGGAGAGATATTTGGGAGTTCGTGGCGAACTCAACTTACCGAACATTTGTTGAGCTCCAGGAAAATGCTCGGAAGAGGGAGATCAAGTTGGAGACTCAGGCCAGGTAGGAGGCCGAGTCTCAGAGGACGGATCGGTGGCCGGTCAGTCTCAGCCGGCAGCCAAGCGGGCTAGACCCGCTGATTCGAGATATGGAGGCGCGAAGGGCCGCACTTGTGGAATTGCGGTAAGAGTCACGAGGGGTCGTGCAGGGCTGGGGTATGCTACAAGTGTGGGAGGGAGGGGCATATCGTGAGGGATTTCCCCAAGGGATTCTCAGTTTTCTTTCATTGCAACCAGACCGGCCATCAGAAGGCTGAGTGCCCGCAGCTTCTTCAGGGATCAGCACAGGGATATGTGCCTGCTGCTAGGACTACCGAGGTTCGGCTGGTGAAGGTCGAGGCCCCGAAGGCTCATGGGAGGGCATTTCAGTTGACCGTGGAGGAGTTCCGCGCGGCTCCCGATGTGGTGGCTGGTATGTATTCTCTTATCATTTTTTATTTGAGTTGAGTTTTTATGCTTATATGATGATATGCGTAGGTACTTTTCTTGTGAGTTATGTGCCTGCGTTGGTACTATTTGACTCGGGTGCGAGTCGGTCTTTTGTTTCCATAGCTTTTAGTCAGCATATTAGTGTCCGTCGAGAGGCGCTGGATCGGCCTCTGCGAGTTTCCATAGCTGATGAGCGAGTAGTGTATGCTTCGGATGTGATTCAAGGATGTGTCCTTGAGATCTTCGGTGTGGAGTTCCCTATAGATCTGGTTCCGATCGCGATAGGGGACGTTTGTGTTATAGTGGGTATGGATTGGTTGAGCCGATATGGAGCTGTGATAGGCTGCGAGCGTCAGTTGGTGACAATTCGAGACCCTAGTGGGGGAGTTCTTACAGTGCACGACAAGGGTACACGTGCGGGGTCAACATTTTGTTCGGCCGCCAGAGCAAGACAGAGTCTACAGCAGGGCTATAGAGGATTTGTGGCATATGTGAGGGATGCAAGGGTTGTTTCAGAGTGACCGAAGTCAGTTGATGAGGTTCCGATAGTGTGCGAGTTTCCGGATGTGTTTCTAGAGCAATTGTCGGGTGTGCCTCCGGAGAGGCAGGTAGAGTTCGGTATTGAGTTGGTTCCAGGAGCTGCGCCTGTCACTAAGGCGTTGTATCGCCTTGCGCCTCCGGAGATGCAGGAGTTATCCTCGCAGCTTCAGGAGCTGCTGGGGAAGGGGTTTATCACGCCGAGCAGTTCGCCATGGGGGGCGCCTATCCTTTTTGTCAAGAAGAAGGATGGCTCGCTCCGGATGTGCATTGATTATCGTGAGATGAATAAGCTAACGGTCAAGAACCGTTACCCATTGCCAAGGATCGATGATTTGTTTGATCAGTTGCAGGGAGCATCTTAGTTCTCCAAGATCGATTTGAGGTCTGGGTATCATCAGGTGAGGGTACGGGAGGAGGAAGTCCAAAAGACAGCATTCCGGACTCGTTATGGGCATTACGAGTTCGTGATGATGCCTTTCGGACTCACCAACGCACCGGCGGTATTCATGGATCTCATGAACAGGGTGTGCAGACCGATGTTGGATCGCTCAGTGATCGTGTTCATCGACGACATTTTGGTGTATTCGAGATCCAGAGAGCAGCATGAGGAGCATTTGAGGGAGATCCTCGAAGTTCTGAGATCGGAGAGGCTTTATGCCAAGTTCTCTAAATGTGAGTTCTGGCTACGAGAGGTTCAGTTTCTAGGACACCTCATTAACCAGGATGGGATATTGGTCGATCCGGCCAAGATTGAGGCGGTCATGAGATGGGAGGTGCCGAGGTCACCCACCGAGATCAGGAGTTTTCTGGGTTTGGCTAGCTATTATCGGAGATTTATAAAGGATTTCTCCAAGATCGGTGTGCCACTCACCAAGTTGACCCGGAAGGGTGTTGCGTTTTCTTGGGGTTTGGAGCAGCAGACCTCGTTCGAGACTCTTCGCCAGAAATTATGTGAGGCCCCAGTGTTAGCCCTTCCGGAAGGGATGTAAGATATTGTGGTATATTGTGATGCATCAATATCCGGATTGGGTGCGGTGCTTATGCAGAGGAGGCATGTGATTGCATATGCATCGAGGCAACTTAAGCCTCATGAGTCGAGATACCCCACTCATGATTTGGAGTTGGGAGCGGTAGTGTTCGCTCTTAAGATCTGGCGACATTATCTGTATGGGGTTCGGTGTACGATATACACGGACCACAAGAGCTTGAAGTATTTTATGGATCAGCCCAACCTGAATCTTCGCCAGAGGTGGTGGTTGGACGTGGTCAAGGATTCTGATTGTGAGGTCCTGTACCACCCGGGCAAGGCTAATGTGGTAGCCGATGCATTGAGCCGTAGGGCGGAGGACGCCCCGATTCGAGATGTTTGTTTGAAATTGACAGTGATGACCCCGGTGTTGGAAGCTATTCGTGGGACCCAGACTGAGGCTGTGAAACCGGAGAGCCAGAAGAGGGAGCGAGTTGTCGGGTTGGTATCGGAATTTGTTACCGATAGCCGGGAGCTTATGACATTTCAGGGTCGGATATGGGTACCGTCTGTGGATGGAACACGTACCATTTTGATGGAAGAGGTTCATCGATCAAAATTCTCGATCCATCCCGGGGCCACTAAGATGTTTTTGGACCTGAAAAAGGATTATTGGTGGCCCTGTATGAAGAGGGATGTCGCATGGTTTGTAGAGAGGTGCTTGACCTGTCGCAGGGTGAAGGCCGAGCACCAGCGTCCACATGGTAAGCTGCAGCCATTAGGGATTCCCGAATGGAAAAGGGAACAGATTACCATGGATTTCATCACCAAATTGCCAAGAACCGCGAGGGGTGTCGATGCAATTTGGGTGATTGTGGACAGGTTGACGAAGAGTGCTCACTTCTTGGCCATCAGTGAGAGCTCTTCCGCGGAGAAGTTGGCAGAGATGTACGTGAGAGAGGTGGTATCGCGGCATAGAGTGCTGATCTCGATTGTCTCAGATCGAGATGTACGTTTCACTTCCAGATTTTGGAAGAAGCTTCATGAGGAATTGGGTACGAAACTACATTTTAGTACCGCATACCACCCATAGACTGACGGGCAGAGTGAGCGGACGATTCAGACGCTCGAGGACATGCTTCGGGCATGTTTGTTGGATTTCGGCGGGAGTTGGGAAACGTATTTGCCCTTGGCGGAGTTTTCTGATAACAACATCCATCATTCGAGCATTGGCATGCCGCCCTTTGAGCTGTTGTATGGAAGGAGGTGTCAAACCCCTATTTGCTGGGGAGAAGTAGGGAAGCGTGTGATGGGCAACACTGAGATTGTGCTTCAGACGATAGAGCAGAACCAACAGGTCAGGCAGAGGTTGTTGACCACTCAGAGTCGTCAAAAGAGTTATGCGGACAGACGTCGGTCCGAGCTCGAGTTTCAGATCGGCGACTTTGTGCTCCTGAAGGTCTCTCCTTGGAAAGGAGTGATCTGATTCAGGAAGAGGGGCAAGTTCGGGCCCCGATATATTGGTCCTTTTAGGGTGATCTCGAGGGTAGGCAGGGTAGCCTATCGTTTGTAGTTGCCAGCAGAGTTAGGTCAGATTCATGACACTTTCCACGTGTCACAGTTGCGAAAGTGTATAGCCGACGAGTTGGCAGTGGTGTCATTGGAAGATATTCACGTGGATGCGAGCCTGAATTATGCCGAGAGACCGGTGGCGATCAGGGATCGGAAGATCAAGGTTTTGAGGAACAAGGAAGTGTCACTGGTGCAGGTCCAGTGGCAGCATCGGAAAGGGTCAGAATTGACTTGGGAACCAGAGCGTGAAATGCAGGAGCAACATCCGGAGTTATTTGTAGAGTGAGATTTCGAGGGCGAAGTCTGATTCTAGTGGGGGAGAATTGTAACACTCGGATTCCCAGGTATGATATTTTGTTCCTTTATTTTGGTTTTTGTGGGGGAAACTCGGCGAGTTGGTGTCTAGACTCGCCGAGTAGGGTCGCGGATTCGTATGCGAGCTCACAGCTGGACTCGGCGAGTTCATGAGTGAACTCGGCGAGTCCATGCTGTTTAATGAAACCCTAATTTCCAGGGTTTGAGACCTATTTAGAGGGCCTTATGGCCGTCATTTGCGGCCACCAACCCCAGAGAGAAACCCTAAAGAGATCTAGAGCGTTTGTGAGGAAGGAGAGGCCAATATTGAACTTTGGTGGGTGTTTTTGCAAGAAGTAAGTGTTCAAGGCAAGAGGAGGCAGAAGGAGGTGCGATTTTGGTGGTTTTGAGCTCATAGAGATTGCATTGAGGTATTATTCTCAGACCTTTTTCAGTTTTGTTTTTGAGCTCATATACGTTACCTAGAGTGGTACTATGCGATGACCAAAGGGTCCTATGTGTTATGTATGAGCTTATGTGCTATGTGATATTTGTATGTTGTATGATGATATAGACCGGACCGGAGGGTCCAACGAGCTATGACCGGACCTAAAGGTCCAACGAGCTACGGGACTGGAGAGTCCCGCTGAGACACATCGACCAGAGGGTCGTATTATAGCCTTGAGTGGCGTATGTGCTGTATGTGGTATTTTGGGGAACTCACTAAGCATTTATGCTTACAGTTGTTGTGTTATGTGTTTCAGGTACTAGCGATGAGCGCGGGAAGGCGCTGACATGATTCGTACACACATGATTTGGAGTTTTGTAGAGATTATGAGGAGATGTTTTTGTGAAAATAACATTTGATACAATTTGTTTGACATTATTTATGATTGAATGAATGTTTTAAAAATGAAAAATTATTTTGAAAATCCACGTTGTTACACAAACAAACAAACGACAATATACGGAAGGAACTTCAATGCAACAAACTACAACCAAGAAGCTTGAATGGTTAGAAAAAAAAGACAAAATTTTACAATTGGTCCGTGTAGTTTACAGAATATCGCACTTTGAGGACTTTCTAGCAAAAATTTACGTGATTGGTCCTTGTGGTTTGTAAAATTACATGAAAGGTCCTCCTACCGTTAAATCTAACTTTTCAGCTGTTAGATTTTAATGGAAAAGACTATTTTGTCCTTGTACCAATATTGCAATACACTACAAACCTAGGACCATTCGTGTAATTTTATAAATTTGAAATTTTATGTATATGTAAATTAAAAATATAAATTCCGTATATATATAAATTATATATATATATATATATATATATATATATATATATATATATATATATATATATATATATTTCAACAACTTGATAATTTTTTTTTTATTTTTTTGACATTTTATTTTCTATTTTTATTATATAGTTTTAGTTATTTATGATTTTTTTAATGTTTTTATTTATTTTGATTCAAGTAAATAAACTTAAGTTCGATAAACCATATCGAAATCTTTTTTTTTTCTTACTTATGAAATGAAACGTTAATGTTTTTTTTTAATTTTTTGTTGTTACGGTTTATTTATTTTTTTTATTTATTTTTACTTTGATATTTATAGTTAATATCGTTAGCAACTTTATGTTTGCATTTATCGTTATCATTATTTCACCTTTTGTTGTTTTTTTATATATATACTTAGTTATTTATTATTCTTCTATTGTTTTTATTTATTTTGATTCAAATAATGAAAAATAGAAAAACAAAAAAAAAAAAAAAAAAAAAAAAAACTCAAACCCCAAAGTTGTAAAATACTTTAATATATTAATACATTTTACACTTTTCATATTTTTTGGTGTTTTTGCATTTTTTTTAATTTGGTTATTTATGGTTTTCGTAACTTTTTATTTTATTTTGATTTGTGTAAATAAAAAAGTTATGTTTATTTTCTTTATTTAGATTTGTAAATATTGTTGAAACATAAAAGTTACCCTCTTGAACTTAACTAACGCAACGGTTCAGTACTTGCAGCCAATTCAGCACCGGAGTCAATCTCTACAACTGTGACCGCAACCATTCTCCATCAGCAACCATATCAGCATCCGGAGTATTCAAGTCTTTCATATCCGCAGTCTTAGTTATTTCTTTTACTATGTAATTCACTCTATTGTCCAGCATGCCTTGCACGGCTGCTCATAGAGTTGTTCTTTTCTAAACTCTATAAATAGAGACTCTTTGTTATGTATTATGTACTTGTGATATATCTGAGTGTGAAAACTCTTAACTTCTCAATACACAAGCTTTCTCATTCAATCATCTTTCTTATCTTCATCAGTTATCTATCTTATTACTCTTCACACTCAAACTGCTACTAGAACATAACCTCTCTTTGGAGCAAGTCTTCTTGACTTAATCACTAAACTTGATCTCGCTTACTAACTTGGAGTGATTGCATTCCTTGTTATGAATCAGTTTAAGTGTATTCTTGATATAACTTTTGTCATTTATCTTTCTTTACTTTCCGCAACTAACTATCTAACTATCTAACTTTATTATTGTTGAGCTTTTAGATCCTTAGAGATTAACTATTCCGCAACTTACTTGTTCTAACGTTTGTTCAAGTGTGTCTCCAAGTTTTTCTCTCAACAATTGGTATCAGAGCCAAAGTGGTTGCTTTTTGGATATCGAACCTATGATTTTCTCATTAAGCTTTCTATACCACTAAAGCTCATTTCTCAAAAAAAAAAACAAAAAAACAAAAAAAAAATGGCACAATCATTATCTCTGAATGTCTCCAATAGTGTTGGTGGTTCTAACCGAGCCCCAATACTAGTAGAAATGAATATCATCACTGGTCACAAAGAATGGAGAGGTACTTAAGAAGATTGGGTAGAGATGTATGGAGATCCGTGGAAGAAGGAGCACATGTTCCAGTCCTCACACCAATCCAAACTGACGGTGCTGCAACCAGACTAGGAGAAGGTCAACCAACTATGAGCCGTCCTACCAAAGATGATCTCGATAAAATGGAAAATGATGTTGTTGCTTTTTATGAAATTTCATGTGGTGTTGCTCCTGACAACTTTGATATTATCATAAATTGCAAGTCAGCAAAAGAGATCTGGGATGTACTCAAAAACTTGTACGAAGGCTCAGAACAAGCACAAGATAAGAAGCTCACAACTGCACTCAACGACTTCAACAACTTCAAAGCTCATGCTGGTGAAAGTTTGGAAGACTCTTTCAAAAGATTCAACCTAATAGTCACAAAGTTATCAAATGTTGGTACCATCCGCAGCAACCATGAAACCAATCTCCAGTTCCTTAATGGTCTAGGAAGACATTGGACTATGGCCAAAATTATAGTCCAAGGTGACAGAAAGATTCACTCTTTATCACTCTACAAACTCTATGGAGAACTTCAAGCACAAGAATCCACTGTACTCAAAGACTGTGCTAACTTCAGAGGACCGCTTGCTCTCATAGCACAAGCTCCACCGCAGTCACCTTACTCTTTATCGTATGACACCCCACCGTAGTCACACGAAGCAAATTCTGAGTATGATGATGAAGAAGATTTTCAGAAGGCTATTGCTCTAGTTAGCCAACAGTTCAACCGCATACCACCTTCCTCTTTTCGCAAGAATCAACAATTCAACAAACCACCATTCAACCGTGACTTCGGTCCTCAGAACAACAACTCTTGGTATCCTAAAGTCTCTCAGAACAATCAACCCAAGGAGGTACCACAGTCTCCTTAGAACAAAGACTCCGGTACTCAATCAGAAGACAAGACTGATGTTGTAATTTGTCACAAGTGCAACAAAGAATATCACTTCGCAAAAGACTGTAAGGCCAACGTAGTCAAGGACAGAGCACTCTATCTCAGAATGGCTCAAGAGTTAGAAGAAAAAGAAAAGGCAAGGGCATATGTGGCTCAAGTTAAACGAGACCATCAAGTTTGGTCATCATGAGATGAAGAACAGACCATCAACAGTGTTACAAGAAAAGGGAAAATCTGCATGTTGGCCACTGCGGATGATGATGGGTCAGCAATGTTGAACAAAAACTACTGCTACATGGCGAAAGATGGGACTCTAAGCATCGTTAAACAGGTAAAACTCATGATCCAAACTTTAAATTATAGCATGCATGATTGTCAACCCTAAATAGATGATCTTAATGACACTTGTGCTGCCGTCCTTTCAGACTATAACAAAGCCTTAGATGAGAAGAACATAGCGTCCCAAGAGATGTTCCACGTGAGAGGAAGACTGGATAACAAGAGACTTAAGATGGCAATGCTAGAAAGAGATCTAGAGTTAGAGAAAGATGCTAGAATGTTAAGTGAAACTCAATTAGAAATAGCCTTGAATCAAAAAGATTTAGCTTAGAAAGAAATTGTACGCTTGAATCTTTTAATTGAAAAACTGTTTAATGAAAGTGAGGCTATTGAAAATTTGGTAAACAATGGAACCGTAGACAATACATATAATTGGGGTTGGTCAAATGGATATCCTACCACAATGGATTCCTCACCCCGGTTCAACAAAGAAAGAGTGTATGTCCCTCCTGATAGAGAATTTCATTTCCCTGTCAATGACAAGACTTTTCCCGAAGATATTAAAACTCACTTCAGTAGATTACACAATTTGAGCAATAATTATGTCATTGAGGAAATTGTGCCTGAGGATTCTAGTCACATACGTGATCAAATTTCCATCAGTGGCACAACTCACTCAAATTCTCAAACTTCATCCGAAGTTGATGAAGAAATTGTTGTTGAAGGTCCCGAAGTCTCAGAGGACTTTCCATCCTTGTCCTCAGACTATAATCAACTGTCCCAGAAATGTCCCACCGCAGTCTCATCTAAAACCTACTCTGCAATAGTCAAGTCATCATTACCGCAGTTAAAAAACATTGACTGCAACTCTTTAGTTCAAGGAACTACAACTCTTCAATCGATTTTTCACGAATTGCCTATAGAAAATTTCGAGGTAGGCCAATGCTCTCAAATTCCAGAATCTTCAAGTTCTAATGATTCTAGCCCACGTTTTCAAAATAATCCAAAGGGTTCCAGGAAACCGCAGTTGAATAACAATGACTGCGGTTCACCAAAATTTTGGGCAAAAAGAGCTTTCAAAGAGGAAATCAGATTTCAAAACAAAAGCAGACAAAGTTTTTCAAAAAATAGAAAACATGTAAGAATTCCTAAATCCAGGAGTCCAGAAAAATTTGTTCTCACAAATTACATTTCAAAAAAATCTTCTTTCATGAAAACAAACAAAAGGAAAAGTTCACTACAAGAAAAACAACCTTTTACGACGTGCAAAACACGACGCTCTTTGATTTATGTTACGCATTAGAGAGCGACATTAAAAAAGTGTCATCTCTTCAATAATTTTAAGGATTTAGGTCGCGCATTACTGAGTGCCCTTAAATTAGTGTCTCATGTAAAAATATTAAAAACACGGAAGACGCTTGTGCGTCGTCTGTGAATGTCGCTTTATATTTTTTTTAAGAAACGCGCGTCTCGGAGGGAAAATGAAATCCCCAAATTTTTTAAACCCCCACCTTCTTCTCCCTCGTCTCCACCTCTCATTTCCTCTGCTAGCCTCAAATTATGGATCAATTGCTTCACATCATGTTTAAGGTTAAGGGTTTAAGATTTCTTCCAAATTGACCCTCACACTAAAATTATGGATCAATTTTTTAAACCCCCACCTTCTTATCCCTTGACTCCACAAACACACCGTCATCGGATCTTCAGACCACCACTATTCTCGCCTCCATCGTCGCCAGTGAGAATGGTCTACTTGGACCCTGAAAAAAAGAGCAATGAAGGGGAAGATGTGGTGGTGTTCTTGTGTCTGATTGATTTCAGCCCCTTCGCGACCACACATAGTTCCCATCAAAAATTATGTTGCCCTCACCGTCTCTTATATCAAATACCTATTACACCTCCTTCATCAATTCATTAGTTTTCTTCCCCATCGGCTACTGTTCTACTGTATCGATGCTTTCTCGACGTTCCGGTTACTAACACTGGTGGTAGAAGAAGACGGTGGATCGGCGGTACCATACCAAGCGCCTCTACAGGTAAACTCCAACTCTCTCGATTTCTGCCTTTTTTTCAGTAAAAACCGATTAATTTGAGGTTAGTTAGGGTTTTTCCCATAGTTTCAAATTCGCTCAAATGGCCACGAACCCCGTACCAAATCGATTCATACCCAATCGGGGTACGAAAGCGTTCCAAACAATTCCCAGATCGTAAATCGGTACGGAGTCAAGATAGTTCCAAATCGGTACCTGGACGAGTTTAATTCTGCAATCCAGTAGTTTCAAAACGCGATTCTGGGTTCAATTTATGAAATTAGTATGCCGATTTCTGATTTTTAGTACTACATTCATCATAAAACTGTAGTTAGGGCAATGGCATTGAACATGAGCGAGCTATTCAACAGAAGGTAACTAATTGAATTGGTTTGCTTGCCACTAATGATTTTCTGCTTTTTTTTCTTGGTTAATTATGTTTTTTATTTTAATATTTCAGAAATGGGAACCCGTTTCGATGCAGCAACGACATGGGAGTTCGATTGTTGAAGTCTGTCACATTATAGAAGAGGTTCTTATTTCTTTGCTCTTTATTATATCTACTCTTAAGCATCCATTTCCATTCACTACAATACATTAATAACATACCTTTGTTTTTATCTTCTTTCAGACTGTTGACCAATTTTTTGCTCTAAAGATTCCTATGAGATCTGGAGAAATGAACAGCCTGTTCCGAGGCATTGATAATGCACTTCAAGTATATTCAAAGCATGTTGTTGACAACTTGGGTATGCATATTTAAAATATTCATTTTCAAATCTTGACGACAACTTTGTCATATGTTTGTTTTATCTCATTACTACCAAACCGTATACATATAATCTTGTACAACCTGATGTTTTTGGAAAGAATGGAATCAGTCAAAAGAATTCTAACAAAGAGGAGGAAAAAAAATTACATTGGTAACAGATAAACAAAAAATATGACAGCTTGCAGGTATTGACAAGGGAACTCATGTCTACAACATGATAGATAATTAAGCATACTGTAAAAACACATACTTTTTGTTGGGTCCTACACTTGAATTTTTCATTGGATTCCATGTGTTTCAACCATCATATCTAAGGCTGTATGTGTTCTTTATATGCTCTTTCCGGATTCTTTTAAACAGGATTTAGTAATCTTTTTTTGTTAATATGTTGGTTGGTTGTTTGTAATGCAGCTTAGAGTTGAAACTGTCGCGGTCTTTGTAGGCCCAGTCAGCTACTTACTGCTGTCAAAACTTGCAAAGGGTGTCGAGAAAACCTTTGATCTTCTGTCTCTTCTTGATAAAATCCTTCCAATCTACAAGTATGCTTTTTTTCCTAATCATTTTCATGTTCTTTACAATAAAGTAGAATCCCAGTTTCATTACAACAAGAATTACCCCTGCATGGAAGTGATTGTTGAGTTAAAAGAAGCAGGTGCTACATGGATCCAAGTTGACGTGGATACCCTTGTGAAGGATCTTGAGGGGTACCAATTGAAAGGTTTCACCAAGGCCTACTCTGAGCTAGAATCAGCCTGCTCTGGTCATAATGTTATTGTTGCCAATTACTTTGCTGATATTCCAGCTGAAGCTTTCAAAACCCTAACTTCATTGCCTGGAGTTTCTGGTTTCACTTTTGATTTTATCCATGGTGAAAAGGCTCTTCACTTGATCAAGAGCAGCTTCCCATCAGGGAAATACCTTTTTGCTGGAGTTGTTGATGGAAGGAACATCTGGGCTAATGATCTTGTTGGTTCTCTAGCTGGTCACAAAAACGAAGCATTCTTCTCAGCCAATGCTGCTGTCCAGGTTTCAAGGAAGTCCTCCCCAAGAGTCACAAATGAATCCTTGCAGAAGGCTGTAAGTGATTAAAACCGCTTCCTTTTAATATATATATATATATACTGTTATGAATTTTACACCAACAAGGGTGTCTACTTTTATTTGTTTTTTTGCCTTTTAAGACTAGAAAATTTTAGGTACTATAGCAACTAAAATAAGATGTAATTTACATTGATGTGGTTTCCTTACCTTTTTGCTTTTATTTATGTATTCTTGCTAATTTCAAAAGTTACTGGTCATATACATAGATACATCTTAATCAGCTTATCAATAAAAGTGAATATGTGTTTTGAAAGGGTTTTACATGTATATGGCTACATATTTTCTGGAGTTTTATCATGTGAAAGAGTATTACTATGATTCTGTGCATGCTCAGTAAATCCATATGCTAATGCTAGTATTAAATTTAAGGGCCTCTTTTTGTGTTTGCCCCAAGCCTCAGATTTGCTTGGACCGACCATAGTGTCAGGCTGGATGCCTAATAGAAATTACACGAAAATTAGGTGGTGATGATGTATTTTTTTTTCTTTTTTGGGATTTCGTTTCTTTCTTATGTATTTTTTTCTTCTAAATGTGTAGGTTTGGAATGTTGATGTCAGATTTTATCGTATCAAGGATTTATCAGGCAAACCCATTTCCTATTTTTGCTTTGACCGATACTCTCGCCCAGCTGAGAAAAGAGGTGGTGCATGGATGGATGAAGTTGTTGCAAGAAGTCGTATACATCAGATGACAAAAACTCTGTTTGGTTACCTTTTCTTTCTGTATCATTTGCAGGTATTTTTATGAAGTATAGAAATTCAAGATTCTCATACACAAAAACTAGAAGAAAAACTACTAAATAAAAAAATTCCGAAAATACCCCTGTATCTTATTTTTTGATTTATCCTAACAGTTAATACAAACGCTCATTATCTGCAAGGTCGTCTATATCTATATCTATGCCTGAATATAATAATACAATGGACATGTTGATGAGGTTGCTTACTAGTACTAGAGAGGATTTTTCCTTGAAAGAGTTGATGGAATAATTTTTACGAACATGTAATTAAATTAAGCAACATGAATATTGGTACTATATTGTAAGAACATGAAGGGCAACTCAGCTGATATGTCAACAGGTAATATTTTTTCATAATTTTGACTACATGTTGCCATTTTATGAAGATAATACTGACATAGCCCCTGTGAAACATAAGTCTAGACATAGAAACAATGACAGATTTCAATATGTGGAAGCCAAATAAAATAGACAGATGAATTGATGAAATGTTTTTACACCTGAATTACCTCCTTTAGGTGAGGAAAAATCTTCCACAGAAAAGGAAATGTTAGAATTTGGGAGGCAAAACTCCATTGAAGGTCAATATCTGGACAAACATAATACCCTTGACCAGTATGAGTAACAACTAGGGCAAGAACACGCTCCATTAAAGTTCCATCCATTTGGCAACCAAACAAAGCTCAAATTCCAATTCCTTCAAAATCCACACCACACCCTAATAACTTTGTCTTTATACCCGACAACTTGACTTGTTTAGGTATGTGCATTGTATGACAGAGGGGAATATTCTTGTTGAAGACATAGTGAAATTGGGCAGTCGAGCAGAGGATGCTGACTGATTGATCTCAATTCTCTCAACAACCACAGATGAGATGAATAATGGTATTGTATTCTTTTGTTTGATTTTAGATGTAACTAACTAGTATATGTATAACTTCCAATACCTTTTTTTTTTACTTTTTGTAGCCAGATTGTGAGGCTAGCTTGCTAAGTGAGTGAAATGGTTTACTTTTTTTTTAACCCTAATCTGTTGTTGCTTAGGCCTTGTTTATTTTTTCTTATTCTTGTGGAACCAATGAGCAAATAAAGTATGTTTTTTATCAAGCTGTTGTATCTATTCAGACCCGGCTTAGAGAAATGGTTGCAAGAGATGAGTTCAGAAGAAGAAGAAACAAGGCTGCAACTATAGTTCAGGTACTATGGATGAACTATGTTTGTAAAGTATTTAAGAAAATGATTAGAAACAAGGGTGAATTTGTACAGATTAGTTAGCTACTTGCAGGTTGATCTTGAAAAAGCAAAGGGGCAATGGATTGTATTTTTTGTAACTAATTTGTTTGTAAATTTTTGTTACAACTTCTATTGATTTGTTTCATCTTTCCATGGAACGATTATTTGTATGACATTAAATTTATGCAATGGATTCTATTTTTTGTATATGATACTTTTATTTTCTATTATGAAACATTAAATACAAATTTAGTTTGAAAATAAGTAAATCTATAAAAAAAATATTTTTTTAAACATTTAAAATTATGATACGCAAAAATGTGTGTCATCTTCATTTATGACATGGCCTTTCTTGACAGGGGCTTTCTTGATACGTATTGCGTGTCATTAACACGCGCGTCGTAAGGTTACGACACGCGAATGCGTGTCGTCTTCCTTTATGACAGGGCCTTCCTTGATACGCATTGCGTGTCGTAAACGCGCGTCGTAATTGTGCGTCGTAAATGAGCGTCGTAAATGCGCGTCGTCTCTCTTTATGACAGGGCCTTCCTTGACACGCATTTGCGCGTCGTCTGAGCCTTTTACGACGCGCAATGAGCGTCGTAAAAGGCTGTTTTTCTAGTAGTGGTTCAGTATCAAAAGTCACTCTTGCTACTTCTGACACAACCCAAAAAGGTGTCAAACTTGTTAGAAACTGTGTTTTTCAGATCTACTCTTCAACTGACCCGAAATGGAAATGAGTTTTACCCACTCCAACACTTTTAAGATCAAATCAAAACAAATGGAAAGGAATTTTATCAAATCCACCTAGAGCAAATCAAAGATTTACACATGCGAAACCCCGTTCAAAACAAAATTTTCAGAACTCAAATGTCAAATCTTTCAAAAGTTACCCACCTCGGACAAATTTCAAGTCCAACATACCCCATAAACCGCTGACCAAGCACAATGTCAGATTCAATGACAAACCCTCTTTTTGCAAATGTCAGTGCAGCTGTCAAAGGTTTTTATCTGCAGAAATATCATACTTTTCAGAAAACTCGTAACAATCCAAATCTGAACAAACACCCAGGACTCAGTCTGAAAGATGACAAAAGACCTGTCCATGCAACCTCGGACCATGCATCATTTAAGAATACATCAATCGTCCCTGGCTCCAAACTTGTTTGGATGCCTAAACTAACCGTTTAAATCTCAGGCTTTGTGTAAGGAGGAACAAGAAGAAGAATGGTTAATTGACAGTGCCTGCTCCTTGCACACGCCCGAAATGTTAGAGTACCTTCGGTATTTCATGCCTATATGCAATGGTGGAAATGTCACGTTTGGCAACAATGCAAACGGTTTCATTCGAGGTTACGGTGTTCTCACTACGGGGAACTTTTCTATTCAGAAGGTTGCTTATGTAGAAGGTCTTAAACACAATCTTATCAGTGTTGGCCAACTATGTAAAGCAGGACATCGAATTGAATTTGACAATCAATTATGTTACATAATGACGAGTGATCACAGCACCTGCTTAATCAAGTCACGCTGCGAAGGCACGATGTACCCTCTTGATGTTTCTCTCATCATTGGCAAACTGCAGCTGTGTTTTCTATCCAAAGCTGTATCCGAAGTCTGCTGGCTATGGCACCGTAAGCTCGCTCATCTCAATTTTCGCTACATCAACAACCTCGTCACAGGAGAACTTGTCTGTGGTCTCCTCATTCTCAAATTCAGCAACGAAACTCTTTGCCCAACATGCGAATGCGGTAAGCAATCCAAAGCAAGTCACCCTCTGATAATGGATTCTTCTATCTCTGAACCACTGGAGCCACTACACATCGATCTCTGCGGTCCCTCAACCGTAGCCAGTCTTCACCACAAAAAGTATATACTGGTTATTGTTGATGACTATACACGCTTCACATGGGTCTTCTTTCTCAGACTCAAATCAGAGACATCACAAGTCTTCATTAACTTCATCAAAGAAATCGAACTTCAAATCAAGCTTCCAGTCAGACGCATCCGCAGTGATAATGGAACTGAGTTCACTAATCATCTTCTGACCAGTTTCCTAGTTTCCAAAGGCATATCTCACAATTTTTCAGCACCCTATACACTGCCACAAAATGGTGTAGTAGAGAGAAGAAATCGCACACTCGTTGAAGCAGCCAGATCCATGCTTAACTTCGCCCAACTTCCTCTCTATTTCTGGGCCGAAGCAGTAGCAACCGCATGCTTTGTTCAAAACCGAAGTATTGTGTGCAACCGTCTCAATAAAACGCCATATGAAGGGCTCAACAATCGCAAACCCAATGTTCGTTTCTTTCATATTTTTGGATGTAGATGCTTCGTGATCAACAATAGAGATCAACTCAATAAGTTTGCACCGAAGTCTAACGGAGGTATCTTCCTTGGTTATTCCACTAACAAGGTTGCATATCGAGTACTCATCAGAAGAACAAGGTTGATCGTTGAAAGCTTTGATGTGAAATTTGATGACTCTCACATCCGCAGTGCACCTCCGTCTATCGAAACAACTGCAATCATGGAAAGTGACATTCCAGCCAATTCTAGACCTCTAAATCTAGTTGAAATCAACTATGATGATATGTTTGATCCCATTGAAACGGCGAAACTATCCAAAGTGTTAGTGTCATCCGCAGCTCAACAACAACATGCCGACGTATCTGGACCGTCTTTATCTGAAGTAGTATCGCTCAATACTTCCACCTCTTCGGTTGAGGGGGAAAGCTCTACTCCGGATATTGTTGCAACCGTTGAGGTTCCAGTACCTGATGCTGCTTATATTCCTGCCCGAAGTGAAGTCTCACCATCAAACGAACCTTCGGATGACTCAGATGATGAACTCATAGAGAATATTGACACTACATCCAATCCTAGAATTGTCACTCTTTCATCTGCATTCCAGGGGGAACCTTCTCAGGTTCTATAGGAACTCCCATCTGTAATCCAAGGGGAACCTCAATCTCTGCCAACTCCTCAAGAAAACTCTGCTTCAATAGATCAAGATGATTCAGCAGGTTGTTCTCAAGTCCAGGGGGAACTGCGCTCCCCAACCGCAGATTCCTTTGATATCCAAGACATTCCTTCTACCGCAGCTGCTGATCATCTAATGCCACGTCTTCATGTATGGACAAAAGACCATCACCAGATCAAATTATCGGAAACCCATCAGCAAGTATGCAGACTCGATCTTCCAAAGATTTATCTGACCACTGCCATTATGCAGCATTTATGTCTTCGGTTGAACCTCGAACGATCAAAGAAGCCTTGCTTGAACCAGACTGGATAGCTACAATGCAAGAAGAATTTGAAGAATTTGAAAGAAACAAAGTATGGCAACTTGTTCCTCTTCTACAAGATCATACTATTGTTGGTACAAGATGGGTTTTCAAGAACAAGCTAGACGAATCCGGCTTAGTCATCCGAAACAAGGCAAGACTTGTTACCAAGGGCTATAGTCAACTAAAAGGCATTGACTACGATGAAATGTATGCTCCGGTAGCACGAATGGAAGCCATCCGGATCTTTCTAGCATACGCAGCCCAAAAAAATGTCAAGGTACACCAAATGGACGTTAAGAGTGCCTTCCTCAATGGTGAACTAAAAGAAGAAGTTTACCTCCAGCAATCTCCAGGATTTGAAAATGATGAATTTCCAGACTACTGCTATAAGCTCGAAAAAGCAGTCTATGGCCTGAAACAAGCTCCAAGAGCTTGGTATGAGACACTCTCTGAATTTCTTGTCTCATCCGGTTACAAAAGAGGAGTGATTGATCCCACATTTATTCAGAAAAGCAAATGGTGACCACCTTATGATGGTACAAATATATGTGGATGATATCGTTTTTTGGTCTACTGATCAAGATATGGTAGATGAATTTGCAAAGCTAATGACCAACAAATTCAAAATGAGCATGAATAGAGAGATCAACTTCTTTCTAGGTCTTCAATTCAAACAAATTCAGCAAGGAATTTTCATTCACCAAGAGAAATACACCACATAACTTCTGAAGAAATACTCAATGGATAACTACTCTTCTGCCAAAGTCCCTATGGCCTTCGGTTATAAGATCTCTGTTGATCCCTCTGGTGAACCTGTGGATCACAAGACTTATAGAGGCATCATTGGTTCACTAATGAACCTCACCGCAAGTAGACCTGACATTGTCTTTGCAACTGGTGTATGTGCAAGATACCAGGCTGATCTAAAAGTGTCTCACATGACCGCAGCCAAACAAATTCTTCGGTATCTTAAAGGAAGAAAATCTATGGGCTTATGGTATCCTGCAGGCAACGACTTCAGTCTCCAAGCCTTCACCGATGCGGATCATGCAAGTTGTAAGCTCGATAGAAAAAGTACTTCAGGTGGATGTCAATTTCTAGGAGGAAGACTTGTAAGCTGGTCTTCAAGAAAACAAATGTGTGTATCTCTATCTATCCCAGAAGCAGAATATGTGGCCGCAGCCAGCTGCTGTTCCCAAGTTCTCTGGATGAAGACACAATTACTAGACTACGGGTACATAATGATGCGGATACCAATTTATTGTGACTCGGAAAGTGCTATAGCTATCTCTCATAATCCTATTCAGCACTCCAAGACGAAACACATTGAATTACGGTACCATTTCAACAAAGATCATATTCTGAAAGGTAATATTGAACTCATCTTTGTTCCTACTCATGAAGAGATTGCTGATGTTTTTACAAAAGCTCTTGACTCTTCAAAACTCAATACATTCTTACAAATGTTGGGAATGATGAATCCGGACCCACAATTCTTTTTGAAGTGTTAGCTACCACAAACCGTCCTTGGTCTCCATTACGGTTCTAACTGAGAATTACATATGATAGATAGTTGTGATACCGCAACCATATGTCATACGTACCTCTCATGGGTCTTAATGTTCCTTTATTTCTAATTTTCATACAAGTGTTTGTCTCACTGATTCTCTGAAATTTTTCTTTCTCATCCGTGATGGAGTTTCTCAACGACATTGATGAATTCATCCGCAACCACCACAAATAAATTCCAACCGATTCATTAACTCTTGAATCCTTGTGTGTTATGAAGGATCCTTCATTAAATAAAATACAAACATTCCCTTTAGAAATTTTCACTTTAACTTTCTTAATAAACCCCGTATCAGACCTATTTTAGGGATGATGCCAAAAAGAATGATTCCCAAATCAATCATTTTTCAACTTGTCCTTTCCTCTCCCAAACACGTCCAATCAGTTCCAACATTCTCTCTCTTCAACCCACGATTACCTGACGTATTACCATGCGTCCACTCCACCATTAAATGCAAAACCTCCTTTTAAGATTTCTCAAATCTCTTCAAAACCCGTTTCATATTCGTGTAGTTGAGATTCAATCCCAGAATCGTTGATTCCCCCCAAAACCCCATTCAACTTCTTACCCCCATTTATCTTTTACCTAGAGTTAAAATCCTTTTACCCCCCCTTTATAAACCCACCTTCTTCTCTATAATCGTTTACACTCTCTGTTAATCGATTACTCTCTCAACTCTCCAAGAACTCACAAAAGCTCTCAAGAACTTCAATCTCACAACTCTCAATGGCGAAATCTGGTGCAACCAAGAAGCAATCCAAGGCTTCAAGCTCGATGAATCAAACCGGTTCCACATCACCAACAATCGCTTCAAGCAACTTCAGAGCAGTGTTTGACGATCATCCTTCTTACAATGCTCCAACAAAACTAATGATCAAGCATCTCAAGAACCACATCCTATTTGGTCCGTTCGACGCATTCACCGATGTTGTTCCCGTTTCTACACTTTTTAAGTGTGCTCTGTCTGCATACAGACCACTGGAAAACCCCCAAGAAGTGCATTTGAAGGGCATCAACGATTCCCCGGTCATCTTGACCAAAGAAAAATTCTTAACCTCCATTAACCTGTTAATCCATCCCTCCATCAAAATCTTCACTCCATCCTTATACGATATCACTACCGCACTCTACCAAATGGGTTACCAGAAACCAATCTGAGGTATTGGTGAGTTTAAGAAGAATCAGCTGCCTGCGGTTTGGCAGTTTGTATGCCACTTTGTCATCCACTGTCTGTCTGGCAGAACCGGAGGCATCGACAACATGGGACTCAAGCTCCTTGAACTTGTATGGAGCATCTTCACCGGCCGTGATGTCAACTACGGTCAAATTCTTTGGGATGATTTCCTCCAGTACATTCCCAAAGAACAACCAAAGGAAAACCCAACTGAGCTCACTTTTGCTCGCTTTTGGTCTCTATGTATTTCTGATCTGCATGCGGATGCTGGTCTCGACATGGGAAGTGACATCAATTTCTTTGTCACTAAGGATCTCAAACGGTATACTCCTTCCTCTGATCAAACTATTTTTGGACCTATCCGCAGGCTCCCCACACACATTCTTTCACTTCTTGGTCTTGAGACTGCGGATGTCTCAGATCATATTGAGGCCACGGAGGGTATTATCCCATACCCTTCTACCCCACCTCTTCCTTCTTCAACTATTCTTCCTGAGGGTACCGCAGCCCCCTCTACCACTACACTTTCTAACCTTTCTCAACGGAGAAAATAGTAGCTTCTAAAAAGAAAGCTACAAGACCCAAAAAGAAAGCCCCAAAACAAATTGCACCCTCCAAGAAACGCAAAACCAAAACCACCACTGTATTAACCAGTGACTATGAGGAAGATAGACTACCCATATCTATCCTCAAGAAGAGAAAGACTACCGAAACCACTAGCCATATGCGTGACCAGACTGATACTGAAGCCTCTCAACAGGTTCCGGTAGTCCTTGGGATGGCCGCACATCCATTCAATGCCACTATCGAATACCACTCAACCTCATCTTGTGAGATTGTTTCATCATCATCTTCTTCTGAATGTGGAGACATCCCCCCAGTTGTATCTCAAGAAGATAGAATTGGTAATCGCCCTAAGGTCTCCAGGGCTTCCCGGCTGCACATCTTTTCTTCTGAGGAGTTAGACTCCATCCTCTTGCAACTATCCCAAACACTACAAAAACCACTCCATCCGCAGGGCATCTCTTTCGCCCATGCTAGAACTGGGCCGAGGCCAAACTTGACCACGAGTCAAGGAGACCAAGGAAGCTCAGGAAATCCTACCCTGCTTACATTTGTATCAGGTGGTTTAGGCACGGTGAACACTAATGTGCAAGGATCCGTGAACCCAAGGGACACCTTGGTGCGACAACAAGGAATTGACGATGAAGACTCAAATGAATCTTGGAGTCAGTATCAACCAACAACTGATGCTGAAATCAAGAAGTATGCTGCCTTCAAAAGGGAATTCCAACCCCACAAGGAGCAGCAGGTCAAACAAAAACAGCAGAAGGAACAAGAAATTCTGTCAGTGGCCAGGTACTGGGAAAATGCCATCAGCAACGCTCACACTGCTGCCACAATCCTAAAGGTTCAGACCTGGATGGACCAAATGGCTGAAACTGTGTTGAAAGCTCAAGCCTCAACCGCAGCCGCAGGTACATCTAATGTTCCTCCCACTTCAACTCCTGTTCAATCTACTGCAGTCAACCCATCTCAAGACGAAGAGCCAGCTATTGAACTCAGCTCGGCCCCAACCTTCGGTTTTGACGATGAAGACATCCAAGAGGTCAACAAACTGAATCCCTCAGATGACGACCTCATGATGTTCAAGGAAAAAGAAGAATCCAACGGTTCTCAGCACTCCACTTCAAAGCCCAAAGAAAAGAAGAAGAAAAAGAAGAAAGATGCGGTCACTCGCAAAGAATTCCTCAACCTTAAAGCCAAAGTTGATCAAATTTTGGCTGCGGTTAAGCCTACCCAACCTCCACCAGAAGATATCCCAAGTCCGCAATCCCTAATTGAGTGCATCGAACCACTTAAAACGCAAGAACGTATGGCCGTTGAGCGCATCTCTCTCAAAGTCGAGATGGGGATTCGATCTCTCGACACCAACCGCAGGGCCGACCATCAAGATTTCATGGCCGCAGCGGAACGCATCATCACTGAGGTAACCACAATCAAACAAGGCTTACAAACAGCCATTGCGGATCAAGCTGCCCAGTCCCAAAAGGCAATAGAGGAAACTCATACTGCCTATGAGTCCACGATTTTTGTCCTTCATGCAACAATTGCCCGCATGCAGAAATCCCTCACATCAAACTTTCATGGCCCAGAGATACTTCAGCTCACAAAGGATATTCACAAGCTGCTCTTCAACTCTGCTGTTCCAAACAACTCCCAACTGGCCGAATCGATGAAAGCACACTTTGCTGAGGTTTGTGCCAAAGTTGATGGACTGAAACAATGGCTTGAGGAAGCACCAGGGTTGCATTCCTCAAGAGGGGGAAGTGATAAAGAAGGCGATCGATCAAATACATCCATCCGTCAGAGCCCTCCAATCACCACAAACAAAATTCCCACTCTGCAGCTTTCTCCTCCACCATCTCAAAATATTTCATCTCCCCACTCATCACCCACAAACAACCTAAACCGACCTCTGACTCCTCCTCACCTAAAGAATCTTGAGGAACATATGTCCTCAAAAAGCTCTACAGATTCTCCTGCTGCTGCCCAAAGGAAACATGACTGGAAAGCAGCCAAGTTAGCCGAAATTATATGGAGAGAATGTGGTTTTGACACTATGATTGATGAATCGCTGATCAACTCATGGGTCAATCCTCTCAGCAGGCTACTTGATGAAGACTACACTCCCCACCTCACATATGCTGAACCACCATCAGATGGTTATTGGGATATTCCAATTTCTCCCAATGCCAACTACTTTCTTGTCTTTGACTCCTTCGACCGCAGTCTTCCTTATCACAAGCGTCTGCCAATGGAATTCAAAAGGCTGACTCGCTTTATGGCTCTTCAGTTGAAAACATTTGGTCTAATGATAGACCATCTGTAGTGAAGAACTACAAGATGCAGAAGTTTATGAAAGCAGACTTTGCTCAATTCACTCTGACCAGAAGAGAGCATGATTACATCCGCACCCAGGCAGACTTCCCCTGCATGAACCCTGAAGAAATATTTCTCATTGCCAGAGTTTTTCAGAACAAGGCAGAGAAACATCCTAAGATGCAGATAGCTCTCGACAAAGCCAAATCCTTCCTCAAGGAAACTATCTGTGACTTTGCGAAGATTGATGCGGACATCCACCCCACCATCCTCAAGAAATTTGACCTTCCACCACTTGAACCAGTGTCAATGCTTACAGAAGGTTTTGAAGAAAGATCTCTAGGCACAACCAACTTCCCAGAACTTGGCATCATATTCAAACGGAAGACAGAAAATGTCAAATATTTCATTCCGATGAATGCCATGTATCGCCTGCCCAAGAAGCGACTTGACATATGCAAGACCACAGTAGAAAGATCAAAGCACACTACTGCTGAAGTCAAGTTTGAGATCTACAGAAGAATCATATGGCTGGAAAATGTTAGAAATTTTTGGTGGATTTTGATCAAGTTTCTCAAAATTGATAACTAAACCAAAGTTAAAGAGGTCACTTAGGGGGAAATTGTTGAAACATAAAAGTTACCCTCTTGAACTTAACTACCGCAACGGTTCAATACTTGCAGCCAATTCAGCACCAGAGTCAATCTCTACAACTATGACCGCAACCATTCTCCATCAGCAACCATATCAGCATCCGGAGTATTCAAGTCTTTCCTATCTGCAGTCTTAGTTATTTTTACTATGTAATTCACTCTATTGTCCAGCATGCCTTGCACGGCTGCTCATAGAGTTGTTCTTTTCTAAACTCTATAAATAGAGACTCTTTCTTATGTATTATGTACTTGTGATATATCCGAGTGTGAAAACTCTTAACTTCTCAATACATAAGCTTTCTCATTCAATCATCTTTCTTATCTTCATCAGTTATCTATCTTATTACTCTTCACACTCAAACTGCTACTGGAACATAACCTCTCTTCGGAGCAAGTCTTCTTGACTTAATCACTAAACATGATCTCGCTTACTAACTTGGAGTGATTGCATTCCTTGTTATGAATCAGTTTAAGTGTATTCTTGATATAACTTTTGTCATTTATCTTTCTTTACTTTCCGCAACCAACTATCTAACTATCTAACTATCTAACTTTATTATTGTTGAGCTTTTAGATCCTTAGAGATTAACTATTGCGCAACTTACTTGTTCTAACGTTTGTTCAAGTGTGTCTCCAAGTTTTTCTCTCAACAAATATAACTATTTTATTTACGTGAATCAAAATAAAAAAAGTTACAAAAACCATAAATAACCAAAATTATTAAAAAAAACCAAAAAAAACTCAAACACCAAAATTGTAATATATTCATACATTTTACACTTTTTGGAAAATGTCAAAAAAAAGTTATAAAGTTGATAAAAATAAAACGAAACAACGAAAAAAATAAAACGGGAAATAATTAAAAAATAAAATACGATATAATTAAAAAATAATATGAAAAAAATTAAAAAAAATAATACTAAAAAATAAAAAAATATATATATGAAAAAACCAAAAAAGGATGAAAATGTAAAATGTATTAATATATTAGAGTATATTAGAATTTGGTGTTTGAGTTTTTGTTTTTTGTTTTTGTATTTTTCATTACTTGAATCAACATAAATAAAAACAATAGAAGACTAATAAATAATTAAAATTATAACAAAAATAAAAAACAAAAGGTCAAATAATGATAATGATAAATGCAAACATAAAGTTGTTAACGATATTAACTAGGGAGCATAAAAAAAACATGAATAGTAACGACATAAAATTAAAAATAATAAAAAATAAAAAACATTAACGCTTCAATTCGCAAATAAGAAAAATTAAAGGAAAAGTAATTTTGACATGGTTTATCGAATTTAAGTTTATTTACTTGATTCAAAATAAATAAAAATATAAAAAAAACCATAAATAACTAAAACTATAAAATAAAAATAGATAACAAAATGTCAAAAAGATAAAAAAAATTATCAAATTGTTGAAATTATATATATATATATATATATATATATATATATATATATATATATATATATATATATATATATATATATATATATATATATATATATATATATATATATATATATATATATATATATATAATTTCAAATTTATATAATTACACAAATGGTCCTTGAGGTTTGTAGTGAATTACAATATTGGTACAAGGGCAAAATAGTCTTTTCCATTAAAATCTAATAGCTGAAAAGTTAGATTTAACGGCAGGAGGACCTTTCATGTAATTTTACAAACCACAGGGACTAGTCGCGTGGCTTTTTGCTAAGAAGTCCTCAAAGTGCGATATTTTGTAAACCACATGGACCAATTGTGAAATTTTGTCAAAAAAATTGAACTAGAAGTGCAAAAATCAAACAAACATGTGGAACGTTTTTGTAATTTAGTCTAATAATAATTTTTTTCCTGATCTCATCCCAAAATACAAAATTTTGACTAGTGTGTTGAATTCCTAATTTTACATCCACACGTATAAAAAACTTAAAATTTAATTAGGATTACAAAATGTTTTATGTGAATAATATAATATTTTTGACAGTCTACAAAAAGTACAAAAATAAAACTATAAAAAACCACAAGATGAATTACCAACTACATCGAAGAATTAGAACCTTGGCTAAAACAAGCCCATGCGACAGTGGGGATTGGGGATGATGCAAAAATAAAGAAAAAGAAATATATAGTTCAAATATCTAATAGGGAAATTGTAACCCACAAATACATGTATTTGAGGCATTGACATACTTGTTAATGGGCACAAAGAGGGTGTTGAGAAGGATTAATTACAATAATTGTATGTTTAAATTTAAAAAAAAAACAAATAAAATGCCAAACTAACTTGATAATGTCTAAAATAAATTGGGATAATTTCATATATACCTTATATAATAATAAAGGGATGTTTGGATAGGAAAAAAAGAGATGTTTATTACTTATTCTCACAATAAGCTACTTTGAGTGTTTGGATAAAATTCAGCTTATTAAGCTAAATAAGCTAATTTTAATAAGCATCTCTCCCCATGCTTATTGCTTATTCCCACCACAAATAAGCAATAAACTAATAAGCTAATCCAAACACCTCCTAAATATCATATTTACCCTCTCTAATATTAAAATATCATATATACCTTAAATAAACATCCAAAATATTATATTTGCCCTAAACTTTTTTTAAATCATTTTTTAATCATTATATTTATAAAATGACTATTATACCCTTATTATTAATCCAAGTTTAAAATATCATCTTTACCTTTTATAAATTTCCAAAAATCATATTTACCAAAAAATAACCATTTAAAAAAAATAGTTAATATACTTTAAACAAAACAACAAAAAGAATTACAAATTCTTATACCACCTCTTTTGCTACAATAACGAGTTCTCATATCTACTCTAATACCCTTAAAGCAACAAGTGACAATGCATAACTAGTTTTTTCTTTAAGTTTTGCCACTTTCGATGAAACTTCCTAAACTGCAATAAAATATGATTTTTCAGTTAAACAATATATCCAAATATTGTTTCATTAATTCCATCACAGAGAAATACCATGTTTGCTTTGAAAATAGATACATGTATTTTGAGAAGCCAAACATAAGATACTGAGTTCAACAAAATAAAAAACCACAAGACATATTTTTTTCATATGGACGTTTCCATCCATATGTGCCTCAAACAAGTCTATCAAGCTTTCAAAAACAAAATACGTTTAACTAACAAAAACACATTTGAAAATGAACGAGTATCGTTGACATTTGTTCCTTCTTTCTGAGGTGGATGTTTCATTTGTATTCAAATTTTGAGGTGCAGGATTCTTGCATGTCTTTTCATGGTGTCCGTATTTACCACATCGCAGACACTTGTGCTTTCTTTTAGACTTATTTGATGATTTAATTCTATTTTTTTGGGCGTCCAATCGGACGCTTGATAATAGGCGGTTATATTTTATCTCCGTCTTGTTGCTTCCATTGATCCGCTCCGGGCATTGGAGCAATTTCAAAAGCATATGCTTCTTTATATTTCTCTATTGTGTAACATGAATCAACATACTTTTCCCAATTAACATCCCTTGTAAAAGCAATAAAAGCCACTGCATGCACACATGGAAGGCCTGTAACTTGCCCCACTTGACAAATACATTTTCGTTCATCTAGGTAGACATCCCAATGTTTTCCCTTGCACTTCACTTCAGCTTGATTGTCACGACTTCTACAAACTTCATATTCACCCAAGCTCTACATGCAAAAAAAAAAAGTTGTTGACATGTTATAGATATGTAATTGAACTATAATTTAACATACTTACCTTAGAAATGTCGTTGAGGTTAAATGACACTTAAAACCAATCATATAAAACAGGTTATTAATTATAATGACTATTTGGAGGTAATATATACACATCTATATAATCACATTTTCATTTTTACCATTAAGCCTACAAATTGTGATATTCATCTATGTTGTGTCCTAGAGATGAGATTTAAAACCGAAAAACCGGACCGGAACAGGAATCACACCGAAACCGGAACCATTAAAACCAGAATATATAGAATCGGTTCCGGGTTTAAAAATTGGCTTTATCCGGGTTTGGGTCCATCGGGTCCGGGCAAATTCGGTCTAAGAACGGAACCGGTGTTAGGAACCGAAACCACTTTTAGGGGTCGGAACCGGTTTTTATGAAGCGTTTAAAACATGCATATCTCGTTCTTTTCAAGTCGAATTGACATACGGTTTTTCCAACGTGTAATTTAGAGTTTGTACATGATTTTAGACTATAATTTTGTCATTTTTAGTTTTATAATCATTGACTTATAGTCCCCCAAAGTCGAGATATCAAAGCTGGAAGTTTTTAGTTTTTCAGTTTTTTGTATTCTGTGAAAATTTTAAAACATGCATATCTAATTCGTTTGAAATCAGATTCATATGCGGGTTTTTCCAACTTGTAGTTTAGAGTTTGTACATGATTTAGACTATAATTTTATCATTTTTATTTAATATTCAATGATTTACAACCCTCCAGAGTCGGGATATCAAAGATGAAAATTTTCCACTTTTCAGCTATTTGTTTTTACTTTGAATTATGTGAAAATGTTAACACATGCATATCTCATTCGTTTAAATTCATATTGTCATTTGATTTTTTCCAGAGTGTAGTTTCGAGTTTGTACATGATTTTAGATTATAATTTTGTCAAGTTTGGTTTCATATTCAATGATTTACAGTCCCCCAAAGCCAGGATATAAATATGAAAATTTTTAAAGTTCAACCCACTAAGTAGTAAGTAATTACCAAAAAATTTCGGGTTCTTTGGGTTTTCCTGTTCTAAAAATTCCTAGTTTTGTAGACCAACTTTACGTAATATTAAAAGTTTATTTTCGGGAAAAAAAAAGTACATTATGTACTCAAGTTTCTCAACATTTCGAAATTTGGATAGTATTTTTTCCGAAATTTTTAAACATGTTAGAAATCTCTAGAACAAATCCGAAATTATGAGAACACATTTTTAGTAACAAATAAATAAATATAGCAAATGAAAAATAGATACAACATAAATGCATAAAATATGACATTTAATTGAAAATTGATGATATTAGACATTTGAATTAAGAAAATCTACGATAAAGTCTCAATATTTTAGGTCAATTTACGGTTTAATCGTAACTTTTATTTTTAGAACAAAAAAATCTTGATTATTTTATATTTTATCCAAATTAACGAAACCGTAATTAATATTTTTTTTAACAGAAAATGACAGATTATCGTATAAAATTAAATAATATGAATTTTTTGTTCAAAAAATAAATATTGAGATAAAATCATAAACTGAACCAAAATATAGGAACTTTATCAGAGGTTTTCCTTCGAGTTAACCATTTTGAAATGGAAATAGATGATTTTTGAAAAGTGTTTTGATGCAAATGAGGAAAAAAATACACATTATATATTTTGGGGGTGTTTGGGATTGCTTTTTGAACTTCAAAAAGATTTTGATAAAAATAACTTATTGAATTATGATTTTTTTTCAAAATAATTTTTTAAAAAAGTATTTGGAATGACTTTTGTGGGGAATATGTTAATAAGTCAATAAGTTCAAAAAATATTTTGTTAACTTATATATATAAAATGATTAAAAATGAGTTACTGGTTTATTATTTTTCCAAAAAGTAAGACATCTCTAACTTTTCAAAAACTTATGAAAATGTTTTTAACTTTTCAAAAACTTATTTGAAAAAGGGTTTTTCTGTTTGTCAAACACAATTTTTGACTTATTAGCTTTTTGGATAAAGTTCATCCCTTTCTTCTTCGACCCCATATGCTATATATATGTCACATCAATTTTCTATCTTCTTATTTCCAACGTACAATGCATGAAAAAAAATCATTCCTCTAAACTTATGCCTTTTGGTACAAAGTTACGATGCATATGGTACAAGTGGAGATGAGAGAAAATAGAGTCGGAGCAATGGTTCAACAAATCACTTATCTCTTAGCTCGTATGGTAAAAGGGGGATGGTGTTCCCTTAGGTACCATCGATACCTAAAGGATTCCGCATCCTATTTATCACCACACCCAGTATCCTAATAGTCATATTTGTAATACCCATAACAATTGCACAAAATATTCACAGTTTTATCCTTCGGGTTGTATCCAACAATAACGATAAATTTGGTCTTGATTTTTAGTTTTGTCATTGTATTATAAAATTTTTCTACAAACAATTAAAGTTTACAAAATGTTCATTGTTATTAGGAGTTTTGACTTAAATGACCATCGAAGTTACAAAAGCGTATCGTTTTATCCACTTAAGTTCTCACGATGTTCAATAAGCCACTTAAGTTCATTCGTGGTTAGATACGGTGTCGTTAGTTTGAAGTAAAAATGAGTGTGTTGAGTCGGTTATAATGACCACTTTTTGGGTTTTATGGTCGTTCATTTTTGTAGGAAATAAGCACCATAAGAAGTGGATCATGTACATGGTCCAAGACTTTTCATTTAATTGGTTTTTAGGTAGAAATAGAAATTTTACTATTTTTGGATGAAAAATCCAATTAACGCCTACTTTTGTACTGTTTTGCTCTACCTTCTTGCTAATGTGTGGTTTTTATTGTATTGTTGTTGTTCTAAACAAATCAACGAGAACTAAAAACACACATACACACATTAGACTTGGTTTGGTGATGAAGAAAATCTACAATCAAACTTTAGTGCGTTTATAGATGAACTTTATTTGGGTTTTTTTTACCTAACCCAAAAGAGAGAGAATGGAGAAGTGAGTAATGGTGTAGGTTGCAACGGTGGTGGTTGTAGTGGCGACAATACCTCCCTAGGTCGATTTTGGCGAGTAATGGTGAAGGTTGCAGCAGTGGTGGTCACTGGTGGTTAAGTGGTGGCGACGACACCTTCCTATACTGATTTCAGCAAGTCAGTGGAGAAAGGCATGATTGGATGGGTGAAACAAGAGAGATAGGGACGTGAAGTCTTGGACATGAATAAAAGGTCGTAAGAGCAAGAGAAAGAATTAAAGCATATTTTTTGAATTGTCATGTAGGCTCCACATACGCCTAAAAACTAGTTAACCGAGAATAAAATGACATAAGGGGAAATTCAACCAAAATTCAAGACCTTAGTGGTTGATTATGCCTCGTCAGAACTTAAATGGTTAAATCGATAAATTTTCGTGACTTCAATGATCATTTAAGCTGAGAGCTGTTCAACAACGACCGATTTTATGTCACTTTCTAAACCAGATCAAACCAGATAGTTTCTTCAAAAATGCTTTGGACTAGTTAAAAATTGCTTGAACCGGCATATTGTAATTGAATAGTTGGATTTCATTGGCCCGTTAAAAAGAATCCATTTCCAAAGCAAATTGAACAGCTCGATCAATCATGTTATTAGAAGTGTACATAACTTGAAGTCCGACGATGCACACCACTACCGAACACAACTTCGACACACCAGTCCAAACATTGATCTTCTCAACTTGGAAACCTTTTACTTATCAACTCCGATGTTCTCAAAATAGAAACTTTTTTACTTATCAACTGACATGTCTATGACTTTATAATATAGTTCATTATGATAAGGGTTTATGTTTGTGGATGTCAAAATAGTGGGTATATATATATATATATATATATATATATATATATATATATATATATATATATATATATATAGTAACGCCCAAAAATTTAAGCCAAATTTGAACTTTTCCAAAACACTTAAACCATTTAATATTACATAGTTTGTTTTCAAATTACTAATTATTAGAGTATCCAAGTATCAAATCATAAAAATCATAACAACAGGAGGAACGATACGATCATGCATTCGCCTTCCCGCGATCACCAGAGGTACCTGAAACAACAACTGAAACTGTAAGCCCAAAAGCTTAGTGAGCTACCCCAAAATTGATGGGTTTTGGTCATAAGACATCCTATGTGCTCATACAAACCCTAAAGCTCGGATCTAGGTTTCTCTATTGTATATACTTTGAATCCAAGACTTGAACCCTAATTCTAGCATATGGAAATCAGAATTCACATGTAAATAGGTTTAAGAACATACCTTGATTGTTATATAGCAATAACAATCCAATTCCTCCTTGTATTGACCTTGGAAAGCAGAGAGTCACAAGTGTCACTCCTCTAATGGCTTACAAACACCATAAGCAAGTGGAGAAGGTATAAGGAGAGAGGAGGGAGGTTAGAATTCGTATCTAGGGCTTCTTGGGAAGGGATCCACGAATTCATAACCCTAGGGGTGTTTATATAGGTGTAGAGATAGGGTTTCAGTCATTATCCTTATCTAGTTGATTATCCATTAAGCAACCAATAAGATAATCCTTGAATCCTTATCATACTCGAATTCTAAGGCTTTCCAACCTTAAATTCTTTCACCACACTCATAAGATAATTCTTACCTTATTTTGTAACTATCACATAATTACAAATCAGCCCCTCTAGTTTAATTAATTACACTTGATCACAAAATTAATTCTCAATTAATTATTGACCAATATTAATTAAATAAATATGATTTCTCCTTTAATATATTATCCTTATAACATATTAATAAATCATATTATCCTCTCTTTCTATTTATTTCTCCAATCAAGTTGCTTTGGTGAAGGCAACCCAAAAGGACCATGCACCATCGGGTCAAGTACATACCAAAATAGTTATGGACTTAGACACTAATCCAACAGTCTCCCACTTGGATAAGTCTAATAACTATTATGCGTATGACTTCGGATCCCGATCTGCAATCGTAGCTTTCCAAAGCCGCTGTCAACTCTGATCATATCAAATACGCGTGTCCTTAGATAAGGGATCATTTATTCCTCCATTCTAGATATCATATGAGATATGATTTCAAATCATTCTCTTTGTACTAAATCTCGATTTCCGATTTATGACGACTGACTAATTGAACAAATCAAATTAGCCCTAGCCCGGCCGAGCATTTACGTTTGTCATCATTAAACCATCGAGGGGCCCAAAGATATCGCTTTTATCCTACTTTGAATAAAAGGAACGGATAAACTTTGATACAATGCTCGCTTGCACTCACGCACCGAATCACACACAACAATATGTTTTATAACACCAAGTTACTGGTGCGTTTACATATTATCAATGTGCAACCGATTCGCAAGATACGACTCACACATCTCGGTTTCAAGAATATAAGATGTTATCGTCTCACCAATCACTCGTGATACAATCCATGGAGTGATCCAAGTGAGCGTGGGTCTAATCCAATGCTCAAATCACATTCATAAGCACTCATGAACGTTGCAGCAAACATTTGCTTATGTCTAATACTTTTCTAGACATTCCACACACCAATTCACGACAGTCTTCATTCATATCTACTTCCAACATATGAACGACTGTGGCCCGTTCGAATAATTCGAATAATTCGATTATTCTCAATTATTCTGGAAGTCAAAACATGCAAATGTGAAACACAAGAATAATACTAATCCCATATGGCCTCAAACCTTTGAGTATAAATAAAACTCCTTTTATTTATCACCATATCGATTACTCATTATTTGTCGTTTCGGGTAATCAACTTCTTACTTGAATTCCAACACTTGTCTCATGCTCCTAGTATGTACACAATGTTTACCTATGGTTCTTACTTTGTGAAATAGATCACATTGAACACATTTCCAATCATTCTCATTTCACAACTCCAAATCCTTTTTTCATAAGTTAAAGAATATCAAATTCTTTGTTACTTATAGAATATGCTAGATTCTAACATTCTATGCAATGATCCTTTCGTAATGTCACTACACTAAAGTCACAAAGACTATTGCCAATGATATTACAAAGTCTTCTATCGGAGATTGTTACAAGACAATTCCATAGATGTGATGTCTCTCACTCAAAGTACTTTCTTTGAACATCCTTTTGCATAGAAGTTTCTAATCTAGTCATAGATTTCTTAATATTCAATTCCCAATATGTACACACTTCCATATGTTCCATATGACAACTCATTCTTAATAGAATCTTATCTATTCATAATGATGTCGATATGGTCCATGGAAACATTTCCATATTTTCCAATACTATACTTCCAACTACTCACAAGCGACCAATCCTCGTCGAACTTGGATTGTCCTTTGATAGTTGTTTAATTATTTTAGTCAAAACCAATTCTAGTCCCTTTTCCCTCTAAATGCGCTCGACATTTGGAAAATTTTAGAATGGTCAAACATTAAAGCATTTGCAATCGATCCTATACCCGAAGCGTATGGGACACGACGCATAATGTTTTATTTTCTATGTTCTCAAAATTCGAATTGTGAAAAGGGATGCCGTAATCATAATCGAAATTTTAAGAACACACTATGTACCTTTGACTAAATTTATTAACATTTCTCAACCTAATCCTTTAGATTTGAAATGAAGCATAATATTCTCTCCCTTAATTATAGCAAAACAACTCTTCAACTATTGCGACTTTGCAAAGTATGACTCTTGTTTTCTATAATTAATATTGCTAACCTTGCAATACTTTCCTTAATGATCATATAATCATAACTTTTATGCTCCCACTATCTTGATGATTATTATAAAACATAATACTTATGCTCCCACTAGCTTCGACATGTATTCATAAACATCTTAACTTTCAGAAACAATGCTTATTGAATTTCTTAAGTTCATGTTTCTAATACTTAGTGCTTTGATAATCTTTTATCAAGGATTCTTTATACACCTTTGCCTTCGATAGTTCATATGTGTGTCTAAACAATTAAGACTAATTGCCAAACCTCACAATTCAAATTATGGAAAGGGATGCCGTAACCATAATTGAATTCGAGAATGCAATTTTACAATCACTATCTTCTTAAAATCTTTCTTAGTGAAAGCATTTTCTCACAATCATTTTCATGAAGGAGGAAATCTTATGACACTTAGATTTTAAACGGTGTAAATGTTACTATCCATGTGAATTTGTCAAAACCAACGTTTACGACAAATTCAAACTCATATGGATCGAACTTTCTTAATCTTGATTTCTTGCCTCATGGTAGCACAGCTACCCACCACGTCTTCCAAGTAGTTAAGCATCTCACCCTTTCTTATCAATGTACCTTTCATTGATTAAGGTGCTTTGCCTTTTATGCGTTCAAAATGAGAACTCATAGAACTCACATGCATAATTAACTCGATTGGATTGGCACATAATCAAGATAATGTCAACACGACAGGTTGTAAACCTCAACTCGTGTGCTAGTGATGATCGATAAGGTTTATTTGATTTGTTCTTGAAACTTTTCAAGACCATTAAGACTCCCACTGACTCCTTGACATATAAGATTCTCTTGTCAAAACATTTCTTGACAAATAAATATTCAAGAGTTAGTGTAGCTTTTATCAAAACTCTTCATAAATTGGTCCTAGTTGGTCTTTGTCTTATCTAAGACATCACAACTTACCACATTTAATGAAAGTTATAAACCTTCTTAATACCTTTCACTCAATGCCACAATCTTAACTTTAAGACTTGTTATTGGAACGAAGTATGATTGACTTATTGATTTAACCATTTCTTCAATTCTTGATTCCTCTTCTTAGACATACAATTGTACTAAGACTCACTTAGAAGATCAATTGAGATATGGTTCTTAATCATTAAGACCTATCATAAAGCATAAAAGCTACTCTCCCTTCTTCTTAGAATGGAAAAACTTTTATCTTTCTGCCTACTTGATTCTTCTTATTCGTTCTACTATTGATCTAAACCCTTTAATCAATTTAGAATTACACTTAATCTTGTAAGTATAATCATATTTACTAAGCCTTTAGTAAATCATGACGAATATCTTTGTTATTCTTATGGTGAACTTGATCAACACACTACTTTGTGTACTTGATCTCCTAGTCCTTCACTTGACACTTTGTCAACGAATTGGTCTAATTTCCAAATATGAATTTCTCATTCATCATGCAACCAAGTTGCATGATTCCAAATTTCTGTCCGATTGAAACTTTGGGCGATGAGAAACTCTCCCTATTTGGTAAATTCTTGACATTTCCATAAATAACATAAACAAGAATCATATCCATTCGTTGTAGAAATATTCAAACATCGATTTTCATAATGATTTCATTGTAAGGAAATAAACAAATGAATAAATACGTCAAACAAAATTTATTTTATTTATAAAAGCAGCGGAAAAATTTGTCCTTACAATGCAAAATCCATTGAAAACTATGTACTAAAGAAAATTTCTAACAACTCTATCATAACTTTCTAAGCTCAAAATCTAATCTTCAAGTCCATGCGATCGAGATCCATCTCTTGTGATTAGATTCATCTTGCTCTCTTATCAAGCTTCCTTTCTTTTCACCGACCCTACAAAACACTCAAATGTAATCTTATTACATCATGTATCAAGAATCAATGAGTAGGAACTTAATGGAGTTAGATAGTGGATTTTTACCAAAAGCACAGTCATACCTTTGACTCTCCCATCTCTTAGATCTCTTAGGTAATTAGGGCAACTTCGTCTCTAATGCCCCTTCTCTTGGCAATAGAAGCAAATTGACTCTTTTGGAATAACACATGGAACTACTTCAGACATCGCCTTTCTCTTATGATCAAACTTTTCGATCATTGCATGTCTTTCATTGCCATTGTCTATATCCATAGAGTTCTTGAAGGCAGATTCACCAATCAACCTTGCTTTTTCTATTGTGCCAAACCATTGCTGATTCGGCAGCAATAAGCATATAGGTGAGATCTATAAGGGTCACGTTGTGGTTCGTCATATAGTACTCTCTTACGAACTCACTATATGAGTTGGGAAGTGACTGAAGAACCCAATCAACAACCATCTCTTAACAACGGATCCCATCATTCTTAGTCTATCAATGCGCGACTTCATCCCTATGACGTGTGCACACACCGACTTTCCTTCTTTATGTTTACTTGCCAAAAGGGCTTGAGTGATATTGAACTTTTCAATTTTACAATCTTGTGGGTTAGGGAGAATAATTGGAGGAGGAGGAGGAAGTGAAGCATGATTTCTTGTTCCTCAATTGAATCGTGGAATACCATCTTCATGTGGAAAGCTTGTTCCACGGGATTTGGGAAAACCATAGTTGTCGAACTTTGACATCTACAATACGGGAGAAAACGAATTCAAGTTAGTTGATTGATTGAGTCCTTAGTAAATCACCCAAATGAGATACTAAGGCTAGGACCCAACACAATATTCCACAACTCGGGAGAGGGATGCCGTAACCCAAATTGCAGAACATTTGAAGGTAAGTGAATGACGATTCACTAATTTCCACCATGACAAACGAAAAAGAAATTTAAGTTTTAAATCTATGAAAACTCCTAGATCCTTTGAGATTCATTAAACATTTCAATGGCATGTTTAAATCTCAATATGCCCCTCTAGTTTGTGAATGGGATGCCGAGGATCACAAAGCGGGTGTGAATAACCATGCAAACTTACATGGTGCCCTCAAATGTTACAGTCACCTATTCGATGTGCCGGTAAACCACACACGCTCCACCAAACTATGACAAACATTGATTCACCATTTGATACCTTTGCTTAGAACCATTTAGTGTGCCGCTAATCCACACACGCTCCACTAACGTCTTCACAAGGGCACAAAGTGTAATTTCTTGGAATTGCATCAATTCACTTTTGCCTAAGTAACTAAGATTGGGAATTTGTAAAATATTTAGTTACTTTTATACTTCATTATACTTATGATGGAAGGTTTCGTCCTATCCTACCCGTTCGGCTAACGACCCTCCACTAGTCAAGAGTGCGGTGGGTAAGAGTGGATACCCATTCAATCGCCATTTTATAGGCAATTTCCTTAAACACCCCTTATAGACCAGCTTCGTGAATGAGGCCTACTAACGGTAAGACTGACTTTTACTCATACATATATATAATGTTAGACTTTTAATGTTATATATAGTATAGGGTGTATTTTACACTTTTAAAATATTAGGTGGTTCAATTTAACAATTATACCTTTAATTTACTTAAACTGTAAACCTAAACTTTTATGGATTTATTAAACCTCTTTAATTAAACACCTTAATTAATTAATAAAACCATAAGGGTGTGATTTGAACATTTTCAAAACTATACTTGAGTTTTAGAATTTTAACATTTCTAATTAAACTTTTAATCAACCTTTAAATTCCAAAACTTGAGGGCAAGTTTTGAAACCTTTTTCAAAACATTAGGGATTAGAATTTAAATATGCATCAAAATTAAACTATTTAATCAAAATTTAAATTCCAAAACTTGAGGGCAAGTTTTGAAATCTTTTTCAAAACATTAGGGTTTCAACTATTTAAATTTCAAAACAACAAAACTTTTGGGGTTCAAATTTAAACTATAAAACCTAAAGGGCCAAATATGAAACTTTTCACAACAACAAGGATCAAATAACAAATAATTCAAATTAACATTTAATCACATAATTATCCATATTTGATGATTTCTTGCAAAATAATTTATCAATTTACTTATAATAATTAATCAATTATCTTATAAGGAAACAATTATCCTATTAATTGATAAATATCTTCAATTAGATTAAAAATATAGTCAAATATATCATATAATCGGATTAATATTAATCTAACATGATAAGGTAATTATCCATAAGCAAAAATAGCAAGAAATCCCGAAGTACCCTCCTTCTGACGAGTTGACTCGTCGAGTCAGCCTTGGACTCGTCGAGTCACCTTGGACTCGGCGAGTTCAGCCATGGACTCGGCGAGTCCAGCCTCCAGAATGCAAAAAATCGAATTTTTTTCAGTTACAACAAGCATCAATACAATAGAAACCAATCAAGGCTCTGATACCACTGATGGGTTTTGGTCATAAGACATCCTATGTGCTCATACAAACCCTAAAGCTCGGATCTAGGTTTCTCTATTGTATATACTTTGAATCCAAGACTTGAACCCTAATTCTAGCATATGGAAATCAGAATTCACATGTAAATAGGTTTAAGAACATACCTTGATTGTTATATAGCAATAACAATCCAATTCCTCCTTGTATTGACCTTGGAAAGCAGAGAGTCACAAGTGTCACTCCTCTAATGGCTTACAAACACCATAAGCAAGTGGAGAAGGTATAAGGAGAGAGGAGGGAGGTTAGAATTCGTATCTAGGGCTTCTTGGGAAGGGATCCACGAATTCATAACCCTAGGGGTGTTTATATAGGTGTAGAGATAGGGTTTCAGTCATTATCCTTATCTAGTTGATTATCCATTAAGCAACCAATAAGATAATCCTTGAATCCTTATCATACTCGAATTCTAAGGCTTTCCAACCTTAAATTCGTTCACCACACTCATAAGATAATTCTTACCTTATTTTGTAACTATCACATAATTACAAATCAGCCCCTCTAGTTTAATAATTACACTTGATCACAAAATTAATTCTCAATTAATTATTGACCAATATTAATTAAACAAATATGATTTCTCCTTTAATATATTATCCTTATAACATATTAATAAATCATATTATCCTCTCTTTCTATTTATTTCTCCAATCAAGTTGCTTTGGTGAAGGCAACCCAAAAGGACCATGCACCATCGGGTCAAGTACATACCAAAATAGTTATGGACTTAGACACTAATCCAACAAAAATACCAACCTCATAACCATATAATGTAATTATTTAAGCAAACAACATGCATAATGAGCCTTCAGCCTGACTGGGCCGCCTCGCAGGCCTTTAGTTTATCTGGACCGTTCTCCGAGCCTTCGGCACGTCTGGACCACCTCACAGGGCCTACAGCCTATCCGTACCGCTCGCCGGGCCTTCGATCTGACTAGCATACCCTCTTGGGTTTGTAGTATATCCGGACCACCCTGGGTATGTTGGCCTTTAGCACAAAGCAGGACCGCCTCAACCCAACCCCCAATCAAACAAACATGTGCACATACATATCATATGCTATCATAATAACAATCAAACCGGTCTAGCAGATCAAATAGCATAGCAACATCATATAACCAGGGCACCGACCTATCCAGGTCACTAACATAGCATAATCCTATAAACAAGATACCGACCAACCAGGTCACTTAGCATAAGCATGACATCATCCTAACGACCGGGATGCAAAACAGTAAAGATATCATGTATTAAACCGGATACAATCCATAAAGGGCCGGACTTGGTGCCTTAGACCCTGTTGATATAGTGAGGATAACTCACCTCACAATGTCGCACTGAAAATGATAGGCTCAAACTCTCGAATCACCAACACGAACTCCACCACCTATAGTTATCATAAAACCCCTTTTTCCATAAATCTCCAAATTACCAAAGAGCCTCAGGAGTCAACTGGTCAACTCTTGGTGAAAGTCAAAGTCCACAGTGAAATTCAACAGTCCATGTTGACTCGACTCGTCGAGTGTAGCTGACCGACTCATCGAGTCCTTCCTGAACTCGAGAAGTCATGAAATCCGTGATTGGCTCGTCGAGTTCCCTTTTAACTCGCCGAGTTCATACGTGTCTAAGAATCAAGAAAAACCTTAGCCGACTCGTCGAGTCTTCAAACGACTCGTTGAGTTCAAGGCAATCTTCAACAGACTCACCGAGTTTGTTCATCAACTCGACGAGTTCATGACCATCTTCATATGACTCACCGAGTTGGCTATGCAACTCGCTGATTCCTTGCAGACCTTCATCCATGCAGACACTTTTTAAGCCATGCCAAGGTTCCATATTACAATTCCAAGCTTCTAAGTCATGTTTCTCACGTAAAGTTGCAAATTTTACACACATGCAAGGCCCTAAAGGCTCTAAATGACCAATCTAAGCTTCTAATGGAACTTTAAACCTTAGGAGTGTCTCATGCTTGCAAGAGTTGGAAACTTTAAGGACTTAGGACTCAAAAGAGGTTCAGATTCGAAGTTTTAACTTCAGATCTAGCTCCCATACCAAAATCCCTTTATGAATAACTAAAGGAAGCCCTGGTTTTCACATATGAATGATTCTAGAAGAAAATAGGTTAAGGTAACAGCTTATTACCTTCAAGATGTGCCCCAACTGAAGTAGACTCTTGATCCACACAAAATCCTTGATGATAGCCTCTTGATCTACAAGTTTCCTTCACAAAAGTCACTTCTCAAAGCTCCAAAACACTCTCCAAGCTCTCACTCACGGAAATTAGGGTTTCTGGCTCTCAAGGGGTGATAGAGGACAGTGGGAGGCGCTAATGGTCCAATATATAGGGTACAAAAACCCTGAAACTTAGGGTTTCCACTGCCAGCTCCTACTCGTCGAGTCCCCCATGCCAACTCGACGAGTCATTCAATTATTGACGTGTCCTGGCCCGCTGCTACTCGACCAGTCATAGCGTCAACTCGTCGAGTAGACCTTAAACATGAAATCTAAATGGAAAATTAATGATACTTGACGGTTGGGATGTTACACACACACACACACACACACATATATATATATATATATATATATATATATATATATATATATATATGTAACACCCTGTTTGAAAGTATTCGGTTGTGGTCTTAGAAACCAAAGAGTAGGGGCAATTAGGCTTTTATGGGTCCCGGGTTTTATCCGAGAGGTTTTAGGCTTGGAGGTGTCGAGGGGAGCGTAGGGCTTCCCGCCACCTTTTCATGGATATAAAGTTCATCGGAAACGGAGTTAGAATGAAGGATTTATGACTCTTTGAAGTTATTGGCGAAAAGGGCCCCTAATGGAAATAAATGACAAGGAAGGACCATGCATGCAAAGTGGAAGGCGTGTGGGTACGCCCAACGTATAAAAGGAAATGGTCGCGGGTGTTGTTGGTGTACACCCAACGTACGTCCAGTTTCCAGAAACCCTAATTTTAGGGCCAACCTCTATATAAAGAACTTAATGGATCAAACCCTAGCCTCCTTATTTGTTCCCCAACCTTAGAGATAACCTAGAACGCCTCATCCCATTATTCTTTTGCGGTTTTAACCTTAAGAAGCTCATTTTGGTGGTGTAAGCCTGGAAGAGGAAAAAAAAGTTGGCAAGGAAGAACTTGGGATGTAGCACCTGGTTCCTGGTACGTACTCCTTGTGTATAATATTTAAATTTTGTGCATTTTTGCCTTGGACTCGGCGAGTTGAAGGACCAACTCGCCGAGTAGGAGCGGGATAAGGCGCGGGGTTTGAACTTTGGACTCGGCGAGTCGGTCCCCGGACTCGGCGAGTAGACCCTTTTTGGACAAAAACCCTAATCCGGGTGTTTGCACCCTATTTAAACGCTCTAACTTGGCCTCCTTCATCCCTAACACTTCCAGAGAGTTGTAAAAAGAAACCCTAGCCCCCATATTGTTCTTGAGAGTGATTTTGGCTTTGTGGACAAGGTTTGGAGCTTAAAGGAAGGAAGAGGAGGTTGAAGTGTGCAAGGAGGGGAGGTAGATCCAGAATCTGCACTGTGAGAAGCTTCCATTCAGGTAGACAAGTTCTTACCTTGATCACTAGTTCATTAGATCCCCTTTTATCCCAAATTAGTGGTTTCCAAGCCCTAAAACCTCAAACTCCATGTATTTATGCTCTAAGTTCTGAAAGGACTTCGGATTGGGATCTTATGGACATCTTAGAAGTATAAAGTCTTTGTGGTTGGAGTTATTGAGGCTCCTATTGAGTGTATGACCCCTTAAAGAGCTTGGATTTGCCTTCTTGAGCTTATAGGCCATGCATGCACGTAAAGTTTGCAACTTTACGTGATAAGCATGGCCTAGGAGCATGGATCTATGGTTTTGAAGCGTTGCATGTCTCAAATTTGGTCTGTATGGGAAGTGGGTCCAAGGGACTCGGCGAGTCCCAAAGTAGAACTCGGCGAGTTCTATGAAGATGGTCTTAGACTCGGCGAGTTGGATGAACAACTCGGCGAGTCCTATGAAGATTGCCTGGAACTTGACGAGTTGTTCTTCAAACTCGGCGAGTCATATGAACTTTCACTGAGAAAGAGGGGTTTAATTGTTGAAGGTCCAACCCTTCGTATCTGCATGCGAAATTAGCAATTTAACGTGTATCAATAGTCCCACAACTCCAAATCCTCTTAAGGGATGCTATGGTGAGGATTTGGAAGCGAGTAGGAGGACTGCTCGTGGGACTCGGCGAGTTGTTCTTGGACTCGGCGAGTCAGATCACGAGTCGGTTCTATAGTCCCGACTGGTGAGTTAAGGGTGACTCAGTGAGTGGGGAGAGGGACCTGGTGAGTAGGACAAGGTTAGTAGGAGAAGGACTCGGCGAGTCCAGTCAACTGGAAGTTGACTTTGACCAAGGAGTTGACCTTGGACCTGGGTTGGGTCAGTCAATTGAATAAGGGTATTTATGAGTGGCTAATCTATGTTTATGGATTTGTAGCCGGAGGATTACCGGTGCAGCAGCCAGACGTCTAGCAGTCAGACTTTCGGTAGCTATTTTTCGAGGTGAGTTACCTTCCAGTAGCAGTGGGTCTACGGTCACAATGCCGGCCCACCAGTAGGAGTTGTATGATAAATGTTTGTCTCTATGATATTCATCTGGGGTTGCTACTACCTGTGTTTTGCTTATGTGCTAGTATGATATGTTGCTATGTGATATGTGTTATGTGGTAGCAATAGGGGGTGAAATAGTCCCCAGTATCCGGTGGTAAGGACCGAAGGGGAGGCCAGCACCCAGATATGCTAGGCAGTATCCGGTCGTAAGGACCGAAGGGGAGGCCAGCACCCAGATATACTAGGCAGTATCTGGTCATAAGGACCGAAGGGGAGACCAGCACCCAGATATGCCAGGCAGTATCCTGTCGTAAGGACCGAAGGGGTAGGTCAGGCACCCAGATATGCCCGACAGTATATGTATGTTATGTGATTATATGGTATGTGGTATAGTGGGGGAACTCACTAAGCTTCGTGCTTACAGTTTTCAGTTTTGGTTTCAGGTACCTCTTATTCGAAGGGGAAGGAACTAGCGCGTTAACGGCCCATCACACTTGCCTAGTATTCCGCACTACGAGACCCTCCTGGGAATTTGTACTCTGACATTATTATGTTTTATAAAAATGTTTTTCAAGACATGCGATAACTTTTATGAAATGATATGATTGGTGAATGTGTTAATTCCAATGTTTAAAAATGAAATTTTTGGCTCGTATTTTTGGGATGTTACAAGTTGGTATCAGAGCCCTGGTTTGAGGGATTCGGACACACCTTCGGGGGTGTCTGAACTCAAATCGAGGGATTAAAAGATTTTAAAGAAGAAAATATTTTCTAAAAAGCTAAGCAAAGAGTTTTAAGAAGGAACGAAGTGTGTGATGTGCGCGACCGGCCGAGCTCAAGTAAGTATTCCCCAAAGTACCCATACCAGCTTATGTTATGTTTATCAGGTTCAGTAGAACAGCATGCTAGAATAGGACTAAGGATCTAGGAGTGATGCCTCAGGTGCCTGCTTTATGTGCTTCATTGTATGAAAATTGCATGCTAGAATTGAGTAGACAACAGTAGGATAGCCTGTTAGGGTTATGCCTGATAGTATGAGTTTAGCATTGTATGCTAGTTCAGCTTTTCTCTATGAGGACGGATTTGCGTGAGATTGTTCCCTTTTTGTTTGAATGTTGCATGCTTTGTGCTTCGTGGGACTCTGAGTGATGGGAGTTAGACATTAGGTGAATACGTCACGTCACATATGATCAGGGTTGAATAATCTTAGAGTGCTGGATTTGGCCCTATTGCGCAGCTCTTTTCTGAGTCTAACCGTTGTAGGGCCGAGTCTGTTACTCGAAGGATTATTTGAGCCTGACCACATGTGATGGTATTCAGGTAATGACTAACTGATATTACAAGGAGGCCTTCAACAGCTGAGGACCGGGTAGGGTGGAGTTAGAGATATTCCTGGGGCAAGCCTAGGATGAGTATAGCAGTGATTAGCAGTAGTGAAAGGGACCTAGTAGAGTCAAGGCAGTCCTTGGAGAAGGTACGGATAGATGTGGAAGGTAGTATGGGCTCGTACTACTGAAAGCAGAGGATCCGTACCCGAACCGAGGAAGGCCAAGATAAGACCAGGGAACTTGTAGTAGGTGTGATCCCTCCAGAGGTATCAGTATCACTAATAATTATTATTTATGTATTTCAGAATGGTGGTACTGCGCTTGAGGCCCGCAGTTGGTAGTACAGGAGAGGGATCGGGTTCGGGATCAGGTTCTGAGCCAGTAGATGAGGGGCTACGCGAGTTCATTGCATCGGAGATCACCAGAGGAATCCTTGAGTCGACCCCCATTATCTTCGGGTCGATCAAGGAGGGGATATTGGAGTTGATGGAGGATCGCCTCAGGGCATTCAGGAATGACATGGCATCTGGCCAGTCGGGATCTCGCACACTGTCCTTCAAGGACTTCCGGGGTAGTGGTGCGCCATATTTTCACGGGGCAAAGGACCCCATAGCTGTTGGACGATGGATTGCAGACATTGAGTTTGCACAGATGATTAGCTTCTGCCTTGAGGGGTCGAAGGTGAGGTTCGCAACAGGGTGTTTACGAGATCGAGCTAGGGATTGGTGGGAGTCCGTGGGTGACTCGTTGGGAGCCTCGACTGTCGAGGCTATGACTTGGTCGAACTTCGCGACCCGGTTCAGGGCAGAGTTCGTGCCGGCTGTCGAGCTTCAGCAGCTGGCCAGGGAGTTCTTGGATATGAGACAGAAGACGAAGACTGTGGCGGAGATCACCGCCAAGTTCCGGGAGAGGGCGTTGTTGGTGCCCTAGTACGCGGGAGATGAAGATATGAGGAGGACCTGCTATCATGATATGCTACGAGCTGATATTTGGGAGCATGTCAGTTTTTTAGCTTGCCCTACCCTGGACTCTATGATAGCCAGGGCAAGGGAGATGGAGATAGACCTGGAGCACATCCGGAAGCGGAAGGCGGAAGAGGGGCATGTTATGGGGGCTTCGGGGAAGAATCCCAAGGGATCGGATGTGGGGCCGAAAGGCCAACAGGGGCGGGGCCGCTGCAAGGAATGCGGCAGGGCGCACGAGGGAGCGTGCAAGATGGGATCATCAGGCTGCTACAAGTGCGACAAGTCAGGGCACTTTAGCCGGGATTGTACCGCCCCTACACCCGTGATACAGACGTCTGAGTTTTTGTATTTCCACTACAACCAGAGGGGCCACAAGAAGGCCAATTGCCCCCAGTTGACAGCATCAGCGCCAGTAAAGGCGCCAGCTCCAGCTACCCTGTGGATTACTGATGGACGACAAGGCAAGGCAGAGGCTCCAGTGGTGAGGAGCTGGGCGCTTCAGCTGACTACAGAGGAGGCACGCGCCGCACCCGATGTGGTGACGGGTATGATTCTTTCCCTCTATTTTATTTTATATGATGTTATGCTATTGATATGTGCCCTGTGTTTATGCGTTAGGATCGTTCCATGTGAACGGTATCCCAGTTCAGGTGTTTTTTGACTTGGGTGCCACCCGGTCATTTGTTTCCCTTGCGCTTAGCAAGAGGTTTACTGAGTCTTCAGGCATGTTGGATTGCCCATTAGAGGTAGAGATTGCCGATGATCGATCGGTGCAAGCATCAACAATATTCAGGGATTGTGTTCTAAGGTTATTTGAGGAGTGTTATTTGGTGGATTTGGTTCCCATCCCGTTGCGGGGGAACAAGGTGATTATAGGCATGGATTGGTTGAGCCCTAATAGGGCAGTGATAGATTACGCACAGCATCTAGTGCGGATCAGGACCCCGAGTGGGGGAGAGTTGGTGATCCACGGCGAGAGGCCACAGCGTGGACCTGCAGTATGTTCAACAGCGAGAGCTAGGCGCTACCTTCAGCAGGGTTGCGCGGGATATGTCGCGTATATTATGGATACCCGGGAGACGGGTAAAGCGACTGTGAGCGAGGTTCTAGTGGTGCGAGACTACACTGATGTGTTCCCGGAGGAGCTTCCTGGAGTACCTCCGGAGCATCAGGTAGAGTTCAGGATCGACCTAGTTCCTGGTGTGGCTCCGATAGCCAAGGCACCCTATCGGTTGGCTCCTCCTGAGATGCAGGAGTTGTCTACGCAGCTGCAGGAGCTGCTAGACAAGGGATTTATTCGACCGAGCAATTCACCCTGGGGAGCCCCGATCCTGTTTGTGAAGAAGAAGGACGGGTCGCATCGGATGTGTAAAGATTACCGGGAGCTAAATAAGGTAACGGTGAAGAACCGTTACCCACTCCCGAGGATTGATGACCTCTATGATCAGTTGCAGGGAGCATCTTGGTTCTCCAAGATCGATTTGCGTTTAGGTTATTATCAAATGAGGGTCAGAGAGGGGGATATGCAGAAGACCGTGTTTCGGACGCGTTATGGCCATTATGAGTTCGTGGTGATGCCGTTTGGACTCACCAATGCTCCTGCCACGTTCATGGACCTCATGAACCGTGTATGTAGACCGATGTTGGATCGGTCTGTGATAGTTTTCATTGATGACATCTTGGTTTATTCCAAGACGCAGGAGGAGCACGAGGAGCATCTGAGAGTGGTTTTGGAGACCTTGAGGAGGGAGATCTTGTACGCGAAGTTCTCCAAATGTGATTTTTGGTTGCGCGAGGTGCAATTTCTTGGGCACCTTGTCAACCAGAATGGAATTTCAGTGGACCCGGCCAAGGTGGAGGCCGTGATGAGATGGGAAGTTCCGAAATCTCCATCCGAGATCTAGAGTTTCCTCGGATTAGCAGGCTACTATCGGAGATTCATTCAGGATTTCTCCAAGATAGTCGTACCCCTGACACGGTTGACTAGGAAAGTCGTGGTCTTTCGATGGGGGCCTGAACAGCAGGCAACGTTCGAGATTTTGAGGCAGATATTGTGCGAGGCGCCAATCTTAGCCCTGCCTGAGGGTGAAGAGGATTTTGTGGTATTCTGTGATGTGTCTATCTCGGGCTTAGGCACATTATTGATGCAGAGGGGACATGTCATTGCTTATGCCTCGAGGCAGCTGAAGCCTCACGAGGCGAACTACCCGACGCATGATTTAGAGTTGGGGGCGGTGGTCTTCGCCCTCAAGATTTGGCGGCATTACCTCTACGGGGTTCGTTGTACCATTTACACGGACCACAAGAGTTTGAGGTACCTCATGGATCGGCCGAATCTGAACATCAGGCATCTTCGGTGGTTGGATGTGGTGAAGGATTGTGATTGCGAGATCCTTTATTACCCGGGGAAGGCCAACGTGGTGGCCGATGCGCTTAGCCGTAAGGCGGCACCGATCAGGGATATGTGTATGAGGATAACGATGGTGACTCCACTGTTAGAGCAGATTCGGGAAGCTCATCAGGAGGCTATGAAGGAGGAGCATCGGAAGAGTGAGCGAATAGTGGGTCAAGTCACCTCCTTCGATTATGATAGTCGAGGGTTATTGACACTACACCGTAGGGTGTGGGTGCCGTATCACGGAGGCATGCGCCAGATCTTGATGGAGGAGGCACACACATCCCGATTCTCTATTCATCCAGGGGCGACGGAGATGTATCGGGATCTTCGTCTAGATTATTGGTGGCCCTGCATGAAGCGGGATGTGGCGTGGTACGTCGAGCGGTGTTTGACCTATATGAAGGTCAAGGCCATGAATCAGAGACCGCACGGCAAGATGCAGCCGTTGGATATCCCGTTGTGGAAATGGGAGGATATTACGATGAATTTTATCACAAAGCTTCCCCGGACGGCGCGTGGAGTAGATTCGATTTGGGTCATCGTGGATCGGTTGACCAAGAGCGCCCATTTTATTCCGATTCAGGAGAGTATCTCGGCCAAAAAATTGGCCGATATCTATATCAAGGAGATAGTGGCGCGGCACGAGGTGCCAGTGTCAGTGATATCAGATCGAGATGTGCGGTTCACTTCCAAGTTTTGGAAGAAGCTTCATGATGAGTTGGGCACTCGTCTGCATTTTAGCACCGCCTTTCACCCACAGACGGATGGTCAGAGCGAGCAAACCATCCAAACGTTGGAGGACATGTTGCGGGCATGCGTGCTAGACTTCGGTGGTAGTTGGGATACCTATCTTCTCTTGGCTGAGTTCTTGTACAAAAACAGCTACCACGCGAGTATCGACCGTCCCCCATTCGAGATGTTGTACGGAAGGAGGTGCAGGACCCCGATATGTTGGGGTGAAGTTGGTCAGAGGGTCATGGGGAGCACCGAGGTGGTGCTCAAGACGACCGAGAGAATCCAGCAGGTTTGAAGCAGGCTTCAGACTGCGCAGAGTCGACAGAAAAGTTATGCCGACAAGCGTCGATCAGACCTGGAGTTCCATGTCGGGGATATGGTTCTCTTGAAAGTGTCGCCTTGGAAAGGCATCATTCGATTCAGGAAGCGGGGCAAGTTGGGCCCGATATTCTTTGGCCCGTTCAGGGTTGTAGCCCGGGTGGGCAAGGTGGCATATAGGCTGGATCTGCCAGCCGAACTCAACCAGATCCACAGCACCTTCCACATATCTCAATTGCGGAAGTGTTTGGTAGACGACTCAGCAGTGGTGCCTTTGGAGGATATTTAGGTCGATGACAGCCTGAATTATATCGAGCGGCATGTGGCAATCCTTGACAGGAAGTTGAAGGATCTAAGGAACAAGAGGGTGGAACTTGTAAAGGTACAATGGCAGCACCGGAAGGGATCAGAGTGGACTTGGGAGCCGGTGGAAGAAATGATGGAGCACTACCCCGAGCTGTTTCAGGATCGAGCAGCAGACTTCGAGGACGAAGTCTAAAATAAGTGGGGGAGATTTGTAGCACCTGGTTTCTGGTACGTACTCCTTGTGTATAATATTTTAATTTTGTGCATTTTTGCCTTGGACTCGGCGAGTTGAAGGACCAACTCGCCGAGTAGGAGCGGCATAAGGCGCGGGGTTTGAACTTTGGACTCGGCGAGTCGGTCCCCGGACTCGGCGAGTAGACCCTTTTTGGACAAAAACCCTAATCCGGGTGTTTGCACCCTATTTAAACACTCTATCTTGGCCTCCTTCGTCCCTAACACTTCCAGAGAGTTGTAGAAAGAAACCCTAGCCCCCATATTGTTCTTGAGAGTGATTTTGGCTTTGTGGACAAGGTTTGGAGCTTAGAGGAAGGAAGAGGAGGTTGCAGTGTGCAAGGAGGGTAGGTAGATCCGGAATCTACACTTTGAGAAGCTTCCATTCAAGTAGAAAAGTTCTTACCTGGATCACTAGTTCATTAGATCCCCGTTTGTCCCAAATTAGTGGTTTTCAAGCCCTAAAACCTCAAACTCCATGTATTTATGCTCTAAGTTCTGAAAGGACTTCGGATTGGGATCTTATGGACATCTTAGAAGTATAAAGTCTCTGTGGTTGGAGTTATTAAGGCCCCTATTGAGTGTATGACCCCTTAAAGAGCTTGGATTTGCCTTCTTGAGCTTATAGGCCATGCATGCACGTAAAGTTTGCAACTTTACGTGATAAGCATGCCCTAGGAGCATGGATCTATGGTTTTGAAGTGTTGCATGTCTTAGATTTGGTCTATATGGGAAGTGGGTCGAAGGGACTCGGCGAGTTCTATGAAGATGGTCTTAGACTCGGCGAGTTGGATGAACAACTCGGCGAGTCCTATGAAGATTGCCTGGAACTCGACGAGTTGTTCTTCAAACTCGACGAGTCATATGAAATTTCACTGAGAAAGAGAGGTTTAAGTGTTGAAGGTCCAACCCTTCGTATCTGCACGCGAAATTAGCAATTTAACGTGTAGCAATAGTCCTAGAACTCCAAATCCTCTTAAGGGATGCTCTGGTGAGGATTTGGAAGCGAGTAGGAGGACTGCTCGTGGGACTCGGCGAGTTGTTCTTGGACTCGGCGATTCGGTTATATAGTCCCGAGTGGTGAGTTAAGGGTGACTCAGTGAGTGGGAAGAGGGACCTGGTGAGTAGGACCAAGTTAGTAGGAGAAGGACTCCGCGAGTATGTGCCACGACTCGGCAAGTCCAGTCAACTGGAAGTTGACTTTGACCAAGGAGTTGACCTTGGACCTGGGTTGGGTCAGTCAATTGACTAAGGGTATTTATGAGTGGCTAATCTATGTTTATGGATTTGTAGCCGGAGGATTACCGGTGCAGCAGCCAGACGTCTAGTAGTCAGACTTTCGGTAGCTACTTTTCGAGGTGAGTTACCTTCCAGTAGCAGTGGGTCTACGACCACAATGCTGGCCCATCAGTAGGAGTTGTATGATAGATGTTTGTCTCTGTGATATTCATCTGGGTTTGCTACTACAGGTGTTATGCTTGTGTGCTAGTATGATATGTTGCTATGTGATATGTGTTATGAGGTAGCAGTAGGGGGTGAAATAGTCCCTAGTATCCGGTCGTAAGGACCGAAAGGGAGGCTAGCACCCAGATATGCTAGGCAGTATCTGGTCGTAAGGACCGAAGGGGAGGCCAGAACCCAGATATGCTAGGCAGTATCCGGTCGTAAGGATCGAAGGGGTAGGTCGGGCACCCAAATATGCCCGGCAGTATATGTATGTTATGTGATTATATGGTATCTGGTACAGTGGGGGAACTCACTAAGCTTCGTGCTTACAGTTTTCAGTTTTTGTTTCAGGTACCTCTTCTTCGAAGGGGAAGGAGCTGGCGCGGTAGCGGCCCATCACACACATGCCTAGTATTCCGCACTACGAGACCCTCCTGGGAATTTGTACTCTGACATTATTATGTTTTATAAAAATGTTTTTCAAGACATGCGATAACTTTTATGAAATGATATGATTGGTGAACGTGTTAATTCCAATGTTTGCTAAGTATATGTTTTAAAAATGAAATTTTTGGCCCGTATTTTTGGGACGTTACATGGGAAGATGGAGCTCATAGATCTGGGATAACATCATCCTTTGGGACTCTTTGGAGTTATAAAATTCATAACTTTACCTAAGCATGCGTAGATCTAGTGTAGTTTGGTTTTGGAGTCATTTTGGTCCCAAGAATGGACCTTTATGGTGAAATCTCGTTATTGAGCTTAGGGTTGCCTCCCTCAGAGCTATAAGGGTCTCATAAGCAGTAAATTCTCGATTTTGAATATCTTAATGGGTTCATGCATGAGATCTATCCCTTTTCATGGAAGTAGAACATTATTTTTGGAGTTTGGGCTTTTTTAGGCCAAGTAAAGTCACCAAGTCAGTGACTTTATGGATTAAGACGTGGAAAAGGACCAGGATCTATGATTGTAGCTTCTGAAATGAAGTATTAAGCACTTAATGAGAAATGGACTTAACAGGAGGTTTACGCTGAGTGTACGTAAAGGTACGCCCAACGTACGCACCACATAATCAGTACGCCTAGCGTACGTGGATGTACGCCCCGCGTACTCTGTTAGTTGGGCCTTGTGCTTTTGGGCAATGGTTTGGACCATGCTTTGGGTCTTTGGGCCTTAGTAGGCCATCAGAAGTCAAATAATTTAGGCCAAGAATATGTTTGGGCTTAGGGTAAGGCCCATTACAGGGATTGGGCCCAATTGAGCAAATTGGGCCATTAGTGGACCACTAGTGGGCTTGGAAAGCCTACTTAGTGTTGGGTTTTGTTTTTAGAATTAGGCCTTAGTTTTGGATCATATTGGGCCAGGGGTAAAATGGTTATTTTACCCCATGCATGGATTAAGGATTATGGTAAGGGGCCCAATTGTTAATTGGGTATATTGATCGGTATTAATGGTTCAGGAAGTAGGCGAGGCAGCAGCTAAGGATTTCTTTAGGAAGATTTTGTATTCAAGGTGAGTTTTCTCACAATACCAATGGGTCTAAGGCAGCAAGGCCGACCCATTTTACGATAGTTGGTATACTTGCTATATAGAGGTGTGTGGATTTGTTATGCATTGATATGTGGTAGAGATAGCTTCTATAGCTAGTGGTAGAGATAGCCTTCAGGGCTAATGGTAGAGATAGCCTTTGGGGCTAGTGGTAGAGATTGCCTTTGTGGCTAAGGGTAGAGATAGTCTTTATGGCTGATGGTAGAGATAGCTTTATAGCTAATTGATATGCATTATGTGGTAGAGGTAGCTTTATAGCTATTTGAGATGTGTTATGTGGTTGAGGTAGCTTTTATAGCTAATATGTTATGTGGTTTGTGTGTGGGGTATGCTCTGGGGAACTCACTAAGCTTCGTGCTTACAGGTTTGTTTATGGTTTCAGATACTTCAGATTCCAATGGCAAGGGCAAGGCGTGATGGCGCGACGTGCACTCTCTCGCTGACACTTTATGGGACACTTTGATGTTTGGAATAAAAGTTGTATTGACTTATGTTTTGAAAATAGTTATAACTGGATTTCTTAATGTATCAGAATATTATTGCTTATTCTAAAATTTCAAATTTTACATTGAAAATTGGGTCGTTACAATATATATATATATATATATATATATATATATATATATATATATATATATATATATATATATATATATATATAGGAAAATAAAAAATACATAATAATTATGAAAAGGTTGAGTTGGTGGTCAAACTAAAAACCATTTAACAGACCGATTCAACTAAAAAAAACGATTTAAAAAAATTAATGTTAATAAAGTTCAACCAAATTAAATATTACTGTTACAATTAGTTGTCATTTCGTTGTAATTAAATGATACGTAGTTTATATGTAAAAGAAATTTAAATTTTCGACCAAATGTTAAAAACAGATAAATTCAAGGACTACATCTAAACGAATAGCTGAAATAAGTAGTTTAACAACCCCATGGTTCAAACCATTTCAAAGCTACCCTCCCTCTCTCTAAGGACCTAAAATATCTCCCGCCGCTGGCAAAAATGATCGAACCTTAATCAAGGTCGTCGGTGACTCCAGTGGAGCTTCATATAACCTGAATGTTAGTTTTCTTTCCAGATCTTTGAATCCGAACATAAAAAATCTATTAAAAGCCATTGCGATCGCATCTAGACCGTCAAATCGAGCACTTGATGGACTGTAAGGCGCTACCGGAGGCAGAGGCGGGGACGCTTTGTGATCAGGTGAGGGATATTTTAGTGGAAGAGTGGAACGTACAACCTGTCAAATGTCTGGTGACTGTGTGTGGAGACATACATGGATAGTTCCACGACTTAGTCGAGCTCTTTCGTATAGGCGACAGTGCTTCTGATACTAATTATCTGTTAAATTTATAGGAGACTATGTTGGTTAGTACTGTAATTTTGACAACTAAATGCATTAGATATTGTTGTGTGTGGAGCAGATATTGTTGATTAGGTCAACTTTGATTAGTAATTATGGCTAGTGTAATTTAACTTGCTATAGAATGATGAAGATGATTGTGGTTGAATCTGCTTCGTTGTTGAGTATGTTCTTATTTGATTCATGCAGATCGAGGTTACTACTCGGTGGAGACTGTTTCACTTCTAGTGGCATTGAAAATTCGTTATAGAGATATGATTACGATTCTTAGAGGAAACCGTGAGAGCAGTCAAATAACACAAGTGTGAGATTTCGTTTCTTTACCTTTCAACTCCGTTGCAACTAGAAAGTTAATTTTTTTACCTATTAGATTGTCAAGATAGATATTTTCTTGTGTTTTGTGGTAATTAACATCCCAACCACTTGCCTCATACAATTGATAACATGGCAAGATTTATGACATAGAAATGTAAATCCATATCAACCAAGATGAATAATAAGTGTAGCACCTGGTTCCTGGTATGTAAAATTTATCTAAGTATTTTGCATTTTTAGCCTTGGACTTGGCGAGTTGCAGGCCTGACTCGCCGAGTAGAGACGGGAGTTGGAACACGTTTAAGTTGGCGACTCGGCGAGTCCCCGCTGTCTGATGAAACCCTAATTTCAAGGGTTTGCAGCCTATTTAAACCATCATGTGTGCCCCCAAGCTCGCCCCCTTAACCTTCAGAGCCCCCTATATCGTTCTAACATCGTTCCTTGTGAGATTGAAGTGCCTTGGTGTGTTTTCTTGAAGACTTTGAGAGAGAAAGGAGAGTAGATCAAGTGGAGAAGAAGGAGGTCGGACATCTTGGTGTTATTTCAAAGATTTCCTTGAGGTATAACTCAGTTTCCCCCTGTTTTCATGCTTATAGTCCCTTAGAGCTCCATGATAGTCCTTCTTGAGCCATTTCCAAGCTTGGTTATGAATTACGGTTTGTGATAAGTTGATTAACCTTTAGATCTAGGCATGATTGAGCTCCATGAGCTCGGATCTACTGCCTTTATGGAGCCATATTGCATGAAAGCCCTAGATCTACTCTTTTAGTGCATTTTGAGCCCTAAAACCTTCATTGGTGTTTATTTACATGTAAAGTTGGAAACTTTACGTGTTAATCAAGCCCTAAGAACCCATATCTATATATGGCATGAGCTGGATTCAAGCAAAATCGAGTATATAGTACTTGCATGTGAAAGACTCGGCGAGTCGTTCATCGGACTCGGCGAGTCGAGTCGCGAGTCCCCGAGTTTTCCCCCTTTCATGTTTGCTGAGCGGAGTAGTGAGTCATGGGGTGTGACTCAGTGAGTCGGAAGCCAGACCCACCCATGAAGGAACTCGGCGAGTTAATGCCCTGACTCGGCGAGTCCAAGTCAATCTTCTTGCCTCAAGAACAGACTCGACGAGTTGTCCATACAACTCGGCGAGTCTCAGCATAGAATGTTCTTCGGATGAAGATGAACTCGACGAGTTGTTCATACAACTCGGCGAGTAGGATGAAGGACTTTTGGACTTAGGTTTAGAAGGAAAACTCGTCGAGTCAATGCCTAACTTTACGAGTAGAGACGGGATTATGGTCAATCGAATGGATAGGGACTCGACGAGTTGGCGAGCTAACTCGGTGAGTCGGGTCAACTGGAAGTTGACTTTGACTTTAACTCGTAGTTTGGTTAAGGGTAAATGGTCATTTTACCCTGAGGTCGGTTAGCAGTTTTTGACTTAGTGTTTTGTGGGAATTATAGCCAGAGGATTTCCGGGGCAGTAGCAGCAGTAGACAGTCAGTTCCCACGCAGATCAGCAGCTACTTTGAGGTGAGTTACCTTCCAGTAGCGGTGGGTCTACGGCCACAATGCCGGCCCACCAGTAGGAGTTGTATGTTGGATGATTGTCTTTGTGATATCATCTAGGTTTTCTACTACCTTATATGTTATATGCTGGCATGATATGTATATGTGATAGTAGAAGAGTTCGGTTGTTAGGACCGAAGGGTAGGTTAGACACCCCAGATATGTCTAACAGTATGTGATGATATGTTTATATGCTGGCATGAAATGTTGTATGCGATAGTGGTAGTAGGAGGGGAATAGTCCCCAAGTTCGTTCGTTAGGACTGAAGGATAGATCGGACGCCCCATATATGTCTGATAATATGTTATGTTATGATATATGTGATAGTAGCAGCAGGGGTGAAATAGTCCCTGAGGATCGGTTGTTAGGACCGATGGGTAGTCAGCACCCCAGAACGGCTTGACACGGGTAGGTCGACACCCCAGAATGGTCATACCGGGTAGGTCGGGCACCCCAGAATTGCCCGGCAGTATGTATGATATGTGATTGTATGGTATGTGGTATGATGAGGGAACTCACTAAGCTTCGTGCTTATAGTTTTTAGTTTTGGTTTCAGGTACCTCTTCTTCGAAGGGGAAGGAGCTGGCACGGTAGCGGCACATCACATACATGCTTTGTATTCCGCACTATGAGATTTTCTTGGGGATTTGTACTCTGACGTTATTATATTCTATACATTGGTTTCCAGACACACGACATCTTTTATGAAATGATATGATCGGTGTATGTTTAATTTCTAATGTTTTGCTAAGTATATGTTTTAAAAATGAAATTTTTGGCTCGTATTTTTGGGACGTTACAATAAGAATATGTCACAAGCCTTGATTCCATTTAACATGCTATGGTTAGTGTTACTGCAAATTGTGATTTGTCTTGCACAAATTCTCTTGTTGAATATGGAAGTGTATAGGAAACAAGTGTGCTTCTAAAATGATCTACAAATTTTGAACAATGCAAGGAATTCCCTAACTTTCAGGTATGGATTTTATGACGAGTGATTGAGGAAGTATGGAAATGCCAATGTGTGGAAACATTTTACTGACCTTTTCGATTATCTACCTCTCACTGCCCTTATTGAAATACAGATATGCAAAATCACCCACTTTTCTTACCATATTTAACTTGCATTTACTTAGTATGAATATGAACTATGATTGTAGGTTTTTTGTATGCGTGGTGGGTTGTCTCCTTCTTTGTATACACTTGATAACATTTGTGCTTTAGATCGCATACAAGAGGTCAGTTAGTGTATAAAGTATAAACCTTATCAGAACATAAAGAAGAGCAAAAAAAAAAGTTGAAATTAATTTTGTAATGTTACTTTTTCAGGTTCCTCATGAAGGGCTAATGTGTGATCTTTTATGGTCTGACCCTGATGACCGATGTGGTTGGGGAATCTCTCCTCGTGGTGTTGGGTACACATTTGGACAAGATATAGTTGCACAATTTAACCACACAAATGACCTCACACTTATTTCTAGAGCTCATCAGCTTGCCATGGAAGGTTACGATTGGTCTCAGGTTTGTTTGCAAACATTAAACATTTAATATAATAGCAATCTACTTTCTAAAAAAAACTAACTTTTTTTTTGTTTGATTGTTTCAGGAAAATAATGATGTAAATATATTCAGTGCACCAAACTATTGCTACAGATGTGGAAACATGGTTGTAATACTTGAAATTGGAGAAAAGATGGACCAAAACTTCTTACAATTTGACCCTTCCCCTCGCTAGGTTGAGCCCGACACTACATGCAAAACCCCGAGTTACTTCTTGTAAATGGTTTTTGTGATTTCAAGACAAATTAAAACCATTGTTTGCTCCTTGTTCCATTTCAGATTATTTGTTACTTTTTTTTCTATCAAAAACTGGAGAGATTATTAATTTATGTGTTTTGTCATGTCCTGAGCTTTCGAAGATTTTGAGCTATCTCTGTAAGAAGGTCAGCTCTTTCATCACCCTTTTGGAGTGCCATTCCAGTGTGCTTCAAATATCCACTATCTGATTCCATCACACTCATTCTTTCCTTAATCAAAGACATCTCTCTTTCCAAGCTCGCCTTCTTTTCTTCTTCTATTAATCAAAATTTCAAAATTAGCAGGATAAGTTGTTAATTTTATTTAGGCAGTGTAAAAGATTGGTTTTAGTGTTAAAATACACATACCTATATCTTTGTCATAACTAACACCTGTATCATCTGTATTCGAATGTATAAGATTTTCCAAGTTATTCAACATCCCAGAAAGATGAAATCTCTCACTTTCAAAATCATCACGATCACGAGCAAATCTCTCGATATCTTCCTTGTTAATTTCTCCAAATTTCTCTTTATAAATCTGAAGCTCCTTTTCCATCATTTTGATATCTTTCTCCTTCTGAATAAGCATATCCTTAAGTATCTGAATGGCTTCTTGATCATACTCTGCTTGTTCTTCCATCATTCTCTGATACTGCAATGCCTCCATTTCAATTGAAGCTTTCTCAGTTTGCAATCGAGTAATCATCGCCATGGAATTGTTAGCTGCAACAGCTGAAGCGCTTCGTTCTTCATTAAGTTCTTGATACAAATCTGTGAGTATTTTTCTGTCTGCACGGACTTGTTTTTTGAGATGATGAACAATGGAAATGGAATCCCCTTCTTCGGGCCCCTCATCATCGGAAAGGAAATCGAGTTTTTCTAATGGAAGTTTTTTGGGTAGTAGTTTGTTGGCAAATCTTGGACTGTTGACAATAACTTCTGCAAGTGGGACCCCAAAGAACTTGTTTCCTTTTGGGGTTTTCAAAGATTCATCATTTAGTTCATCAGAATCGGGTAATAGTGGATTTGATGCGGATTTCATCTCCTCTTTACCTATTACAAACATCATATAGATAAGATCACTAACTTAAAATATTAGACCATAAAAGGAACTCACCTTTAGACTCCTTATTCGATCCTTTGTTATCTTTAGCAGCATCTACTTCATTATCCGATGTAAAGTTAGGCGGTACATACCTTGCATGAGGCAACTCCATATTCTTGGCATCATCATTCCGCCATCCCATTGGCGTCAAAGGCGCTCTAGGGGTCAAAACAGACGTCCCGTGTAAATGCGCAGGTGTCCTAACAAAAGCTTTTGAAGGAGTCCTTGTAGTAAAAGGCTCACCACAACAACAACACTTGCTCATCATCTCCCCATCCTTACTACCACCACCATTATTCTCATTCGTCGCTTTTGTTTTCACCGGTTTCAGATTCTTCGGTGTTGACATATTGTTGTCATCGTCTTTTTGTTGATCCTTAGGGGCAACCGTGTCTTTTTGCTCAACGGGTTTCTTGATCTCATCAAAATCCGCTTCTTTATCTGTTGCGAATGAGAGGAGACACGCTTCGCACATGTTTCGGATATCAGATAATTTTCGATGGACGTGACAATAGGCTAAGGAGGAGATGTCTTTTTTGTGGGATTCACATATGGAGTTGTTGTAGAAGGTGCTAGGGTTGTTGCCCACGAGGGATTGGTCAATTCGTGTACACAAAACACACGGCGGGTCCAGTTCGAACATCATGGCGAATTTGTTGGACATAAATGCGAGAAACCGGTCGATGAAAAGGGAGGCTATTAGTAACCATTCGAGCATGGCTCCAACCACGAAATGTGGGAATTCACCTAGTTCTTCCTCCACGAACATCCGAAATGTTCTTTTTGATACTGACATTTTCACGTAAAAAAACAAATACAAATCGAATTGATGGAAAAATGGTGAAATGGTGAAATGAACAATTGTTAAGAAAGTAATGAGATCGACTCGTTTTTCTCTGGATTTTTTAGCTAGAGAGAAGGTATGTTTGTGTGATACTAAATTAACAAGGTTACTTTGAAGTGATTAGCGACTAAAAGACAATCCCAATGTTGTAGGTTAGTTGAATGTTTTTACCTAAATTAATGGTTAACCATGCAATTTTCGGAGTTTCTCTAAAACATGGGTTTATTTTCAAAAAGATTTGTAATATTTGGTTAGTTACAATTTCTTTGTAAGAATTAGTCTTCTTTGACCAAAAAAAGGAAAAAGAAAAGAATGATGCGTAAAAAATGGGTCTCACAAAAATTTATTTTATGTCCTTGTAACTTATAAAATATTTTTTTTACATAATTTCCTTATTTAGAAACACGTCGATATCTTTAATGTGATTCCAGTATTGATGGAAATTCTAATACCAGAGTTAAATATGATACATAATTTTGGTCACGTAATTTTAGTGATATTACACATAAATATAATCAGGGCGTGAAATGAAATTAAGAAAATGAGGTTGTAAAAACTAAAAAGGATTTTTTTTCATAAATCAAAACACAAAATACAACATAAAATATGTAAACAAGTGGTGACTGGTGAGAACCGTTTCCTTTTTTGTGACAAACACCCATTTTACACGGCAATTTGCAACAGATCCATTTTTGTGAAAATAACCAAATCAACAGAAAAGCAAATTCAGACCTCTGCACTACAAAATTTCAAAAACATATTCAACAGAAAAGCAAATTCCGACGTCGTTTCTTTGCATCCTTTGTTAGGTCGCAACAAATAATGTACATAACAATATCCATATAATTATAAATATCACATTTTTTTATATAATGACTTGGTATCATATTTAATAAAAATTAGAGTTTTAGCTAATTAACCAGAGAAAAAGACATAACATCTACAAAAGTAAATTAATAAAGCAAATGTTCAAACATGTTCAATGGAGATTTATTTTGTTAGCTAAAAATAAAATATAAAACGTCAGTAGCTATCACGCATTTTTCAATTAGTAGTCAATGGCACACTACTTGAAGTCTTGTGCCCCTGAACCTGAAAATGTAACCATTTTTATTTTCAAAAATCAAAATCTATTAACCAACATTGTTTATAAATAATAAACATTAGTTAATTACAATTAACTGTGTAAATAATATAGCAATTATTATTAAATTTCAAAACAGTTTAATAAACTCTTTTACGTACCTTTATCAAACAAGCAGGGATTTTGATTAAACCATGAAGTAAAATATCAACCTTCTCCAGTATGTGTTCTGGAACTGGTGTAATCAAACACATAATCTTTCTTGACATGTCTACCTCTGTCACAATTCCTGAATCCATAATGAACAATTTCAGCACTATTTATTAATTATTAATGAGAACCAAATATAAAGTATGAAGTATCATACCAAGGCCAACACAGCAGGGTGAATTTTGACAACTTAAAGAGCTATCAGCCAATGCGACAATACTACAATTTGATTTGTAGAATGCTTCCATATCCTAAAAATCCCAACTATAAGTAATTCAAGAAAAATGGAAGGATTACATGAACGAAAACTGTTTATCCAGTTTCAAGATTGTTAATTCACCTGGGAATGTAGTTGCTTGATTGTTACAGAGGACATGAGAATTTCATAAGGAGCGTGTACAGCTAATGCATGATCAAGCTCCTGGATTGTGGTTAAACTCATGTTAATTGGGAAGCATTTTCTGAAATAAGCCAGCAATCGAAGATCACGAAGAAGCCGCGCATCATCCTGTGATTGCACCCTGGGTAAACAATAAGTCAATAAACATATACAATCTCATTTTCATAAGGTCAAGTATTGATTATTAGAAATAGAAATAGAAATATGAAATATGCCTACGATTTCTTTGAGGAATCCTGGCGATTTGAATTGATATCAATTAGGGTTACTTCGTGTGAAGCCGGATCTGGTAACCAAAATGCTCCAGTTGGTAGGTTCTTACTTTCAGTAGGGACATGGACTTTGATCACTTGCGTAGGAGCAATATGTTTTAGCATGTTCATGAGTAGATTAAGTCCATAACCTTCTACCCAACCAGGAGTATTGACAACCAGGGGAACACCAATTTTGAGATGTTCACCCCTGATGGTTTGGTGATAGTAATCATACAGTTCGTGTATGTATTTCAGATACGTCTGTGGATCCTTTCTTGGGGATATATCACCAAAGAAGAAGCATCTGCAGAGGTTTAGAACATGTAAAGAGCGTCGTTAAAGTTAAAACAGGACAACGGTTTACGATAACTAGAGAAAAATGGAGACTCTCGAAAGCATTGAAGATAAATACCTCTCAGGCGTTTTCAAGCATGGAATCGCCAGATCTGGAATTAAGAAAGAGACAAGTCGTTAATGCCGATTCAATGAACAATTCAGATGTGTAGAATGTAGATTATCATGCAGTTGAAGTAATCAAATCACAAAAATATGTAAGGATTGATGAAAACCTGGAGTTATCTTGTCAGCCAGAGTAAGTGATAAGCATCCTGGAGGTGTAAATTCAGCTTGACCTACGTCTGTATCCAAGTAAGCGACTCTCCTGTATCTGTATGAACAAAAATGGAAACAGATTAAACAACCTATACTATACATACAGCTTTAAAAAAATATCTAATCTCATCGAAATGGGTATGATTGTAAGAGTATACCGATGGATAAGAACATTGAGAAGATGACGAGAGAAGGTTGTTTTGCCGCTGTTTGGAGGGCCGCAGATGACGCAAATCGGAGGCGGACAAGTGATTGAATCATAAGCAACGACGTCCGCTGCTTCCTCCCACTCTTCCGGTATGAATACTTGAGCCTCATCGGCTAATTTTTCCGGTGATGAATCGATCGCCATTAACGTTGCTTCCTCTTTCTGTGTTTTCTCTGTTTGTGTTTGTGTGTGTACGGGTTTATATATATGAGAGAGAGAGATAGATGGAGGGAGAAACGCTTTTTATGTGAGAGAATATTTGTTCAGAAGCTCAGAGCAGTAGTACGTTCTGGTATACATGCATGTTGGCAGTTTCCCTCAAACATTTTTTGACTCTCCTTATTTATATGCAACTATCAGAAACGTATGCAAAATTGGCAAAAGTTGTATAGCCTGCAAAAAATTTGTAAGTTGATTCGACTTCAAATTTGGATCATCTTTTCAGTATTATTAATTACGTTTGTCCTATTTGCAACAAGTATTTAAAAAGGATAAGGTGATATATTTTTCGATTTATATATATTGTTATTGAGTTTTTTTTTTGTCTATATCTACCCCTTCAACTTGTTAAACTATACACATTTAGTCTTTATGACCGATTACTCGAGGATAATCGGGAAAAATGATTTAATAGGATAATATATTTTTCATTTTGTACACATTCAATCATTAATATTTTTGTACATATTTAGTCCTCAACATTTTAGGGTTTAGGTCATTTTTGGTCACTTAACTTTTGGTTTTGTGCTCATTTGGTCACTTAACTCTTTTTAAGTTCTAAAAGGTCATCAAACTTTTAGCTTTGTGCTCATTTAGTCACTTAACTTTTGTTTTTAAAATTGTGTTCGTTTATTCACTAAATTTTTAAATTTTTTTTAAAGTTTAATGACTAAATGAGCACAATTTTAAAAGTTAGGTGAGTAAATGAGCACAAATCTAAAAGTTGGGTGACCAAAATATGACCAAATCAAAAGTTAAGTGACTAAATGAGCACAAAATCAAAAGTTTAATGATCTTTTAAAACTTAAAATAGTTAAGTGACCAAATGAGGAAAAAACCAAAAGTTAAGTGACAAAAAATGACATAAACCCAACATTTTATTGTTTCAAAATAAGTTTTTTTACTCATTCTGTACTTATGAATGATTACTTTAGGTTTTTCTCACGACATCTTACGTGGGACAATCATAGGTGTTTGGGGTTTGTTGATGCTTATGTTCAACGCGATCTCGACTGTTTGGTTGCATAGGTCTTGTGGTTTGGCTTAAGTCTTGTATTCTGAACGTCGTAACTTCTTCATACGATATCAGATTTTCACGATATTTATATCTACGTGTTCATTTTTTCATTAAGATTACTCCCATTAAAATGTAATATATTTTTATTTACGATTTTAAAAATAAATAAAAAACATCCATACATGCATTCATAAAAAGCGAATGGACATGTGCGGACGCATGAATACGTAGTAGGTGTTGTCGAGATTAAATAAGTGTTGCTGATACATGAAAAATAGGTATACACAAAAAAAATCGAAAATTTTACCACTGTGGACAGAAAAAATGGGTGTTGCTAGTGGAACACCAGGACCAGGCTAAATCCCTCATGCGTATGGATATAAAAATCATAAGTAAAAATATATTATTTTTTAATGGGAGTAATCTAAATAAAAATTGTAGTAGACTAAAATACGAACACACAAATATAAAGATTGTTCGCATGGATATAAAGATAGTTAAAATCCGAGATCGTATGAACAAGTTATGATGTTCAGAATACATGACCAAAATAACCAAGTAGTCGAGATCGCGATGGACATAAGCATCAAAATGCCCAAACACCTCATTAATGAATGTCCCACGTAAGATTTCGTGAGAAAAACCTAAATAAATCATTCATAAGTACTGAATGGGTACAAAAACAAAATTAACTTATTTTGCAAAAAAAAAAAATATTAAAGACTAAATGTATACAAAATGAGAAATATATTACCTGTTAAGTAATTTTTACCGGCTAACCTAAAGTAGCCGGTTATAATGACTGAATGTGTACAGTTTAACAAGTTGAAGTGGTAAATGAGGATAAAAAAAACTCAGTGACCAAATATGTATAAATCGAAAAATACATTACCCTTTTAAGTCATTATCCTATTTAAAATTTAACTGCAAATAATTAAACTAACAGGTTTGTTCATAAAGAAAAAAAAAACAAAATTAGCAATTTTAGATGATGCATTATTTTACAAAGTATATATATATATATATATATATATATATATATATATATATATATATATATATATATATATATATATATATATATATATATATATATATATATATATATATATATTCACATATAATCATCGGTTTTATAATGAAAATATTGTGAAAACATGCTGCGAAATTATCTCTATGTTTTTATGTTACTTTTTTTTTTCATTTTTATTTAATTTTGTCTTTAGAAAATATTTCTGAATGTAACGCTCTGTTTCTCGTATTATAATGTTTTTTATTCCAAAAATTGTTTTTGAAGCTCTCTAAAAAACCTTCAAAAAATATTCATACAAAATTATGATTTTGATATGAATAATTTTGGCAGCTTGAAAGAAAAGCTTGGAGTATATTTTTCTTTGTGGGGATCATACAAAAACATATTTCACAGTAAATGATTTTGATATGAATAATTGAGAAATTGTTGATCATTTTTGCCATTAGTAAAAAGCATGATTAGGACAAAATACCATATAATAAAATGATTTTTAGGTATTATCCATATAAAAAACCAAACAACTTTTTATTGTTTTTAAACTACACAAAAAAGCTATGAGCTTGCATACGTTTGCCTCCAACGTTCTAGAATATTATTTGATCAATTTTTTGCGTAATAAAATAAATAGATACTAATCAAGTTTTACATTCACTTTCATCTAAAGTTTTTTCCTATTGTTGTGAAAATAGTAGATTTGGAAGTTGTTACAAGTTGCGTTTATGAAATAGCTCAACTTGTTGATGTGGTCAAATAACGTGATATATTTATTGAAACATTTTTGTTAAATATTAACTAAAGATCGAAAGTGTAGTTTTGTTCAAATGCTATGGAAAAATATGTAAATACCAAATTGACAATGGCAATATCTAGTTATTAAAAAAAGGCTTTCTGTAGCAAATATACATGTGACGAGAATTTATCGTAGCAAAGATAGCCCCTATAACTAAAAGAGGATTTGATTCATTTATCCACATATGAGAGGCCCATTGGCCCAAGCCAGGGTAAAAAAAAAAGGGGGGGCCTAAAAGATATATGTTGTCCTATACTAAAATAAATGGAAACAAACCTTTTCTATATCACTAAACTAAAAACTATAGAATGAAAAATCATAAACGATAACTCAATTTAAATTGTGTTCCTTCCCTTTAATGCTAGATGTCATGTCATTTATAAATGACAAGCTTTCAAAAACCTATGATATAATTTAGATATAGAGAATGATAAACAATACCATATGCATACTAGGGGCGTGTATCGAGTGGTTTTAAGGCAAAACCGAACCGTAGGCTGCAATGTACGGTTTTTGTATTGTAGAAGCCATTGAGTGCGGTTTTTCAATGGTTCGGTTTTGTAGTTTTGAAATGCGGTTTCAGTTTATATAGGTTCAGTGTCAGTTTTAAATCGATTCAAGCATATGATGCGTTTTTTATGTTCACTGGTATGATTTTGTTTTTAACCGTAATGATCGTGTATGGATGTATGATTGTATGGTGCGTTTCCTCACTTTTAAAACCATGATTTTGATGTTAATTATTTCATTAACAACCCAAAGTCCCAAACTCATTTTTTTGTGTTCAATTTGCATATGCTGGCATGCAGCCCACGTACTCGCTACACAAAGTCCAAACTCACAGAGATTTAAACCATTCTTTAATTTTAAACCCAACTTTTAAATAATATGTATAATTGTATATAGTATAAATTAGTGATTTATGGTTTATACATGGGCGGTTTGGTTTTGGAGGACCAATTTCTAGATAAAATCAACACCGCACCAATAAATTTGGTTTTTGCAAAAATAAAATCCGCACCTTTGGTTCTTGCATCGATTTCGATTAAGGTTTTTTTTTGTGGTTTTATAGGTTTGGTTTTTGCTCTCTTCCAAAAAATACTATTAAGCAAATAAAATATTAACAACAATGCATAGACACCACTAATTTCACTTTCGGCACCACCATCGTTTCTATAATTCTGACTCTGATTACTCCATATGGTATGATTTAGTGAGCTAACGAGAGATTCATTTCCTATTCCACCACCAACCATGTTATATCTATGTTTGCACTAAAACTAAACATAAGGTTTAAGTTTAACACATGCCCATATCCGTAATTCTTGATTCTTGCAGGTATTATTTTTTTTATGGTGAATTTTTAATTTCAAAAATTCTACCCTACGTTGGTCGTAGGATAGTGTAATGCCCGGGATTTGCCAGATAATATTGTCGCTATTTATTCAAGTTATATTGTGCATATATTGGATTTTGAGGGTTGGGGCATACGATGGGCGTACAAGGTGTACGCACGGCATACGCAAGTGAGGCGCGGAGCTGATCAGATGTAAACCCTAAATTTTAGGGTTTGCACCCTATTTAAGCATCTTATAACCCTCCAAACCCTTACCCTCTCAGCCTCCAATGTCCCCAAAGTGTCCAACTCGAACCCTAAACCCCTTGAATGTATCTTGAGCTTACTTTGATCATTTTGGTGTTATTTTGGTGGTTTTGAAGAAGAAGGAGCTTGAAGAAGGAGCAAGCGCTTGGAAAGGGCTTGTAGATCCAGAAGTTTGACATCATTTCTGACCCATTTGAGGTATAAAACTTTAAACTTGGTCATTGCATGCTTAGATTTAGTTTTGAGGTGTTTTATGTCACTTTTTGGTCCCATGCTTGAGGTCTTTTGAGTTTTAGATGATTCTGTCCAAATGAGCTATCCTTTTTTCGCTCTTGGAGGTGTTTAGAACCATAAAAATTAGATCTTGATGGTTTATACTCAACCATGCAAGTGTTAGATGGCCACTAAGTGAACTTATGGACTGAATGTTTGTCTTAATCCCCACCCATGCATGCAAAAGCATAAAGTTCATAACTTTATGGTTTAGGACGTTGTTAGGAGCCTAGATCTACGTTCTGGACGTTAGGACTTAATGGATTAAGTCAAAAGAAAGAACTTAGGGTGGCTGGCAGGAACGTTGGGCGTACATCCTGGTACGTTGCGCGTAGCGGGTCAGTTTCCCGCCTCTGGTTAAAGTCGGAGTACGTCGGGCGTACCTGTTATATACGTCGCGCATACTCGTTCAGTGGGCTGTTATGGGCCGTGGTTGATGGGCTTAGAATTTGTGTGCCTCAAATCCATAGGTGGATTGGAACCCTTGGGCCTGGGATTGGGATTATTATATTGGGCCATAAAGCCTAATTAATTGGACTTAGACATTTTATTATGAAAGTTGGGCCTTGGGAGGAAAGGGCCCAATAGGACAAAGCTTAGAGGACCTTTGCTTTATATGGTAGAATTGGGCCTTTGGAGTTATATTTGGATCCAATAGCTAATTAGGAAGTTGTTATGCTTTAGGGAGAGGAGCACCGAGTCATCCACGTAGTACGGTTCGGCATTCATAGTTGAGGTGATTCTCCCTTCGTAGAATATGTGGGTCGAAGGCACCAAGGCCGACCCACTAGTATTGATATAGCTTAATAATTATCTTTTTGATAATTATTAAGGTGGTATGTATTATTTGATGTTCATGTGAGATATGCATGATTTTATATGGTAGTGGTAGGGGTGAGATAGACCCCGTAATCGGTTGGAATAAGACTGAAGGGTAGGTCGGGTACCCACATATGCCTGACAAGGGTAGGTCGAACACCCATATATGCCTGGCAGGGTAGGTTGAGCACCCAGATATGCTCAACAGGGTAGGTCGGGCACCCGAATATGCCTGGAAATATGTTATGTTGTATGTGGTATGGTGGGGGAAACTCACTAAGCTTTATGTTTATCGGTTCAGTTTGTGTTTCAGGTATCTCCAGCTCGAAGGGGAAAGGGCTGGCTTGATCACATCGCATCACACTATGATTTCTGTATTTAAGATCTTGGGATTTATACTATGATGATGACTTTCTATGTGCTGTCTTGATTGTATAACTAAAACTATTTCATGTCCTCATGGTTTTGAAAACATTGTTGTTCTTGTCATGTTTTGATAAACTAAAAATGAAATTTTGGGTCGTAATTTTGGGGATGTTACAGATAGCCCCCTATGTTGAGCGTAGAAGGAAGTTTAGACGTGGTGATTAAGTGACCTACGTTGAGCGTAGGTTAAGCTAGGATGAGCGTAGGTGCGCAACACCAAAACCCTAATACTTGGGGATGTGGGCCCTATTTAAAGTCTCTAACCCCTTGAGGCCCTTTCCATCATCAGCCTCCACCCTCTTAAGCAGCCATCTCAAAATCTTAGCCATCTTGTGAGAGTTTTGTGACCTTAGAGTGTTTTATGTTTGTATTTGAAGGAGAAGCTTCGTTTGAGAAAGCTCTAGGGAAGCTCCAAGCTTGTGGATATGGAATTTGTGATGGGTTTTGGCCATATGAACATCCCTATGTGCACATGCAAACCCTAATGCTTGGATCTAGGTTTCTCTAATTAAACATGCATTGAATCCAAGAATTCTAATGGCTAATTAAGTATAAGAACAATACAAAATCAGAGTTAGAAGCTTACCTTGAAACACTTGTTTGATCTTCTTGTTCTTGGAGCTCTAGAGTCACAAATGTCACTCCTCTAATGGCTTACAAACACCAACTAGCAAGAGGATGATTTGAGAGAGAGGAGAGGGATTAGAAATCGGCCAGGGTTTCTTTGCTTTAGCAGAGGAGCCGATTTCCCTTGCCCTAGGGGTCTATTTATACTTGTAAGGCTCCTAGGGTTTCACCCTTAAACCCTAGTTGGATAATCTTTCCTTAAAGCAATCCAAATCCTTTCCATGATAAGTCCTTGGACGATTTGTGGCTTATCCCAAGCCCTAGAAATCGTCCAACCCTATCCAAGAAGGATTTACTTATGGGTTTTGGTCCTAAGAACATCCTATGTGCTCATACAAACCCTAATGCTTGGATCTAGGTTTCTCTATTGTACATGCAAGTTATCCACGACTATAAACCCTAGATCTAGCATATGATAATCAATATAACATATAATTAGGGTTTAGATCATACTTTGATTGTTATGTAGCAATAACAATCCCAAATCTCCTTGTGTTGACTTTAGAAAGCTTAGAGTCACAAATGTCACTCCTCTAATGGTTCACAAACACCATAAGCAAGAGGATGAAGAGGAGAGAGGATGGAGGCTGCCCTAAAACGTGTGAAACCCTAGATTGAGTCATGTCCACGTTTTTGAGGCATAAGGGATCTATATATAGTGAGGCTATTAGGGTTATCTAATAAGGAAACCCTAATTTGGATGCTTAAGCCCTAAGCAACCCATGGACTCCTTTCCTTAAGGGATTGGACGATTTCTTATGGGTTTCCCCATAGAATTTGTCCACTCCTTAATATAAGACAATCCATGGCCCAAATTGCAATTATCTTATAATTACAATTCCAGTCCCTTAAGTTTAATTAATCTCTTTTAGTCACAAAACTAATTACTAATTATTTATTGATTAATATTAATTAAACAATATGATTTCTCCTTTAATATATTATTCTCATAATATATTAATAAATCATATTTAACCCTTAATCTCCATAATTCATCCTATCAAGTTGCTTTGGTGAAGGCAACCCAAAAGAACCATGCATGTAGCACCTGGTTCCTGGTATGTAATATTTATCTGAGTATTTTTGTATTTTGGCCTTGGACTCGGCGAGTTGGAGGCCCGACTCGCCGAGTAGAGACGAGACTTGGGACGCGGTTAAGTTGGCGACTCGGCGAGTCCATATTATGGACTCGGCGAGTCCGCACTGTCTGATGAAACCCTAATTTCCAAGGGTTTGCACCCTATTTAAACAACCATTTGCGCCCCAACTCCGCCCCATTCACCCTCAGAGCCCTAACCCTCGTTCAAAGCCTTATTCCTTGAGAGTTTGAAGCATTCCTTGTGTGTTTTGAAGTTTTGGAGAAGGGAGAAGAGTGGATCAAGAAGAAGAAGAGGAGGTCAGCCATCTTTGAGCAATCTCAGAGTTTCCCTTGAGCTAAAACTCGATTTCCCCCTCTGTTTTCATGCTTATCGTTCCTTATAACTCCATTAAAACCCTTTTTGATCCATTTCCAAGCTTATGTATGCTTGTGGACTCGTAATAAGCTGGGTAACTTCTAGATCTAGGTGAGATCGAGCTCCAGGAGCTTGGATCTACTGCCTTTATGGACCCATGTTGCATGTACACCCTAGATCTACCCTCTTTGATGCATTTTGAGCCCTAAAACCCTCATTAGTGAGTATCTACACGTAAAGTTGGAAACTTTACGTGTTATTCATGCTCTAGGAACCCAGATCTGTGGATAGCATAAGCCAGATTCAAGCAAAATCGACCATATAGAGACTGCATGGTAACGACTCGGCGAGTCTGCTCACGAGTCTCCGAGTTTGTCCCCTTTTCGTTGTGTCGAGTAGAGTAGTGAGTCATGGGGTGTGACTCAGTGAGTTGGAAGTCGAACTCATCCATGAAGGAACTCGGCGAGTCATTTCCCTGACTCGGCGAGTTCAAGGCAATCTCCTTAGATAAAGATCAGACTCGGCGAGTTGTTCATACAACTCGGCGAGTCGCAGCATAAGTGTTCATCGGATGAAGATGAACTCGGCGAGTTGTTCATACAACTCGGCGAGTAGGATGAAGGACTTGAACATCAGTTTGGAATGAGAACTCGTCGAGTCAACGCCTAACTCGACGGGTAGAGACGGGATCCAGGTCAGTCGTTTGGACAGGGACTCGGCGAGTTGGCGATCCAACTCGGCGAGTCGGGTCAACTGAAAGTTGACTATGACTTGGACTTGGGGCATGATCAGGGGTAAAATGGTCATTTTACCCAAAGGACAGTTAGCAGTGTTTGATTGAGTATGTTGTGGGAGTTACAGCCGGAGGATTTTCGGAGCAGCAACAGCAGCAGTAGGCAGTCAGTTCCCGATCAGATCAGCAGCTACTTCTGTTGGATTAGTGTCTAAGTCCATAACTATTTTGGTATGTACTTGACCCGATGGTGCATGGTCCTTTTGGGTTGCCTTCACCAGAGCAACTTGATTGGAGAAATAAATAGAAAGAGAGGATAATATGATTTATTAATATGTTATAAGAATAATATATTAAAGGAGAAATCATATTTGTTTAATTAATATTGGTCGATAATTAATTAAGAATTAGTTTTGTGATCAAATGTAATTAATTAAACTTGAGGGGCTGAATTGTAATTATGTGATAGTTACAAAATAAGGTAAGGATTATCTTATAAGTATGGTGAACGAATTTAAGGTTGGAAAGCCTTAGAATTCGAGTATGATAAGGATTCAAGGATTATCTTATTGGTTGCTTAATGGATAATCAACTAGATAAGGATAATGACTGAAACCCTATCTCTACACCTATATAAACACCCCTAGGGTTATGAATTCGTGTATCCCTTCCCAAGAAGTCCCAAATACGAATTCTAACCTCCCTCCTCTCTCCTTATACCTTCTCCACTTGCTTATGGTGTTTGTAAGCCATTAGAGGAGTGACACTTGTGACTCTTTGCTTTCCAAGGTCAATTCAAGGAGGAATTGGATTGTTATTGCTACATAACAATCAAGGTATGTTCTTAAACCTATTTACATGTGAATTCTGATTTCCATATGCTAGTATTAGGGTTCAAAGTCTTGGATTCAAAGTATGTACAATAGAGAAACCTAGATCCAAGCTTTAGGGTTTGTATGAGCACATAGGATGTCTTATGACCAAAACCCATCAGTGGTATCAGAGCCTTGATTGGTTTCTATTGTATTGATGCTTGTTGTAACTGAAAAATTCGATTTTTTGCATTCTGGAGGCTGGACTCGCCGAGTCCATGTCTGAACTCGCCGAGTCCAAGGTGACTCGACGAGTCCAAGGCTAACTCGACGAGTCAACTCGTCAGAAGGAGGGTACTTCGGGATTTCTTGCTGTTTTTGCTTATGGATAATTACCTTATCATGTTAGATTAATATTAATCCGATTATATGATATATTTGACTATATTTTTAATCTAATTGAAGATATTTATCAATTAATAGAATAATTGTTTCCTTATAAGATAATTGATTAATTATTTTAAGTAAATTGATAAATTATTTTGCAAGAAATCATCAAATATGGATAATTATGTGATTAAATGTTAATTTGAATTATTTGTTATTTGATCCTTATTGTTGTGAAAAGTTTCATATTTGGCCCTTTAGGTTTTATAGTTTAAATTTGAACCCCAAAAGTTTTGTTGTTTTGAAATTTAAATAGTTGAAACCTTAATGTTTTGAAAAAGGTTTCAAAACTTGCCCTCAAGTTTTGGAATTTAAATTTTGATTTAAATAGTTTAATTTTGATGCATATTTAAATTCTAAACCCTTATGGTTTGAAATGTTTCAAAACTTGCCCTCAAGTTTTGGAATTTAAAAGTTGATTGAAAGTTTAATTAGGAATGTTAAATTCTAAAACATCTAAGTAATTTTGAAAAGGTTCAAATCACACCCTTATGGTTTTATTAATTAATTAAGGTGTATAATTAAAAGAGATTTAATAAATCCATTAAAGTTTAGGTTAACCATTTAATAGAATTAAAAGTGTAATTGTTAAAGTTAACCACATAGTATTTTAAAAGTTATAAAATACACCCTATACTATATATAACATTAAAAGTCTAACATTATATATATGTATAACTAAAAGTCAGTCTTACCGTTAGTAGGCCTCATTCACGAAGCTGGTCTATAAGGGGTGTTTAAGGAAATTGCCTATAAAATGGCGATTGAATGGGTATCCACTCTTACCCACCGCACTCTTGACTAGTGGAGGGTCGTTAGCCGAACGGGTAGGATAGGACGAAACCTTCCATTATAAGTATAATGAATTACTAAAGTAACTAAATGTTTTCATAAAATTCCCAATCTTAGTTACTTAGGCAAAAGTGAATTGATGCAATTCCATGAAATTACACTTTGTGCCCTTGCGAAGACGTTAGTGGAGCGTGTGTGGTTAACCGGCACACTAAATGGGTCTAAGCAAAGGTAGCAAAGGGTGACTCAAGGTTTGTCATAGTTCGGTGGAGCGTGTGTGGTTTACCGGCACATCGAATAGGTGATTGTAACATGTGAGGGCACCATGTAGTTTGCATGGTTATTCACACCCGCTTTGTGATCCTCGGCATCCCAGTCACAGACAAGAGGGGCATATCGAGATATAAACATGCCATTGAAAGTTCAATGTATCTCAAAGGATCTAGGAGTTTTCATAGATTTAAAACTTAAATTTCTTTTTCGTTTTTCATGGTGGAAATTAGTGAATCGTCATTCACTTACCTTCAAATATTCTGCAACTAGATTACGGCATCCCTTTTCTAGGCTGTAGCGTATTGTGTTGGGTCCTAGCCTTGGAATTTCATTTGGGTGATCTACCAAGGACTCAATCTATCAACTAACTTGAATTCGTTTTTCTCCCGTTTTGTAGATGTCAAAGTTCGACAACTATGGTCATCTCAAATCCCGTGGAACAAGCATTCCACATGAAGATGATATTCCACGATTCGATCGAGGAACAAGAAATCATGCTTCACTTCCTCCTCCTCCTCCAATTATTCTCCCTAACCCACAAGATTGTAAAATTGAAAGGTTCATTATCACTCAAGCCCTTTTGGCAAGTAAACATAAAGAAGGTAAGTCGGTGTGTGCACACATCCTCGGGATGAAGTCGCACATTGATAGACTAAGAATGATGGGATCCGTTGTCTGTGAGGAAATAGCTGTTGATTGGGTTCTTCAGTCACTTCCCAACTCATATAGTAAGTTCGTAAGAGAGTACTATATGATGAATCACGACGTGACCCTTATAGATCTCACCTACATGCTTATTGCTGCTGAATCAGTAATGGTTTGGCACAATAGAAAAGCAAAGTTGATTGGTGAATCTGCCTTCAAGACCTCTATGGATATAGACAATGACAATGAAAGACATGCAATGATCGAAAAGTTTGATCATAAGAGAAAGGCGATGTCTAAAGTAGTTCCATGTGAGTCATTTTGCTTTTATTGCCAAGAGAAGGGGCATTGGAAATAAAGTTGCCCTAATTACCTAAGAGATCTAAGAGATGGGAGAGTCAAAAGTATGACTGCGCTTTAGGTAAATATCCACTATCTAACTCAATTAAGTTCCTATTCATTGATTCTTAATACATGATGTAATAAGATTGCATTTGAATGTTTTGCAGGGTCGGTGAAAAGAAAGGAAGCTTGATAAGAGAAAGCAAGATGAATCTAATCACAAGAGATGGATCTCGATCGCATGGACTTGAAGATTAGATTTTGAGCTTAGAAAGTTATGATAGAATTGTTAGAAATTTTCTTTTGTACATAGTTTTCAATGGATTTTGCATTGTAAGGACAAGTCTTTTCCGCTGCTTTTATAAATAAAATAAATATTGTTTGACTTATTTATTTAATTGTTTATTTCCTTACAATGAAATCATTATGAAAAATCGATGTTTGAATATTTCTACAACGAATGGATATGATTCTTGTTTATGTTATTTATGGAAACGTCAAGAATTTACCAAATAGGGAGAGTTTCTCATCGCCCAAAGTTTCAATCGGACAGAAATTTGGAATCATGCAACTTGGTTGCACGATGAATGAGAAATTTCATATTTGGAAATTAGACTAATACATTGACAAAGTGTTAAGTGAAGGACTTGGAGATCGAATACACAAAGTTGCGTGTTGATCAAGTCCACCATAAGAGTAACAATGATATTCGTCATGATTTACTAAAGGTTTAGTAAATATGATTATACTTACAAGATTAAGTGTAATTCTGAATTGATTAAAGGGTTTAGATCAATAGCAGAACGAATAAGAAGAATCAAGTAGGCAGAAAGATAAAAGTTTCTCCATTCTAAGAAGAAAGGAGAGTAGCTTTTATGCTTTATGATATGTCTTAGTGATTAAGAACCATATCTCAATTGATCCTCTAAGTGAGTCTTAGTACAATTGTATGTCTAAGAAGAGGAATCAAGAATTGAAGAAATGGTTAAATCAATAAGTCAATCATACTTCGTTCCAATAACAAGTCTTAAAGTTAAGATTGTGACAATAAGTGAAAAGTATTAAGAAGGTTTAAAACATTCATTAAATGTGGTAAGATTGTGATGTCTTGAATAAGACAAAGACCAACTTGGACCAATTTATGAAGTGTTTTGATAAAAGCTGCACTAACTCTTGAATATTTGTTTTGACAAGAGAATTGTATATGTCAAGGAGTCAGTGGGAGTCTTAATGGTCTTGAAAGGTTTCAAGAACAAATCAAATAAACCTTACCAATCATCTCTAGCACACGAGTTGAGGTTGACAACCTATCGTATTGACATTATTTTGATTATGTGCTGTTCCAATTGAGTTAATTATGCATATGAGTTCTTTGAGTTCTCATCTTGAATGCATAAAAGGCAAGGCACCTTAATCAATGAAAGGTACATTGATAAGAAAGGGTGAGATGCTTAACTACTTGGAAGACGTGGTGGGCAGCTGTGCTACCATGAGGCAAGAAATCAAGATTAAGAAAGTTCGATCCATATGAGTTTGAATTTGTCGTAAACGTTGGTTTTGACAAATTCACATGGATAGGAACGTTTATACACTATTTAAAATCTAAGTGTCATAAGATTTCCTCCTTCATGAAAATGATTGTGAGAAAATGCTTTCACTAAGAAAGATTTTAAGAAGATAGTGATTGTAAAATTGCATTCTCGAATTCAGTTATGGTTACGGCATCCCTTTCCATAATTTGAATTGTGAGGTTTGGCAACCAGTCTTAATTGTTCAGACACACATATGAACTATCAAAGGCAAAGGTGTATAAAGAATCCTTGATAAAAGATTATCAAAGCACTAAGTATTAGAAACATGAACTTAAGAAATTCAATAAGCATTGTTTTCTGAAAGTTAAGATGTTTATGAATACATGTCGAAGCTAGTGGGAGCATAAGTGTTATGTTTTATAATAATCATCAAGATAGTGGGAGCATAAAAGTTATGATTGTATGATTATTAAGGAAAGTATTGCAAGGTTAGCAATATTAATTATAGAAAACAAGAATCATACTTTGCAAAGTAGTAATAGTTGAAGAGTTGTTTTGCTATAATTAAGGGAGAGGATATTATGCTTCATTTCAAATCTAAAGGATTAGGTTGAGAAATGTTAATAAATTTAGTCAAAGGTTCATAGTGTGTTCTTAAAATTTCGATTATGATTACGGCATCCCTTTTCACAATTCGAATTTTGAGAACATAGCAAATAAAACATTATGCGTTGTGTCCCATACGCTTCGGGTAAAGGATCGATTGCAAATGCTTTAATGTTTGACCATTCTAAAATTTTCCAAATGTCGAGCGCATTTAGAGGGAAAAGGGACAAGAATTGGTTTTGACTAAAACAATTAAACAACTATCAAAGGACAATCCAAGTTCGACGAGGATTGGTCGCTTGTGAGTAGTTGGAAGTATAGTATTGGAAAATATGGAAATGTTTCCATATTGGATGGACCATATCGACATCATTATGAATAGATAAGATTCTATTAAGAATGAATTGTCATATGGAACATATGGAAGTGTGTCCATATTGGGAATTGAATATTGAGAAATCTATGACTAGAAACTTCTATGCAAAAGGATGTTCAAAGAAAGTACTTTGAGTGAGAGACATCACATCTATGGAATTGTATTGTAACAATCTCCGATAGAAGACTTTGTAATATCATTGGCAATGTCTTTGTGACTTTGGTGCAGTGACATTACGAAAGGATAGTTGCATAAGAATGTTAGAATCTAGCATATTCTATAAGTAGCAAGAATTTGATATTCTTTGACTTATGAAAAACGGATTTGGAGTTGTGAAATGAGAAGGATTGGAAATGTGTTCAATGTGATCTATTTCACAAAGTAAGAACCATAGGTAAACATTGTGTGCATGCTAGGAGCATGAGACAAGTGTTGGAATTCAAGTAAGAAGTTGATTACCCGAAATGACAAATAATGAGTAATCAATATGGTGATAAATAAAAGGCGTTTTATTTATACTCAAAGGTTTGAGGCCATGTGGGATTAGTATTATTCTTGTGTTTCACATTTGCATGTTTTGACTTCCAGAATAATTGAGTTTATTAAGAATAATCGAATTATTCAAACGGGCCACAGTCGTTCATATGTTGGAAGTAGGTATGAATGAAGACTGTCGTGAATTGGTGTGTGGATTGTCTAAAAGAGTATTAGACATAAGCAAATGTTTGCTGCAACGTTCATGAGTGCTTATGAATGTGATTTGAGCATTGGATTAGACCCACGCTCACTTGGATCACTCCATGGATTGTATCACGAGTGATTGGTGAGACGATAACATCTTATATTCTTGAAACCGAGATGTGTGAGTTGTATCTTGCAAATCGGTTACACATTGATAATATGTAAACGCACCAGTAACTTGGTGTTATAAAACATATTGTTGTGTGTGATTCGGTGCGTGAGTGCAAGCGAGCATTGTATCAAAGTTTATCCGTTCCTTTTATTCAAAGTAGGATAAAAGCGATATCTTTGGGCCCCTCGATGGTTTAGTGATGACAAACGTAAATGCTCGGCCGGGCTAGGGCTAATTTGATTTGTTCAATTAGTCAGTCGTCATAAATCGGGAATCGAGATAGAGTACAAAGAGAATGATTAGAAATCATATCTCATATGATATCTAGAATGGAGGAATATTTGATCCCTTATCTAAGGACACGCGTATTTGATATGATCAGAGTTGACAGCGGCTTTGGAAAGCTACGATTGCAGATCGGGATCCGAAGTCATACGCAGAATAGTTATTAGACTTATCCAAGTGGGAGACTGTTGGATTAGTGTCTAAGTCCATAACTATTTTGGTATGTACTTGACCCGATGGTGCATGGTCCTTTTGGGTTGCCTTCACCAGAGCAACTTGATTGGAGAAATAAATAGAAAGAGAGGATAATATGATTTATTAATATGTTATAAGAATAATATATTAAAGGAGAAATCATATTTGTTTAATTAATATTGGTCGATAATTAATTAAGAATTAGTTTTGTGATCAAATGTAATTAATTAAACTTGAGGGGCTGAATTGTAATTATGTGATAGTTACAAAATAAGGTAAGGATTATCTTATAAGTATGGTGAACGAATTTAAGGTTGGAAAGCCTTAGAATTCGAGTATGATAAGGATTCAAGGATTATCTTATTGGTTGCTTAATGGATAATCAACTAGATAAGGATAATGACTGAAACCCTATCTCTACACCTATATAAACACCCCTAGGGTTATGAATTCGTGTATCCCTTCCCAAGAAGTCCCAAATACGAATTCTAACCTCCCTCCTCTCTCCTTATACCTTCTCCACTTGCTTATGGTGTTTGTAAGCCATTAGAGGAGTGACACTTGTGACTCTTTGCTTTCCAAGGTCAATTCAAGGAGGAATTGGATTGTTATTGCTACATAACAATCAAGGTATGTTCTTAAACCTATTTACATGTGAATTCTGATTTCCATATGCTAGTATTAGGGTTCAAAGTCTTGGATTCAAAGTATGTACAATAGAGAAACCTAGATCCAAGCTTTAGGGTTTGTATGAGCACATAGGATGTCTTATGACCAAAACCCATCAACTTCGAGGTGAGTTACCTTCCAGTAGCGGTGGGTCTACGGCCACAATGCCGACCCACCAGTAGGAGTCGTATGTTAGATGATTGTCTTTGTGATATCATCTAGGTTTGCTACTACCTGATATATTATATGCTAGCATGATATGTTATATGTTATAGAAGTAGAGATCGGTTGTTAGGACCGAAGGGTAGTTCAGACACCCCAGAAATGTCTGACAGTATCTGATGATATGTTTGCATGCTGGCTTGTTATGTTACATGCGATAGAGGTAGTAGGAGGGGACCAGTCCCTGAGTTCGGTTGTTAGGACCGATGGGTAGTCAGCACCCCAGAATAGCTTGACACAGGTAGTCAACACCCCAGAATGTCTTGACACGGGTAGGACGGCACCCCAGAATGGCCGCACGGGTAGTCGGCACCCCAGAATGGCCGTACCGGGTAGTCAGGCACCCCAGAATAGCCTGGCAGAATGTATGTTATGTGTTTGTTTGGTATGTGGTACGATGGGGGAACTCACTAAGCTTTGTGCTTACAGTTTACAGTTTTGGTTTCAGGTACCTCTTCGTCAAGGGGGAAGGAGCTGGCGCGGTAGCGGCACATTATGCACACACACTGGTTTCCGCATTTACGAGATTTCTCTGGGATTTATACTCTGATGTTTCGATTGGTTGTATGATTTGGCTTTTAGACATGGTTTACGCTGTGATGTGGTTGAGCAAACAATGTTTTTAATTATTAATGTTTTCTAAAGTAATGTTTTAAAAACGAAATTTTTTGGACGTGAAAATTGGGTTGTTACAAGTTGGTATCAGATCTCTGGTTTGAGGGATTCGGACACACCTTCGGGGGTGTCTGAACTCAAATCGAGGGATTAAAAGATTTTCCAAAAAGAAAATGTTTTCTAAAATTTAGAAAAGAGGTTTGAGGAAGAACGAAGTGTGTGATGTGCGTGACCGGCCGAGCTCAAGTAAGTATTCCCCAAAGTACCCATACAAGTTTATGCTATGTTTATCAGCTTTTGTAGAACAGCATGCTAGAATAGGACTAAGGATCTAGGAGTGATGCCTTATGTGCCTGCTTTATATGTTTCAGCTGTATGAGAAATTGCATGCTAGTGTTGAGTAGACAGCAAGTAGGATAGCCTGATTAGGTTATGCCTGATAGTGTTGTATGCTAGTACAAGTTCCTATAAGCAGATAGAGTTGATTGAGATTGTTACCCTTGTCTGAATGTTGCTTGCTTCGTGCTTTTTGGGACTCTGAATAATGGGAGTTAGCCATTAGGTAAATACGTCACGTCACATGTGATCAGGGTTGAATAATCTTAGAGTGCCGGATTTGATCCTATTGCACAGCTCTTGTTTGAGTCCAACCGTTGTAGGGACGAGTCTGTTACTCGAAGGATTATCTGGGCCTCATCACATATGATGGTATTCAGGTAATGGCTAATTGGCATTACAAGGAGGCCTACAACAGCTGAGGACCGGATGGAGTAGAGTCATAGATTTCCCTAGGGCAAGCCTAGGATGAGTATAGCGGAGGACAGTAATAGTGAAATAGATCTGGCGGAGTCGAGGCAGTCCTTGAAGAAGGTACGAATAGATGTGGAAGGTAGTATGGGCCCGTACTACTGAAAGCAGAGGATCCGTAACCGAACCAAGGGAGGCCAAGATGAGACCAGGGAACTTGTAGTAGATGTGATCCCTCAAGAAGTATTAGTATCACTAATAATTGTTATTTATGTATTGCAGAATGGTGGTACTTCGATCGAGGCCGATAGATGGCGGTTCAGGAGAGGGGTCAGGTTCGGGATCAGGTTCCGAGCTGGTAGATGAGGGACTACACGAGTTCATCGCGTCAGAGATCACCAGGGGTATCCTTGAGTCGACCCCCATTATCTTCGGGTCGATCAAGGAAGGGATTATCCAGTTGATGGAGGATCGCCTCAGGGCGTTCAGGAGTGACATGGCATCTGGCCAGTCGGAATCTCGCACGCTGTCCTTTAAGGACTTCAGGGGCAGTGGTGCGCCGGATTTCCACGGGGTGAAAGACCCCATTGCTGCCAGGCGATGGATTGCGGACATCGAGTCTGCACAGTTGACAAGCTTCTGCCCCGAAGGGTCGAAGGTGAGGTATGCAACAGGGTGTTTACGAGACCGAGCTCGGGATTGGTGGGAGTCAGTGGGTGACTCGTTGGGAGCCTCAGCTATTGAGGCTATGACTTGGTCGGACTTTGTGACCAGGTTCAGGGTAGAGTTTGCGCCGGCTGTCGAGCTTCAGCAGCTGGCCAGGGAGTTTTTGGACATGAGACAGACGACGGAGACTATGGCGGAGATCACCGCCAAGTTCTGGGAGAGGGCACTGTTGGTGCCCCAGTATGCGGGCGATGAGGACATGAGGAGGACCCGCTATCATGACATGCTCCGGGCTGATATCCGGGAGCACGTTAGTTTTTTAGCTTGCCCTACCTTGGACTCCATGATTGCCAGGGCGAGGGAGAGGGAGATAGATTTGGAGCATATCCGGAAACGGAAGGCAGAGGAGGGACAGACAGGAGGGGCTTCAGGGAAGAAGCCCAAGGGATCGGATGGTAGGCCGAAAGGCCAGTCAGGACCGAGCCGCTGCAGGAAATGCGGCAGGCCTCATGAGGGGGCATGTAGATTTGGATCGTCAGGCTGGTATAAGTGCGGCAAGACGGGGCATTTTAGCAGGGATTGTACGGCCCCTGCACCTATGTTACAGACATCGGAGTTGCTGTGTTTCCACTGCAACCAGAGAGGCCACAAGAAGGCCAATTGCCCCCAGTTGACAGCTACAACGTCAGTGAAGGCGCCAACACCAGCGACCCTGCGGATTACTGATGGCCGACAGGGCAAGGCAGAGGCTCCAGTGGTGAGGAGTCGGGCATTTCAGCTGACTACCGAGGAGGCACGCGCCGCACCCAATGTGGTGACGGGTATGATTCTTTCCCTTTATTTTATTTTTATGATGTTATGATATTGATATGTGCTCAGTATATATATATATATATATATATATATATATATATATATATATATATATATATATATGTGTGTGTGTGTGTGTGTGTGTGTGTGTGTGTGTGTGTGTGTTAGGATCGTTCCATGTGAACGGTATCCCAGTTCAGGTGTTGTTCGACTCGGGTGCTACCCGATCGTTTGTTTCTCTTGTGCTTAGTAAGAAGTTCACTGGGTCATCGGGCGTGTTGGATTGCCCTTTGGAGGTAGAGATTGCTGACGAGCGATCGGTGCGAGTGTCATTAGTGTTCAGGGATTGTGTTCTGAGGTTATTCGAGGAGCACTTTTTGGTGGATTTGGTTCCCATTCCGTTGCGTGGGAACAAAGTGATTGTAGGCATGGATTGGTTTATCCCTAATGGGGTAGTGATAGATTGCACACAGCAGCTAATACGGGTCAGAACCCCAGGTGGGGGAGAGTTAGTGATACATGGCGAGAGGCCATAGCGTGGACCCACAGTCTGTTCGGCAGCGAGGGCTAGATGATACCTTCAGCAGGGATGCGCAAGGTATATTGCGTATGTGATGGATACCCAGGAGGCGGGTAAGGTGCCCGTTAGCGAGGTTCCGGTGGTGCGAGATTTCGCAGATGTATTTCCAGAAGAGCTTCCTGGGATACCTCTGGAGCGACAGGTTGAGTTCAAGATTGACCTCGTTCCTGGTGCGGCTCCGATAGCCAAGGCACCGTATCGGTTGGCTCCTCCTGAGATGCAAGAGTTGTCTACTCAGCTGCAGGAGCTGTTAGACAAGGGATTCATTCGACCGAGCAGTTCACCCTGGGGAGCCCCGATTTTGTTCGTGAAAAAGAAGGACGGGTCGCATAGGACGTGTATAGATTACCGGGAGCTGAACAAAGTAACGGTGAAGAACCATTACCCACTCCCGAGGATTGATGATCTCTTTGACTAGCTTCAGGGAGCATCTTGGTTCTCCAAGATTGACTTGCGTTCGGGTTACCATCAGATGAGGGTTAGGGAGGAGGATACGCAGAAGACCGCGTTTCGGACGCGCTATGGCCATTATGAGTTCGTGGTGATGCTGTTTGGGCTCACCAATGCTCCTGCCGCGTTTATGAACCTCATGAACCGCGTGTGCAGACCGATGCTGGATCGGTGTGTGATAGTTTTCATTGACGACATCTTGGTTTATTCCAAGACACAGGAGGAGCATGAGGAGCATCTGAGAGAGGTATTGGAGACCCTGAGGAGGGAGAGCTTGTATGCCAAGTTCTCCAAGTGTGAGTTTTGGTTGCACGAGGTGCAATTTCTCGGTCACCTTGTCAACCAGAACGGGATTCTGGTCAATCCGGCCAAGGTCGAGGCCGTGATGAGGTGGGAGGTTCCGAAGTCTCCATCTGAGATTCGGAGTTACCTAGGATTGGCAGGCTATTATCGGAGATTCATTCAGGATTTCTCCAAGATAGCCGTACCCCTGACGCGACTGACGAAGAAAGTCATGGTCTTTCGGTGGGGTCTCGAGCAGCAAGCTGCGTTTGATACATTGAGACAGAGATTGTACGAGGCGCCAATCTTAGCCCTGCCAGAGGGCGTAGAGGATTTTGTGGTTTACTGTGACGCGTCCATTTCAGGGTTGGGCGCGGTACTGATGCAGAGGGGGCATGTCATTGCCTACGCTTCGAGGCAGCTCAAGCCTCACGAGGCGAACTACGCGACACATGATTTGGAGTTGGGGGCGGTGGTTTTTGCCCTCAAGATTTGGCGGCATTACCTCTACGGGGTTCGATGTACCATCTACACGGACCACAAGAGTTTGAGGTACCTCATGGATCAGCCGAATCTGAACATGAGGCAGCGTCGGTGGTTGGACGTGGTGAAGGATTATGATTGTGAGATCCTTTACCACCCAGGGAAGGCCAATGTGGTGGCCGATGCGCTTAGCCGCAAGGCGGCGCCGATCAGGGATACTTGCATGAGGATGACCGTAGTGACTCCCCAGTTGGAGCAGATTCAGGAGGCTCAACAGGAGGCTATCAAGGGGGAGCATCAGAAGAGCGAGCGTGTGGTGGGTCAGGTTTCCTCCTTCGATTATGATAGCCGAGGACTATTGACACTACACCGTAGGGTGTGGGTGCCGTATCACGGAGGCGTGCGCCAGATCTTGATGGAGGAGGCGCATAAATCCCGATTCTCTATTCATCCAGGGGCGACGAAGATGTATAGGGATCTTCGTCTAGATTATTGGTGGCCCTGCATGAAGCGGGATGTGGCTTGGTACGTCGAGCGGTGCTTGACCTACAGGAAGGTCAAGGCCGAACATCAGAGACCGCATGGCTAGATGCAGCCGTTGGACATCCCGTTGTGGAAATGGGAAGATATCAGGATGGATTTTATCACGAAGCTTCCCAGGACCGCGCGTGGAGTAGATTCAATTTGGGTCATCGTGGATCGATTGACCAAGAGTGCTCATTTCATTCCGATTCAGGAGAGCATATCGGTCGAGAAATTGGCCGACATCTATATTAGGGAGATTGTGGCGCGGCACGGGGTGCCAGTATCGGTTATCTCGGACAGGGATGTGCGATTTACTTCCACGTTTTGGAAGAGGTTTCATGACGAGTTGGGCACTCGTTTGCATTTTAGCACCGCCTTTCACCCGCAGACAGATGGTCAGAGCGAGCGGACCATCCAGACTCTGGAGGATATGTTGCGGGCGTGCGTGCTAGACTTCGGTGGTAGCTAGGATACTTATCTTCCCTTGGCTGAGTTCTCGTACAACAACAGCTACCACGCCAGTATTGACCGTCCCCCATTCGAGATGTTGTACGGTCGGAGGTGCAGGACCCCGATATGCTGGGGTGAGGTTGGCCAGAGAGTCATGGGGAGCACCGAGGTGGTGCTCAAGACGACCGAGAGAATCCAGCAGGTTCGGAGCAGGCTTCAGACTGCTCAGAGTCGACAGAAAAGTTACGCCGACAAGCGTCGATTCGACTTGGAGTTCCAAGTCGGGGATATGGTTCTCCTGAAGGTGTCGCCTTGGAAAGGCGTCATTCGATTCAGGAAGCGGGGCAAGTTGGGCCCGAGATTTATCGGACCGTTCAGGGTTGTAGCCCGGGTGGGCAAGGTGGCGTATAGGCTGGATCTGCCAGTCGAGCTCAGCTAGATCCATAACACTTTCCATGTTTCTCAGCTGCGGAAATGCCTAGTGGACGATTCAGCAGTAGTGCCGATAGAGGATATACAGGTTGATGACAACATGAATTACATTGAGCGCCCAGTCGCAATCCTCGACAGGAAGTCGAAGGATTTGAGGAACAAGCGAGTGGAACTCGTGAAGGTGCAATGGCAGCACCGGAAGGGATCAGAGTGGACTTGGGAGCCGGTGGAGGAGATGATGGAGCATTACCCCGAGCTTTTTCAGGATCGAGCAGCAGACTTCGAGGACGAAGTCTAAAATAAGTGGGGGAGATTTGTAGCACCTGGTTCCTGGTATGTAATATTTATCCGAGTATTTTTGTATTTTGGCCTTGGACTCGGCGAGTTGGAGGCCCGACTCGCCGAGTAGAGACGAGACTTGGGACGCGGTTAAGTTGGCGACTCGGCGAGTCCATATTATGGACTCGGCGAGTCCGCACTGTCTGATGAAACCCTAATTTCCAAGGGTTTGCACCCTATTTAAACAACCATTTGCGCCCCAACTCCGCCCCATTCACCCTCAGAGCCCTAACCCTCGTTCAAAGCCTTATTCCTTGAGAGTTTGAAGCATTCCTTGTGTGTTTTGAAGTTTTGGAGAAGGGAGAAGAGTGGATCAAGAAGAAGAAGAGGAGGTCAGCCATCTTTGAGCAATCTCAGAGTTTCCCTTGA